>NW_026067977.1:8331579-8351740 GCF_014885135.2 Alexandromys fortis
GGACTTTCCACAGGGCAGGGAACCCTGACTGCTCTTTGGACTGGAGAGGGAGGGGGAGAGGAGTGGGGGGAGGGGGGAGAAGGGTGGGAGGAGGGGGAGGGAAATAGGAGGCTGGGAGGAGGCGGAAACTTTTTTTTTCCTTTTCTCAAAAAAAAAATAGGAATTTACCTTCATAAACGTATCTGGAACAGTAGGACACTTAGCAAATGACATAATATAATATAGATTTGGTATGGAAAGTGAAATTACCTTGGCTTAAGAGCAGCATAAACCTGAGACTAATAATTTTATTGACATCTTTGCAGAGATTAACGGTGAGTTCCTAATGGGCCTCTTAGTGTATAACCTAGAAATAGCAGACTTGAGTTTAACATTGTTCTGTATGAGTTTACCCTTTCAAACAGAAGAAAACCCCTTTCCCCATCTACCCATTTCATACACCACAAAAACAGGACATTTGAAAACTGCAGATTCAACTTCATCAGGGTTCCCAGTGAAGTGACTGGAGGTGTCTGTTTCTGTGTTATTTTCAGAAACAATAGTATCATGAAATTGCTGAAATTGTGGTATCAGCAGGAAGCAGTACAAAGAACTGCCAATGAGAGAACAAAATATGAACAGAGCAGCTACTTGGATATCTTCCTGACAAGCTTCCCAGTGTCTACTGCTGAATTAGCTATAAACAAATGTGAGGGAACAAAGTGAAGATTGGTGTGGAACCAAGGCAGTCTCACCCTGCCAGAAAGAGCAGCACTCAATGACTTCTTCCCTTTAAGCCTCAGGCAAATTGCACTAAATAATCCTTCAGAATACACCTCCTACTCCAATGTGGTACATCTCCAGTTGTTGTATATAGACTGCTTGTTCATTCCTAGCTACCCAGAACCAAAATAACCACTTAGAAACTATATTATTTAAATCACTGCTTTGCCTATTAGCTCTATTCTTATTGGTTAGTTATTACATCTCAATTTAACCCATTTATTCCTTTCAGCATCTGTCTCAGGCAGGGCTACCTGACTTCTCCTGACTCTGCCTTCTTTCTCACAGAATTCAGTTTAGTTTTCCCTGCTATCTGTATTCTGCTCTGCGCAGGCCCAAGACAGTTCTTTATTAACCAATGATATTCACAGCGTACAGAAAGGAATCCCACAACACCTTCCCTTTTTCTGTCTAATTGAAAAGGATAGTTTTAATTTTAACATAGTAAAATTACATATAACAAAATAAGTATTAAGCAAGAATTAGAGTTAAAATATTTATATCTACTTTATTTTTTATCATAGCTAAAGAAAACAAAAACCATAACTATCTATTCTTCAATTCTATCAAAGACTCCAGAAGGATATAATATTATCTAAGTAAGTAGGAAGTGCATTGTAAACAATTTCCAAAACTCTAGAATAGACAAAAACATCTCACTGCTAGACAGTCACCCAATGTTCTTCTGTAACATTGGGGCATCCATCTTTAACCTACAGACCCATAGTATCCATCAGACTTTTCCATGAAGCAGAAAATTTAAATGCAGTTCCACCTACATTGGCAGTTTGTCAGTCACTTTCTTCTTTGTCCTGTAGAATGTCTGACAGATTCTTTCATGAAGCAGGAACATAAAAGGATCATCTCACCTATAGGCAAGTTCAGCAGTTGTTTCTCTTTGGGTCCTGCATATCAGTTCATACAGCATAGCATCAAACAGTCCAGGCAAGAGCAGTTTCTTGTCACAATGGCTAACCAATGTCATAAGGAGCCTCTTCAGTATCCATCTTCCTCTTGAAGTGGAATGGTGCTGCCAGGAGCAGATGTGTCTCACTGTCATGAAAACTCCGAAAGTTATAAAACATTTTAAATGACATATTCTGAAGGTTTCTGAAAGATTTGAATAATACATATCTAACTGAAAGATATCTCTATTTATCTAGAAAACCTAAATAACATGATTACAAGCTTGACTATTATAGATGATTATTCATTAACCTATATTTCTTAATTATACATTATGTTTTTAAATAACCTGCACAAACACAACACTTTAATCAAGAGCAGAAATATACATAAACAAAATTGATCTTAAATTTCTATCAATATATCAAGTCCATCTCTATAGAATATCCCTGTTAAATGTAAACAATCATTTATAAACAATCATTTAGGGAATTTTGGTGTAGTTCTCTCCAAACTGTTTCCTGCTTTTTGTTGGGCAAAGTATATTTGGGAGTGTTCCCAGTGACCTTTTGGTGGGTCTTGGTCTATCAAACCACATTAGTCTGGGAAGATTCTATAAGTTCTCACCTTTTGTGGAAACAAAGCAGAACCTCTTTTCCAAAGCAACATATCCTTAGACTCAAGTTTTGAAGTCAAGAAAGTTTTAAAATATATATGTTGGCTTCGCTTAGCAGTCCCCAGGATCAAATGTCTCTATGTAATCAAAAAATTTAAAGAAAACTCAATAATATACATAATCCAGACTTTCTGTGTATATTCCATATTTACTTGGTTAATTTTCTTTATTCATATTAATTTTATACATGTTTATTCTGTATCTTTTTTTTGTGGTTTTTCGAGACAGGTTTTCTCTGTGGCTTTGGAGCCTGTCCTGGAACTAGCTCTGTAGACTAGGCTGGTCTCGAACTCACAGAGATCCGCCTGCCTCTGCCTTTATTCTGTCTCTTTAAAGACTTTTTAAAAAACCATTTACTTCTTTTTATAACTCTCTATATGCTTTTTCTTCTCTCTCCCAAGCCTACCTATATTTATCCAACACTGTGACCCATTTAGAGGTCTTTGTTTTTTTTTATTTTTTTTATCAGAATCTGTCTTTATTGTGAATGTGTAATCATCTTCTGACCAGAAGAGTCTTTGATTTTTCTTTTCTTTTGTTCGTTCTTTCTTTCTTTCTTTCTTTCTTTCTTTCTTTCTTCCTTCCTTCCTTCCTTCCTTCCTTCCTTCCTTCCTTCCTTCCTTCCTTCCTTCCTTCCTTCCTTCCTTCCTTCCTTCCTTCCTTTCTTTCTTTCTTTCTTTCTTTCTTTCTTTCTTTCTTTCTTGCCAAGCAGGCATGGCTGGGGTCAACAATGTCCTGCCTGTTGGCTCTGCCCAGTCCAAAATGGAGGACACGTGTTTATTTTGTCTGAGACTGCCCAGTGGGGACCATTATCACCACCTCAAATCTGGGAAGAACTGTGTAGAATATAAACCCTTTTTATCTGAGTAAGAGATAAATCTGCCATGCAGAGCACTGCAGGGCCTGCAAATGTGTATGGCAGTTGGAACCCACTATGCTCTACCGCCTGTTTACACCCACTAGACCTGATTCTATTGCCTACCCAGGTAGGGAGGACTGAGCTGTAGGCATGGTCTCAGCTAGTTTCCTACTGACCCTGAGTGGGCAAATAAACATCCAGACCCAAAATGGGCAGTGGGCATTAGTCCCTAAAGTTTCAGACCATTTTGGAATGCCAATTTGTTGGCAGAGGCTGTTTGTTTGTTCCCGTCTGCTCAGCCTTAAAATAACCACTCAGAAACTATATTACTTAAATCACTGATTGCCCTATTAACTCTAGCTTCTTATAGGTTAGCTCTTACATCTTAATTTAACCTATTTCTATTAATCTATGTATTGCCACATGGCTGTGGCTTACCAACAAGGTTCTGTCTGGCAGCTATCTCTGGTGGGACTACCTAGCTTCTCCTGACTCTGCCTTCATTCTCCCAGAATTCAGTTTTGTTTTCCTTGCCTATCTCTATTCTGCTCTGCACAGGTCCAAGACATTTTCTTTATTTACCAATGATATTTACAGCATACAGAGGGGCATCTTACATGATCCAATTACTGTTCTTTCATCAAATATCACATCCTCCCTCCCCTTAAAAAACACAAAAAATATATTTATGTATTTCTTCAAAAATGCAGCTGAATGCCTGACTTGTTGTGGACACTTTCCTTTGTCTTTAAATTAATTTCAAGAACAAAAACTATAACATTCTGTGATTCAGATATTTGTAAATGGCAGAAAGAAATAATAAAATATATGGGTATAATAATTTTTAGTATATATTATTCTAACATTCTATGTATAGATAGGGAAAGAATTGAACAATTAAGAGAGTTACAATTTTAAATTGTGTAACAGCAGATTTTGGAGGGAATGCACATGTGTGAGAAAGGGCAGGTTTCAGCATCCTGGTTCTGCACTCCCACCTCTCACATCAGCTGTGGGACCCTGGGGATGGACTTCTTTCTTCCAGTTTTTCATCTCTAGTTCCTAAGCAGGAATCATGTAATATGTCTTGGATTCTCTTGGCTGAAGGATTTGGATTACTGTTTTAGCATAATAGTACAGTGTAAGAAAAGTGCATAGATTTCCTCAATATATCATTTTTGTTCTTTGCTTGCTTTTTACTCAGAAAATAATGTCCACACCAATTTCAAGATCCACTAGTTTGAAAGATCAAAGTTAGTTATTTATGTCTAGCAATCTGAAAGCCTGATCAAGAGAATGAAGACGCTCTTTACTTTTCAGAACTACTGTACTGTCAGAACTTTAGCTAAACCCCACAGATCACTGTTAAATGTCACAACGCTATTCCTCAACTCTGAAACCATTAATATGCTTTGAAGCATTCCTTTGTAACATTACCTGGCAAAACTTAACTTGTCTCTAGTACGTTTTTTCCCATATTTTTTTTAATAAAATTACTTTCCATTTAGCACATTTTATAACCTTTTCAATACTGTTTTTTACCTTCATAGACATAGTAGTTAAGAAAAAACACATCATTGTTTCAACAACAAATTTTCAGCAGGGAAATATCTACTCTAATGTAAAATACACCTATCTATCATATAATATAACTTTTTAAAAGACTTTTTAAATGTGAAAGTTTGCTTTTGAAATCAAGGAAATGTATGGTCCATGTTTTATGTCTGTTGTTGCTTCTAGGCAATTCTAAAAAACTGAGTAATTATTCATAGTCCTCTCCTTGTCTAGATTCCGCCAGAATGTAAACAGAATTCAGTAAATATGCTCTCAATGATTTTTAGAACAATTGAATAATGCTTTAAATTTTAAAAACATAGGCTAAATTTTGAACAAATTTCAGATGGAATGGGGTTTTAATCTTTATTCTATGGGCCTTCCTCACCCTAAATTGCATATAGTTAGGGTTTAGTAAAATCAAATTTAACATGTGACTGTGAACGTAAGCACAGTTTTAAAACCTTTCCATTACTGTGATGATAAATAATGACCAAAAGGGATTTAGGGAAAGAAGAGTTTGTTTTGGCTCTAGTGCTAGAGAAATAAGGGTACATCCTGTGAAGAGTCATGACAGCAGCTAAGTATGGTAGCCAGAACATAAAGCCAAAAATCCACATACTGAACCCCAAATATTAAGCAGAGTAACCCAACTGGAAGTTGATTGAGAGTATACACACTAAAGGTATACCTTGAGTTATGAAATTCCTTATGAATGACTGTGCTTCCACAACCTTACCAAAGAGCATGACCAACTGGGAACCAAGTTTTCAAACATTTGTCCCGTGGGATGCATTCTCTTTCTAACCATCATAATCTCTGCTCCAAACTGCCCCACACTTAGAGGGACAGTTCAGATAGAAGATGGACTATGCTAGAACATCTCTGTGGCTACTTCAGGATAGACAAGGATGGCTCTGTTAATACTCCTCTTAGAAGACTTATAGATCCTTAATGTGGCTTGCTTTCGAAGGCATTACCATATGGGTTTAGGCAATCCAAACCTTGAAGTTTTCAGTTCAGACACACTTGTATTATTCGCTAGAAGGTCAGTTACTTCATATTTGCCAGCAGACACATAATCTCTATGATATAAAATAAAGATTCATTTTAGAGGTAGGACCTTATAGAATAAGAACTTTGTAGAAATGATGGCATGTATGAGGCATTGCATTTGAATTTTGTATTATGAAGTTGTTGAGAACAAGTATAATACTGAAACTAACAAGGACAATAGTGAAGATAGAGTGATACTAGGATTTGTATCACCACCAACCCTGACGGCACAGCTTCCTCCAAATACGAAAGTGGCTCATGCTTAGGCGTACTTAATAAAGACAGTGAGCATAAGCTTAAGGAGTTATTTGTCCTAGTTATGTCCTTATACCAATGAACTGACTCCCTGGACTTTGGGCATGTGGAGTCTGCTTGAAACCTGATCCTATTAATACCTATTTACCACAAGAGAGTAAAAATCACTACAGTTTTACACTTGCCAAGTTATGTGCACATTTCTGTAGGTGGAGACTGCTCATTCATTTCTCAGTCCTCTGGACACAAATAATAACACAGAAACTAGATTAATCAGAACACTGTTTGGTCAATAGCTTAGGCATACTTCTAGCTAACGCTTATATCTTAATTATCCCATTTTTATTACTATGTGGATTGGCCCAAGGCTAAGGGTCCAGATGTCTGTCTCCCTCAGTAGCTACATGGTGTCTCCTTGATTCTGCCTACTCTCTCTATATATCTCCTCCATCCTGGCTATATTCTGCTAAGTTATTGGCCCAAATAGCTTCTTTATTAACCAATAGTAATAAAATGTATTCATACCATAGAGGGAAATCCCACATCACATTTCTTTGAGGACAAATATAGCTGAATATTAAATTATAAAAATAGAAATCATAGAAAACACTGATGAAGATTTCCCAAGGTGAGCTACCTTCAAATATATATACTCATAATATGACAACATTAAACAATATACCACAAGATCTTTAAAAGATCGTTTTCTGTTGATGATATAGTAAGTTTATTAGAATTGAAACACTCCTATCTAAAAAAAGGAAACAAATCAGTCAATCAATAAATATTACCACAAAATATAAAGTTTTTTTATTTTCTTATAAAACCCAAGATCTGGAATATGCATCTATGTCATTAAAGGATCTTGGGATAACGTACTGACAATGTTTCTCTCTTCCCTGTGGAATGTCAACATCAGTTCTTGACATTCAGTTACTGGAGCAATTAGGAAAGATGACCAATGTTGATATGTACTTTCCACTCAGAAGCACACACATGTGCATACGCATGCATACTTGTAAACATGCATACACACATGCACACAAACACAAATATCTCTCATAATTTCTTAGGATTTAATTGCTTTCCTGATTATTGTAGAGCTAATTTAATCTGAATATAGATGTGTTTGTTTAATGTTGATTTGATATTAAGATAAAATCATCACTAGGAGAGTAAGTTTATGTCAGAAAATATAAAGTTCTTTTTGTGAATGATACAGTTCAACCTAGAAGCAAAAGAAATTTCATAAGAAAGCTTCTAGAAATTGTAGTTGAAGACAGTAAGTTCCATGTTGTAAAGACCCAAGAGTTGTTTTAAAAAATATCAGAGTGGATATGTGTGTCTCCATAGGAGACCCAGAGGCACAGCACAATCATCGTATTGCACTCTTACCTGACAAGCTTGGCATGAGTTTGAACTCTACAAACTCATATACTGACACACAGGACCAGAAAATGATCAAATACCTCATGTTCTTCTTGGGGAGGTTTGGAAACAGAACCATTCTCATTGCACCTCTGATAAATTTCTTGCACTTTGGCCAATGGAATTATTTTCTTCTCTTTCAGAATTGTCTAACGAAGCTTTTAAAATGTGTGTACTTCATGAGATAATGTCTATCCAGCAAAAAGAGTACAAATAAATTATTGTTTTAAACTATAGAAATTACTAAAAATTGGCTATAAATTCCATTCAGTGTATCTAGTAAATACAAATATGATAATGGAAATAATCGTATTTCTTTCCGTCACTGGAAAGTTGTAGAAGATATGCAGTAGCATGTATATTATTGACCTAAGTTCATGTCCAAAGACTAGTGTGATCAGGCCTTTTTTGATGAGATCAATTCATGCTACAAGAATAGCTCAGTAGCCTTTTTAAAGGTCAGAAATTCAATTCATTCTACATAAAAATTGTCTTCCATTTTCATTGTCTAATGAATTGCCAATATGTAAAAGTAACATGTTATAAAATGTGTAAAGCATGCATCAATGTCTGTAGTCTGTTTACATCGAAGGTATTTTACATGTTTACATGTCCGTGTTTGCTTATCTTCAGTTCCTAATGAATTTCCTAGGAGGCAAAATAGTTAATTATTCACTGAAGTTAATAGATGTTATTTACAGCTACAGACAACTCTGCAAAAATTGAGCATAGATTGTCTAATGTGCAGATGTTCCTCACAAAGTGCTTATTGATGATTCTGATTCCCTTAGACACTTTTTATTTTGAAGACATTTTACACTTAGAGAAAGAGCATTGTTATAGAGCACTCATGTTTCTAACATTATATTCATTATCACAAATATAAAATTGTTTAAAATCACCGCAAAATAAAAACAAACAAAAGAACTTAATGAATCATTATAGCATGCATGTTTCTATTTAGAAATAATAGAAATACTGTAACATACTCAGATACATAAATGTTCACATTGAAGCAATGAAAGAGGTATATTATAATAATAGAACTCATAATAGATTAGTTTCTTTAAACTCTGTTTCTGAGACTAAAAAAAAATGTTTACTACATTCATAATTGTAAACCAATTAACCAGAATGAAATTTGCAGAAATAAGACTATACATTTTATGTGGAAATGAATAGAATCTATGTCAGTCTGGACTGAAAGGGATTTAATTATATCACATTTAATATCCATTTAATTGCTATTATTTGGGTGAATAGTTGAAAACAAATTCCACCAAGTGTATATGATGTTTATATACCAGGATCTTGATACCATGTTTGGAAAAACATGGAAACCATGTACTATCAAGCTATCTGCTACATGTTATTATAAATTTGAATGAGATCTAGCAATGACAGCAATTTGGGCATTTGACCTCATTACAGCATTTCATTCACTTTCAGTATTTGTATTTTTTTACTGTTAGATTATTTCATAATTTGTATAATTAATAAATAACTTTATTTATAAAAGAATACTCAATTAGTGCTTTGCAAATTCATTATGGTGAAGTCTTTTTATATATAATCATGTGTCTAAAGCAACTGTGAGAACATGCTGTATATAAACATTTTATCTAAATTAGGTGGCAACTTTTTATTGAGGAACACAAGACTTGCTGAATCTCTATTACAGTTTTCTGTATTTGTACCAAGATTTTTGATGAGTATCCAATCAAGAATATGAGTTACATTTTTGTTAGTTTTATTATTTTTGTGTATTTTAGCAAAAACAAGTATACACTTAAATAGAAGCAAAACTGTACTAACTTTACAATGAATCTGTTAATGTCTAGCTTTGTCAATCTTTCTTTTTGTATATTTTATTTGATATAATTCACGATATAAAAACAAAATGAACTAAATGGAATTTCTGCTTATTGCATTAAAGTTACCATATTGAATTATATAAATTGTACATTCATGTTTTCATGCTGAATTGTTTTGTGAAATCCCAAGGAGATGATCCAGTCTCTAGTCACTGTCCATCAAGCAAGAAGACAGATTAAAGAAAAGGAATAATTCCACTTGAGTCTAACTTTTAAAATCATAAGTTTATAAGTCTTATTTGCAGAGTATGTGATAAGAGTTACTACAGGTGCATGACTGACTCAGAAGGAGTTCTGTTACCACCATGCAGGTAAAGACTCTTCTCCCAAAGGCTGCTGGCTGCTCAACAGGTCAGAGATCCTTCTTTTTCAGCATTTGTTTCAACCCTGTAACATTGAGTAGGGTACTATGAATCTCATCAGTTTCTCCTTTCATAGACATGTAAATATTGTTTACCTTCTGAGTCTCATAAACTTTCTTCTCTCCAAAGAAACAGTCTTTGAATTTGATGGAAATTAGTATACATCACAAGGTAACGGAATGTTAACATAAAAATGTTACCATACATAGAATCAGTCTGCTGAACCATTAAAGTATAATCAATTTGCTGTGTGTGTGTGTGTGTGTGTGTGTGTGTGTATGAAGTTGTAGATCAGGGCAGATTATCATTATGTATGATTGGCATGTGTTAATAAGACATTATAAAGTCTACATGTACATTATAAATTTTAAATAAAAAATTGGATACCAGTGTTTCTAATAATTTAACATTTTCCTATCAAGATTCAATGTGGGAGTCCTTCTGTCTATATGTTATTTTTATTGGTTAATGAATAAAGAAACTGCTTTGGCCTATAGCAAGGCAGAACTTACCTAGGTGGGGAAAACTAAACTGAATGCTAGGAAGAAGGAGGCAGAGTCAGAGAGAAGCCATGTAGCCCCGCTGGAGACAGATGCTGGACCTTTACCCAGTAAGCCACAGTTTTGTGGCAATATACAGATTAATGGGGATGGGTTAATTTAAGATATGAGTTGGCCAAAAAATATGCTTAAGCTATTGACCAAACAGTATTACAAAGAATATGATTTCTGTGTGATTATTTTTGGGCTGAGCAGCCAGGAACAAACAAGTGGCCTCGTACAAAAAAGACTTTATATTAGTGGATTCCATTTATGAATTAAGGATCCTTCTCCTTACAGAAGTGCTATTTTATTCAATTTCCAACTTAATAAAATGCTCTTATAATTCAAAACTCAGTACAGCCAGGCAGAAATGTTACGATTCATGAAAAGCTTATTCCCTTTGAGGAAAGACAAATCAATTTATCAACTCATTTATATGTTTTTAGTTTCTGTGAATTTAATGCAATGCAAGGTAATCATTTAATTCACTTTAAAGCCCTCTTAAAATTATATTGAACATTTACTTTTCTTCAAGAAGAGATGGACTTCCAATCTCTAGTCAGTCTCAAAATAAGTTTTCAATTTTCAGTTGCTAAGGTTCCTTGTGTCATGCCCCACTAGTGGTACTATGTTCAAGGCTTATACCTCACTACATCACACCATTAGAGTTGGTGGAACCCTGCTGATGTGGGGCCTTATAGAAGGGCCTCAGATCATTGGTGACATTCTCTTGATGTCATAATGGATCTAAGTCATGCGCTGACACTTTTATTATTAGTCATCCTTTCTCCTTGATGTGCCACTGCAGCTCTGAAGCCATGAACTGAACACTATAAAACAGAAAATCTAAATAAGCTATTTATTCTTATAATTAGCTATCTAGTAGTATTTATTAGAAAATAAAGAAACAATACAGCTATATTGACCACTTTAAATATGTGAATTATTTGACATTTAGATACAATATATAAGAAGAATTCATGTATTATTAACTTCTATTGGAATTTTCAAGTATGAAATTACAAATATTTTTCCAGAAAAAAAATCAAATCAAATCAGAAATTTACAGTTGGTCCTTGTTAAGCTGCATTTTTTTATTTTCAATGTTAAATTTTCAATTAATAAATCAGTAGAATTTCCCGTAGTACATTTTGAACCTGTCTCTCTGCTTTATTTTAGAAGGAATTGTAGTTCACCATTATTTAGTTTATTTTTATTTTACAAATAATACTTGCATGTATTTATGGACTACAATGTAGTGTTTCCATGTATGTAACAGTATAAAATGATTTAAACAGCTGTGAAACACTGACATCAGTTGAAATATTTATGTTTTTGTGATGAGAACATCAAAATCATGTAGCTATCTTGAAACAAAGTACAACGTCATATAAGTTACTTTCCTTATTTCTGTGCTTAAAATATGGTTAAAACTTCCTAAAGGCCAAATCTGTTTTGTCTCACATTTCTGTGGTTTTTGTCAAGTTGAGGAAAACATGGCAGATCAAAGCAATCTACCGCATCATGGACAGGAACCCAAAGGGTGGCTAGAAAAGGAAGCCGGTTTGGCACAAAATTCCAAGAATGTTTTCCAAGTTTCCCATTTGCTTCTCTTTCCCATAAACTCCATCAAGTCTGACTCCATCAAAGAATCCATTGAGTGGACTGGAACCCTACATTTATTACCTACAAGTCCATTAGCTGGTGTTCAAACTCACAGACTGTAATTTATGGTAAACATTACATATTAAAAGCCTAACAATTATGTTAAGTATAGTAGGTTTCTTATCAAGTAGGAAAATATGTGTTCTTCCAATTCCACATCATTATACTCATTGACCAGCACTTTTCATCCAGTAGAACCATGAACTCTTTCTTTACATGTAAGTCTACTACTTGGATTTTAAACACATAGCTATAGTTTTGTTTTTTTAACCTTATTATTTCATGACCCTTTAAAATAGTTTTATGATAATTAAAAACATTATTTTCTCAATATCTTAAGTAAAATTGTGCATATTGCATGAAATTAACTACATTTTTAATCTACTGAGTCCTATTAGTGTTGCCCAAATATGCATGGGTAAAGGGTCACACACTGGAGTATGTGTTACCGGTCAGTAGTGGCCAACACCCAAATGACTCTGCCTCCCAAAGGAGCCACCTCCTGCCAATAGCTCCCCAGCTAAGAATATGGCTTTTCCAAAGCTTCACATCCATGCTACAATTTTTAAATGGTTTGATCTTGTTCAGTCCTGCATATTTTTACTAAAGAATTATCACAGTCTTAAACATTTTATCAATGAATAGTTCTTTACAGAATTCTTGTTTTGACCAGGAGCCTAAGTACACAGAAATTTCCTACAGGTGTTCAGACCTAGCACTTTATAATTTGACTTTCCACATATTTCCCAGTTTAATGTGTCTTTTGCTTGAACCTTTGAAGTGTATTGTATCTTGGAGGCATTGTCTAGTGAAAGTTTACATGCTTATAGGAAAGTGAATCAAATGAGTCAAGTGTGAGGACAATGCAAGTCTCTTTTGTTTAGTAGTTACTATCTTCTATCTATTTTTCAGAGGGTCTATGCTTTTAAATTGATTTCTATGTATTTTAAACCAACCCCACAACATCCCATAAATTGGTATTATAAACATAAATAAAACTAAGATTGAGACTGGCTCAAAAAAAAAAACTTGGCTTTTTTATTAAAGCTTAACTGTAGATAGACATATTTATGTTAGTCTGAGTATTTATGTTCAAATAACTGTTGATTTTAGGTATGAGGCATTGGCTAAGAACAAAATAAATTGTGGGTTATCTAAACAGTAAAACTGTAAGATTTAGGGATTAGCCTCTGATCTTGCAATTTGGCTTAAAAGGATACCACATAAATATGGCTTAGTTCACAACTAGCTGTAGCTATGAGTCCTGCTCTGTCACTTTGTTACATTTATTTTGCATATAGTGGGCTGTGCCAACACTATTTAATCTTGGACAGTCTTTATGGGTTTGTCCTGCATTAAATTGTCTGCTAAAGGTTCATATTTAAGGTGATAAGGATGTTTGATGTCGTCCCAAAGTGATCATATGCATCCGGTTCTGGATGGAGCTGATTGGAAACGTTAATGTGGTGACCTGCACGTGAAATTTCTGCATACATTTATAGCTCTGTCTTTTGGTTTGGATGCATACTACTTCTTGGGACCATTGTCACATTGTCATTATGCCATGATATTTGCTATTTTAATTATTTTTATTATACGTACGTCACTGATTAATTTTCTTCTAATAACATGCATTTAAAAGCAAAAATGCTTAAAACATTAAAAGTGATTTCAGACTCAGGAGGCAACTGCCCATTTATATGCTTTTTTTGTGATCCTGTGGATGCCTGAGCCTCAGCCTATGGCATACGTCTTGTTTGTGGTAATCAACTTAGATCATCATTCCCAACTCAAGTCTTCATATACGAATTCCATCCAAACACATTCCTTCTTATGTTGAACAATAGCTAGAAATTGAGTAAGTGGAGAGATGACTCAACTGTTAGTGCATGTGCTGCTCTTGCAGAGGTCCTCGCTTCAATCCTTAGTACCCACATGGTAGTTCACAGTCAACCGTAACTCCAGGTTCAGGGGATTCAGAGACCTCCTGTAATTTCTGTGGGCACCAGGCAAATATACATGACATGCATACATACATTCAGACAGAACATTCATGCATATGAAAAGAAATAAAAAATAATTTAATAAAATGAAAAAGTAACAAAATAATTTTTATTATTTTAATCTACTCTATTACAGTTTAAGTCCTCAAAGATTATCTCATTGTTCTGATTTGAAAAAAAAATCTCAACCATCAATACCATCCTCTTTGGTTTTGTCTGTTTCCAGAAAGTTCTTTAATTTGTCTGCCAAGTATCAGGAAGCTTTGTTGATGCTGTTATTGCTAATTAAATAAGAATGATCTAAATTTCTACCATTCTCTGTGTAATTCTATATTGTCTAAATATTTCATTGCTACTCACATGATATTTACAAGACTTCTGGAAACAGTTCATGTTGCTAACCAATGTGCATCTCAATCATCTTAGACCTGCTTTAATGTTATTGCCCATAGCAAGGGCTTATGAAAGTTTGTCTTCACACTTACAGTAGTTTTAAATGTAGTTGTATAGATGAGTCTGGACATAGTTAATAGTTTACTCATGTGATTATTAATATTCACTGCATGAAAACTAAGACTTGGCGAGTCGTCAGCTAATGGTGCCTATAGCTAAACTTTGAATATATTTTAGAAGTAAATTTTAGAAAAACTTTTCTTTTCTTTCATTGTTGGGGACTTAAGCTGAGTAAACCATATAATTTTCAGCTTCAGGATGCTGTTTAGATATCTGATCTCTGTGGATTAGACTTAAATGCTTTTAGTGAGTATCACTTGATTGTTTTGTGAATAACAAAAGAAATATTACAATATGAAAGAAATCAATAGCCTTCTGCAAAAAGAGCCTGGAAAACACATGACAGAACGTTTGCCTAAAGTATTCTGATGCCTTTTCCCAAACTTTCCGAGAAATCCTGGCCAAATTTTTCTAAATCCTTATCATTGTATTACCAAAGCTTTGTGCGATTAAGAGACAGGATCTTCAAGCTAATATCGCCAGCTATTCTGTTCTAAGTACAGTGTGTATCACTGCATTAGGTAAAATTTATCAGTATTAATGTACAACTTAGATAACTGTCTCTTCATAAACAGCACATGTGTAAGTCAAAACACTAATTATAATTCAACTTCAGTTTTGAAATTCTCTGCTAACTACCTGTATTGAGATGCAAATTATCCTGAAAAAAAATTCTAGGGTTTAGTACCTGAGGAGGAAATCTATACGCTGTAAAGATTTTAAGATCTCAATCGACAAGCTGCTTACCAAACCACTAAAATGGCAGATAATGCACTTCAGGCATTAGAATTTTCATGAGAAATGGCATTTGGTGGCGGTAAGCATTTTTTGAGAAATGTATGTTTTATTTTCATGCTGACAGAATTGAGGATGATGACAATATGAATTAAATCATGAGAGGGAGGAAAAAAATGTCACTGCCAAATATTTAATCTACAGCCTCCATCCTCGTACAGAGATTGTTAGAGTTCCAGTTTTGCACATTTTCAGCAAATAGTTCACAATCTGCCTTTAAACAGTCTTTATTTTTATAAGATGGTCTTCATTATTATAAATAATAATTCCAATATAGATTTATAAACAGCCTCTCCTTTCAGTACTTGTCATCTCTGTGTATTAAATAAATACCGTAGTGTTGAAAACTGAATTTATATTCAATATGGCTTTTGTTAGCAAGTCCTAACTGAAGGAACAGTTATAACCCATCTCCAATCTTCAACTTTTTCCCGTGAAAATGATGGAATCTGGAGACTTTTTAAGTCAGTTTGATAATTCTTGTGAAACAGGGCTAAATAAAACACCTGTATCCATAAATTGTCATGCATTTTACGAGTAGACAGAGCCGCCCAACATGCTATGTGTTTCACATATACTCATTAATTAACTCTGTTTTACATCACCACCTGAAGCCATAGCAGGCTGTAAACTGCAGCGTGAAATAGTCTCTGAGCTTCGTCAAGGAGAAAGCTGTTAAGCGCAGTTTGCAAGCTTGAAGAGACAGGTTCAGAAAGCAATTACGCTTTCAGAAACAGATTAATAATGCGCTGTCGCTTAGGTAAACTCTGTCCCCTCACCATCCTTTGAATCATCCTCCGGCATAGGCTGCACCCTGCCAACACATACAGCTGCCCTTGCCACACGTATTTCTATTTCTCTGCAATGAAGGATTTCTTGAGAAATTGTCGTATGTTTTTAAATCATAAAAGATTTTAAAAGAAGAAAGAGCAGGGACGGAGAAGCTGCAGTAGCTGTTTTAAGCCTAACTAATAGCTCTCGGAAGTGCTCTGGTCTTAAACTCCAGTCTAGAGTGCTGAGTGAATAGTTTGGTGCAAGGCAGGTAATGCAAAATCCAAAAAAGGAAACAATCAAATACCCTGTTTTAATATGTCCCCTTTTCTCTACTTCATTCATCAAACAAAGCTCCCTTTATCCAAACTGACTAGTAAGGAGTAGGGGTTGATTAATTTTATTTTTTATTTTCTATCTATCTATCTATCTATCTATCTATCTATCTATCTATCCATCCATTCGTCTATTTATTTTTAACTAAAGGGACTATTAAGATTTCCAGGAAATTTAGGCCATCATTTGGTAGGCCCTTCGTATTATTTTCTACTGCCATAGCAACATGCTGGTAAAATGCTCCTGAGTGTGATCTGAGAATAAAACATAAGAACTCATAATGCACAGGGAAAATGCTTCATTTAACATGGGCCACTGCGGACTTTCTGTGGAAGCCCTTCAATCATGACTTGTCCTTAATATTGTGTCTGACAAATGAGTCTAGTCTGTTGGCTGTTGTGGTAGACTAATAAGTATCCATTCTGTCAGAATCAAAGGTAATTGTTTTAAGTCTCTCTCTTTTTTTTTTTTTTTAATTTGAAGAATACCCACAGAAATAGAACAGGTATACACCATTATGAAGTGAGCAAAGATGCATTTAAAAGAAAATCTTTTTTTTTATTCTTTTGCCTTTTTGTGGAAGCCTACCTCTCAGTTTGCAAATAAATCGCACACAGAGGATTATTCTTAGTTATGAATGGCCAGTCTAAACTTGATTTGTTTCTTACCAGCTTTCTTAACTTAAATTGTCCCATCTATCTTTGGCTTCAGGGCTTTTATCTTTTTCTATTTCTGTATACCTTCCTTTACTTCTTACTCCATGTCTGGCTGTGTAGCTGGGTGGCTGGGTGGCCTGCCCCTGAGTTTTTCCTCCTTCCTTTCTTGTTTCTAGATCCCTTTATCCCAGATTTCTCCTCATATTTCTCCTCTCTGCCTTATAACCCCTCCTGTCTTTCTCTCTCACCTCGCTATTGGCCATTCTACACCATCAGGTGTTTTAGACAGGCACAATAATGCGGTTTCACAGACTTTAACAAATACAACATAAACAAAAGTAACACAACCTTAAAATGTTTGTCTTTGGAAAATAAAGACATTTGAAACTTGTGGCACAGTATTGAAAAATCATTATATTCATGTCACCTATATATGCTAAAGTAAATTTATATTTTAAATACAAGCACTTGAAATTACGCATAGCTGGCATTAAGGCGATGTTGTGAGGAAATGACGTTGACACAGCTTGTTAGTCTTTGCTTGTGGTTAATCTCTTAGTGAGCTTGTCACTTAAATCTATGAGCAGAAGTTGGTGTATTGGAAAATCAAAAATTTAGAAAATGAATCACATATAGTTTTCAAAAAGTCAAAAGAGTTATGAGCTCTGTCCTGTTCTGGTGCATCTTATCCCTGTATTGTTGATAACATTGAAAATTTGACTCTGCTTGTCAAATTGTTATGTTTTCCTAGTCCAGAAAGATATCCAAAACTTTAAAATGTGTTTATCAACAGTTTCATGACTTTGCATTTATAATAATTTCCTCTGAGTTCCCATATGTTTTATGACACTATCCTCAGAATCCACTGGTTCCAGAGAAGATGTTTTGGACTTTATAAGAAATTTAAAACTAACTTAAGACATGAAGTGGCCTTGGAGTTTCGAATGTTGGATGGTGATATGCTTGAAAGAGAATTAAATCTAATGTTCCCTAAATTTCCTGCTTGTACCTGACTTTAAGTACATAAGAAACTGGCATTTGACTTTATATAACTGTGAATTTTACTGAAATGAGACGTTGTAGATTTGACCCGTGAGAAAATGTAACTTGAAATGTCTTAATATAATGTCATCTGCGATGAGTCTCATTATCATAAAAATGAAGAAACTAATTTAAATCTATTAGCAAATGGTTCCTTAAAGCCCTAATTAGCTGGTAATTTTGATAATATTGGCAAGAATGCTCTCCCATCTCATTTTTGCTATATTTTAGTTACTCTTTTGCTTCTCCAGGAGAAAGAACTTAGCCTAGACTTTCCCATTAGCTCTCTATATCCCAACTGGGAAGCTCAGCAGCTAACCTCTACAGGAGAACCAACCCTCTGTGTGTAAAATTGCATTCTGAAGTTGTGTGTTTGATAAGTAAAAGGAGTCTGTGAACACAGACTAGAATGTTCTTACTTTATGAAGGAGTACAGCAGTTTTATTTTCTTTATTTCTCCATTTTGAGAGATTAAAGAGGATGATTGTGTTTAAGATCTATGATTAGACATTGAATAAAAGGTCTAGATTGTCAGGCTCTAATTCACTTGTGAAATCTATTTTGCTCTTTTTGAAAACTTTGTAAATATAAGTCTGAGATTTTAATATGTTTATAGCAACGTGTTTCATAATTTTATATTTGATGTCATTTACATAGGATGTTAAGCAAGTAAGTGTCTGATAGAGCTATTATTGTGAAATTTCATGGATCTGAATAACTATCGTCTCTCTGGAGAACGATGAATCAAATAAAACTTTTCTCAATTAAAATTGTAAATATGGATTAAAATATTCCTTTGGGTTTTCTTATGAATAATTTTCTGTATGTTTCATAATCACTTAAACCTTAATACAGTGAATTTGTAGTTATAAACCATTCTACAGGAGTCACGTTGCCTGATTGCTCTGCTGTCTAGGTCAGGTTTGCCTGTCATTACTTTCTCGGTAGTGTTATGTCTCCAAATGACAAACACCCTCTTGTTGGGGGTTGAGGACACTGGTCAAAGAATCCCAAGATAACACCAAAAGATTCCACTTATATTTTCTTCATTATAATGGGCAAACTCACTGAACAGAAATGAGAAGTCCAACCTCAGGTATGTGATGTGGGAGCCAGAGAAAGTGAGTACTGGGCAGGCTGTTTTCTCTGGGTACCCAAACGGTCACGTCCTAACCTGGACCAACTCTTAAATATCATTGGCTGACAGAAGTTCCCTATTAGCTTCCCCTTTTGTCTAAATAAGAGAGTTCCAAACATAATACAAAACTATATATATATTAAGAGCAGATATCAAGTATAAAATTAGGAGTACAGCCAGAATAAACAATATTAATCAAGGAACAAATGACAAATGTTTTAAAAATATTTTATCCTAAAGAGTCTAATCTTGCATTGGAACTGGTATTTAAGTCAAAAGAAGAAGGTAAATATGACTATCTAATCTTTAACCCTATCGAAGGCCTGAGAAGGGAGATAATATTACTTGAATAAGCAGGAAATATAACCAAGCAGCTTCCAAAGTGTGCAGTATATTACAGAGACAACTGGCTATCTGAGCAATTACCCAAAGTCTCATTTGTAATGTTGAAGCAACCAACTTTGTCAAAGGCCTAGAGTAACTGACAGACCATTTTAAGAGGCAGGAAAATTTTTAGAAACATCTTACCCTGTTTTGGCAAGGTTTGGCAGTCTTTTTCCTTATGTTCTGCTTGTTAAGTCCAGATCCCACATACTTGGTCAGTGGATGAGACATAGGCATTTCCTTGCCCAAAGGCCAATTGTGCCAAGAAGAAGACAAACTCCAAGTGGAGTGTCTTCGGTGTTCAACATTCTCTTGGGACTAGATCGGTGCTTTCAGGAGCAATTATGTCTCATGTCAACATAAATGCCATGTTCTACAGATTCTTGAGTGGTTGAAGATTGCCTACCTTTGTAGAATATAATCTCTATATATCTAAAGAACCTAATTAATTTGACTATATGTATAACAAATATGAATAACTATTGACCTATAATACTTAATGCCTATATAACTTAAAGACTAAGACTTTATATCAGAATATTAAATACTCTATAAACAGTGAAGTAAATGAGGACAATGACCTCA
>NW_026067977.1:8352905-8393353 GCF_014885135.2 Alexandromys fortis
CTCTCTCTCTCTCTCTCTCTCTCTCTCTCTCTCTCTCTCTCTCTCTCTCTCTCTCTCTCTCCCTCTCTCTCTGTCTCATACAAAGAGGCATTTTCTCTCCTCTTTTGAGAATTTACTAGGGTGGCCTTTCTCAATAATTTGTAGAGAAATATGCTAATTGGGAATTCATTTCTTTTTTCAATTTTGCACTTTCTTCAGAAATCAGTTATATGAAAAAATTAATGAATGTGATTGAATATTATGTATTAAGGAAATACAGAACACATAATTATCATACATTCAAAACCTCAAGCCCACTTGATGTCTTAAGCCATTTTTTTTTACTTTCTTAAAAATTTCAAAGTAGCTTATCTAGATCCAAAAATGTCTAATAACAGTGTCATAAAGCTGAAGGAAAATATTATGAATGGAACCAGCATGAAATTGTCTTGGGAAGGAATTGCTCTGTCAATATGCTTCTATAAATGGCATAAGCCACCAGCTAACTGCTGGGCCACTCTCTGGGGATCAAGCAGTCAGAGCACAAAATTGGTAGAGGCTGCAGGAGGAAGCCTGATTCTTTTCTATTGTCTGTGTGTCCTGTTGCTTTGCTATGCTGAACTCTAAAGGGCTAGTGTAGTAAGATTTTTTTTTATTTGCTCACAAAAACTATCTCATCTACATTAAGAAAATTTTTAAAGAAAAAACTTAACATTAAATGAACATTATAATGGTGAATTTTAAACAATAATCTACATGTAAAAGTAAAGTAGAAGCATATTGTTTGGATTTTCAACAAAGCTGATTTAGAATTCTCAGTGTTTTCTGTTTGATAAACTGAAGACAATAACAGCAAAGGCAAACTACTGTTGCTTGATAATTTAATTACTTTTTTCATGTCTATATTTATAGTTTCATATATTCATAGTGATTTTAGAAGAGGTAAGTGTATTTGTGAATTTTATGAACTCAGGGTATTTATAATGCTAGGCACCTGAGTTCACAAAAAATAAGATAAATATTTCCTGCTTGTCATTTTTATTTATCTCATACTTAATGTGTATGCATGCCTTATAGCAAACTTCCCAATCATGGAATCTGCAATTGACCTTATTTTAAAATGATCATACCTGGATTAAACATGAAATGCTGAAGTGATAAAACTTAGCACAAACATAATCAGACATTCATTCTGACCTCTCATATATAAATGAGTCATAATTGCACATTTTTCTCACTATGAAAATTAACTGCATATGCATGCATTTTAATGTCAAGTTGATGTTATTTGTCCTTTATAGCTGTATCAAGTCACTTCCCCTCAGTTAAGATTCTACCTGTCATTATAAAACTACTATCAAATATATACCTCAGCCATTAGTATCTACTTTAACTCAATGAATGCATTTCCAATTTGTCTCGACACAGCCAGTGGCTTATAGTAGCATCAGTTCAAGCTTTATGTGATGAATAAAAACTTATAATCAACCCGTCCCCAGTCTCCTTTTACTTGTATACTTTCCTACAACACAGTTTTTAATCACCTAGAACCAAAATCTGGTTGTTTCCTCTATTAATTAAGAATAATGGTTTTCTCTGATTTGGAAGTCCCCCTTCATATCTGATGAGGAATAATCAAGATTGTTTCTGTTTAGAATCATTTGGAAGTTTCCTTTCATGATTGTTGCGTAATGAGAAGTCCCTTTGTTCTGTCCGAGCCACCAGCTAGCTTACACCCAAAATAATCACACAGAAACTGTATTAATTAAAACACTCCTTGGCCGTTAGCTCTAACTTCTTATTGGCTAATTCTTATATCTTAATTTAACACATTTCTAATAATCTGTGTATTGCCACATGACTGTGGCTTACTGGCAAGATTCTAACCAGCGTCCGTCTCAGGCAGGAGATTTATGGTGTCTGCCACTCTGCCCTTCTTCCTAGCATTCAGTTCTGTCTACTCTGCCTACCTAAGTTCTGTCCTATTAACTGGGCTAAGGCAGTTTCTTTATTCATTATCCAATGAAAGCAATACATAAACAAAAGGACCTCCTATACCACCTGATCCAACATTATTTTTGATAAAGATTCTCATCTTGAGGGATATAATGAGCCTCTATCAGTTTTTGACATTTCCAATACATTTTTCCCCAAACAAATGCAACTTACAAACAGGTATTCATAATTTCAACAAGGTGTTAAGATTGTCCTGCTACGTGACACTATTTCTTCTCAACATGATTAAATGTAGATTCTTTCAGGTAATGGCAAATTTCCTTTCTAGAGACCTCTTACATGTAAGGCTCTGCCTCTTTGTTTTGGTACCTCTCAAAGGTTTAGTCTATATTTGGAATCAAGAACACTTGAATCTAGGGAGATAACTAACTTAGCAACATATGGAGGCAGGGGCAAAGAAAGGACATACAGTATTAGCAAATGTGGTACTTTTGCCCTGTGTCAATCAGGAAAGTAAACTCACCTTAAAATAGAAGTGCATTTTTATTACACATGAGTCCATTAATTCTTGACTCAAAACAATAAATATGACAGTGGATTTTCATAAGATTTATCCCAAATATTTTATATTTACTCTTAGCTTAATCACAAATGTGACAAATGTCCTCCAAGGTTAGTGAAATAACAGCTTTTTATATATTTAATTAATTTAATTGGTGATTCAATTGTCTACTTTAGTATCATGTTTTTTGTCTTTTATGATTGATAATGTTTGTTATTATTTGATACATAAAATATATGTTGTAGGGATAAGTAATATGTACTAACTAGTATTAAAAATTTAGAAACTGTGTGTTGTCATGATTCTATTTCTATATATTACTAGTTGCCTTAAAACCATTTTAAAGTTTTAGCTAGCACATTATAAACTTCTAATTTCAAGAATTTATAAAATACATCGTTAGCATTTCTATATAAAAATCAGTTTTTATCTAGATAAAGCTAGTAGACATATATTCCAATTCAGATTAGTAGTAACCAATATTTCTGTCTTTACAAAGCATTAATATTATTTTAATATTGTATTATGTTTTTATTTATGAAAAAAATCAGACTTAAAGAGATAAAAGTTCTCTTCAAAGTACTCATACACAAGAGGAGAAGAAATAGCCCAAACACATGGAAGTGATTGACTTTGCCTTTTGACATCAATGTTGGCACCAGAGTACGTAATGAAGATCAATTATAACAGATATTCATGATAGCACTTTGAGGTTTCTTTCATCAAATGACTGAACAAAGTAGAATCTGCCTACTGGCTGTATTCCATCTAATTAGACCATGGTTGTTTTTATTTCCTTTAAGCAGGACCAACTGTCAAAGGTATACACTGACAGTGAGATGAGAGGATCTTTTTATTGCTCATTGTAAGATATTTGGATGAGAATTTGCCAGAAGTAGATGCGTCTGAGGATGTTCAAGGTGGAAAGGCAGAAAAAAAAAAAAAAAAGAAAGGAAATAAATGGATCAAATGCTATGGCTCTTCCCCAGCACCCAGTTCTGAGAACTTGACTCAACCACAGAAAGCTACCCTAAAACCCACTGCATGCCATAAGTATCAAAGTGAATGTTGCTCCTTCCTTTCTGTGACTGAAATCCAACAGTTTGGCACAGTGCTGAGCTGTGAATCTCTGCGTCTGCTTCCATCCGTTACTGGATGAACGTTCTATGATGACAATTAAGGTAGTCATCAATCTGCTTACAGGGAAAGGGCGTTTTAGCTACTCTGCCCAGGATTGCTTAGATTCTTAGCTGGTGTCATCGTTGTGGATTCCTGGGAATTTCCCTCTGGCCTGCTTTCTTGCAAATCCCATAATGACTCCCTCTTTCAAGATATTTCTGTCCTTGCTCTCCCTCTCTGTCCTTCTTCCTGATCCCTCATTAAAAAGGGGCCAAGACCATGATGGAAAAAACCCACAGAAACAGCTGACCTGAGCTACTGAGACTGACAGCTGGGGAACCTGCATAGGAGTGAACTATGCCCTCAGAATGTGGGCAACAACTGTGTGACTTGGGCAGTTTGTGGGATCACTGGGAGTGGAACCAGTATTTATCCCTAGAGCAAAAACTGGCTCTTTGGAGCCCAGTCCCTATGGAGGAATGAGGGTCTTGGTCCTGCTGCAAGTTATGTGACAGCTTTTGTTGACCCCCCCATGGGAGGCCTCACACTCTCTGAGGAGTGGATGGGTTTGGGTAGGGAGAAGATGAGAAAGCAGGAAAACAGAAGGGAGAGGGAACTGAGTTTGGTATGTAAAATAAGACTTTTTTAAAAAATAAAAAAAGTTAAAAAATCACTGTAAATAGAGCTCAGAACAGTATCACACTGTGTTATTACAGATCTGATTCTCCATTCTCGTTTTTCTTAAGTGCAAGTGTGAGAATCAACAACCTGTAAACAGTACAGTATGTGCTAGATTTTCAGTTTTAAATATTTTATATATTTAGAGTTTATTTGATTCTTACAATAGCATGGTATGCAACAGCAGCACTCATACAATAACTGAATAAGGACTATATAAATAAAGGACTGAATGAGTGCACAAACCCCCAAGGAAGTAGGAAGTAGAACTGCATTTTTTTTCTTGATTTTGTGAAAGTGAAAATTGAATTTCAGAGCAAAGTAAAGACTGTCCAAATATTACTTTGCAAAGTAACTAATATAGTAAGAAGCAATGGCCAGGTTCCTGACTCCTGGGGCATGTTTCATCTATGTTAAGTTTTTCACCAGTTTTGCAACCTGACATTTTTCACACAGGTGCATATAAGCATGCATATCTTCAGTTCTTTCATAATCAATGCGAAAGATTGCCTTGAGCTTGGAGGAAGGCACTTGGAGGCTAAATGATTTTTCTCTGAGTTTAGAATATTAAGAAGGAAAAGACAATAAAACAAGACAATATAAGGTAAAGCAGGAAAACTAACATTTGAAGGGGAATAGGGAGATGATGGAAATTCTAAAGGTTAAATGCCAAATATACAAAGCAACCACCCATATAACACACAAGTAAAACGGAAATCAGAAAGAATGAAAGCATGTGTGTTCTGTGCACAGAAGTTTCTGCATGCCAACTCTCCATGTCAAAACCTGGATCCCACACCCTCTCTTATGGAAAGATTCAGATAAACCATATGCCAGTATTAGTTTCCACTGGCCACCCATGTGCTTCGTGTGACACAAGTTTGAAAGTTGAGGCTTATCAGTTGCTGGACAAGCAGCTTATTCTTAGATCCCTCTCTTGGACTTAGCGGTCATATAACCAGGGCAACAAAACAAAGAAATCCTGCCCTGTTCTAATGAGAAACAAGAAAAGTGGGTAGGGGAGTGGGAATAGAATGCGGATATAGGGAAGGAGGGAGGGGAAACAGTGGCTGGATGTAAAATAGGTAAATAAATAATTTTAATTAAAAAAGAAATTATCTTTTTAGATATTTATATTAAAGAATTGCTGAAATTTAAAAATTTCCAGTGTTCTTTTTTTTTACTTGAATATAGTATTATAAGAAACTTTGCTCTCAATGCACAAATCGCCCAAAAGCTTATTGACAAGTAGCAGAGAGTGGCACTTCTGCCCAAATTCCAGGGTCCACTGGGACTGGCAGCAATGCTTCCACTGAACCCCAGGAAATATGCAACTCCATTATTCTTCTCTTGTTCTAAAAGAACAACAAAATATTTTAACTATGTTTTCTAACCAATATTTTTTATAGATACTGCTCTCTTTATCAGCATATATCCCATAGCTGTAACATTTCTGTATGTATATTTGTGGAACTTTAAAAAAATTGTATTTATATAAAAGAATTGAGAGGGCTTATCTTTATAAAATCTCTATGTACAAAATTATGTTTTCCTACTATTTTTTTTTGTGTTAACAAGCCATGGGAAAGAAGCATATATCATATTAACTTTACTACATATTAGTGAATTATATTTTCCTATCATTGATATTGCTAAATTGCTATTTGAATCTAAACTCCATTTTATATTCTTTAGTTTTCTCTACAGTAGAATAATTTGGTATAGATTATCTCAATAAAAATGCTAATGATGTAATATTTAATAAAAAGATTTAACCACCTTTCATTTTGTGAGGGGTAGGTAGATAAAATCAATAACCCGTGATTTTAAATTTTGAACAAAATTTCAAAGTTCTCTAATATACAGTAATTTCCACAACATATATTTACTTTAATTATTTCCCTTTAAAATTAATTTATATAAATATTTCAGCTTTGTGGTAATTGATTCTCTGTTGCAGGACTTTTACATAGCTAAAAATAAGAAACACACACCTATAAACCCCATTATTGGAGAAGCTGAGGCAGAAGGATGTGAAAGTCATGATCCTTGACTACACATCATGATTGAGTTCAACTTCAGGTACTTCAGACCCTGTATCAAAACTCAACACCAACATCAACAAACACAGAAAAGAAAAATCAGAAAACAATTCCGTATTCTAAACACAGATAACTGTTTAAAGCATTTTTCCATTCCAAAGTAAAACATAATACATCTGCCAAAAAGACTAAAACAAGTTGTATTCACAACACATGGTTTCATTTATACTTTCAAAAATCTTGGTTTATCATCGAGAACACAAAGAACCATTGATGTCTAGATGCTATGAATAGATAATACTAATATTTAAAGTAATGCAGTGGCTAACTGAATTAATCCACATATTATGTCACAGGGAATCTCCAAGAGAAGTGACTAACAGAATGAGCAAGTTAACTAGCGACAGAAGACACTGCTTTAGACTAAGGATTGATGTAAAGAACACAGAATATTATTATAAAATGCTGAAGAACTTGCTCATCAATAAACTTCAATGTATGAAGCATTGCTTAAAGGTTATTTAAATTTTATTCAACTTAAATAAATTTATTACCTAATTTTCTACATATTCATCACATACTTTAAAGTTATTTTGTACTGACAGAAAAATATATGGAGGCTGATTATCAAATTAAATGCATACATTTTTATTACGTCATAAATATTTTTTGTATAGTTTTACAGATAGTTTTTATTACTATCTGATTAGTCAGCTAGTGACACAGGCATGATGGAGTAGACACACTTAGAATTATAAGGTTTTATAGTTGGCATAATTTCTGAGACCATACCTAATGTGCATAAAGCATAAAGTGCAATATATGTTTCTCTGTAATTATAAATACTGGATACAATAGATCATATAGAAGTAATACTAAAACATGGATGGTGGCTGGTAGTATTTAGTCATTAGTAACTCATATATTAATAAATAATAAGGTCTCACCAATAATAGCACTGAACCACAAGAGTGCACATGTAAGAGAACCTACTGGGCTACATTTTTTTTAATTTATTAAAAAATTCCACCTCCTCCCCTCCTCCCATTTCCCTCCCCCTCTCTCTCCAGTCCTAAGAAAAGTCAGGGTTCCCTGCTCTGTGGGAAGTCCAAGGTCCTCCCACCTCCAGGACCTTGTCCAGGTCTTCCTAGTCCAGGTCTAGGAAGGTGAGCATCCAAACAGACTAGGCTCCCACAAAGCTAGTCCATGCAGTAGGATCAAAACCCAGTGCCATTGTCCTTGGCTTCTCAGTTAGCTGGGCTATATTTCCACCATTCTGATGCAATATCATTCTCCCTGAGGTTACTCAGTCCTGGAGTGATCAACCCCAACTGACAAAACCACCTGCTATGACCTGAAAGATTCCAAACCCCTGAGTTATCTAATGGGGCTGTTTGACATTTCGGTAGGAATGCAATGGGTGTTAGGGATGTTTAGCACTTAGATGCAAAATTTACCACTAGCAAGTCAGTCTTCCTCCTTTCAAACATTAGCCTTCACACAACTGTCTGACATACATTCCTGTAAACAACTGCTTTGTCAAGGTGTTCTTTGTATATCTGGGCTCTAAACATTCTAAAGAGGTCAACATTTGTTTCCTAATGGCCTAGTGGTTTAAAATGGTCTGAAATTAACATCCCCATGTTGCTTTTTTCCTATGTTGTTCTATTACCAATTTAATAAAAAAAAAACCCACTCAGGTGTCAGTTATTGGGGGACAGAAAGCCTGATAGATCAGTAAAACCACAGATAATTGATTAGCTGACCCTCTCTCCACACTTCCTAAACCAAAAGGGCTGAAGAAACACCCTGAAACTCCAAGTCCCTTCCACCCCTTCCTGTGTGCATCTCTATCTATACCCTGAGTCCTCTGTATTCTCTATGAGTAATTCTTTCAACTAGTCATTGCTGCTGCTCGCGGTTAACTTTATTAACACAGTCTTAGGGTGTAGGGTGTCACCGTGTGATCAATATCATGCAGCATCCCCATGTACAGCTCCACAAGAAAGTTATTTGTCCTATACATTCGGGAACCCTTACCACACATCATTTTGATCTCTGTCAATGTTAAAAGTCACCAGTTATAAAAATAGGCAATAGTAAAAGATACTGAGCAGTTAATATATTCTTAATAATTAGTTGCTGTAGATTATCACAAAATACACAGTTCATCACTAGATTATTATATATTCAATAAAGAGAATCACAATAAACTATAAGTATTGAGGCTGAAGAAATGACTTGCTTGGTGGTTAACAACAATGGCTAATTTTCCAAAGGACTTGGGTTTGATTCTCAGCACCCACATGGCATCTTTCAAATATTTGTTTTTGCATTTCCAGTAGTTTTGATGCCCTATTCTTACCTATGCAAGCATAAGACATACACATGGGACACAAACATACATGCTAGCAAAATACTTTACACACTAAACAAATAAATGAAAATTACATATTCTAAATTAATAAATAGCCTACAAAATGTTATCATAAAATATTTATTAGACACTTCTTATCGCTATTTCACATTCACCAGTGCAAGCAATAATAATTTTATTAAATTTAAACACTTGGGCACATTGTGCTTAATGTTTGATCTGCAAATGAATAACATAAGACATAGAAAACCAACGTCAAGGAAGTGTTCAAAAGTGTGGTTAATACCAGGTGTGGTGGCACACACCTTTAGTCCAAGCAGTCTGGAAGCAGAGTCAGGTGGATTTGTGAGTTGGAGGCCAGTCTGGTCTAAAAATTGAATTCCAAGGTTGCCATGGCTACACAGAGAAAATCTGTCTTAATTCCTCCTCCAAAAAATGTTCAAAATATTGATCTGCTTTCAGTTGTTAAATATGCAATATTATTTAATACATGGCTAGTTTTAGATGTCAGTGGGGAAGACTACCTTGCAATGACCAGTACATCACTGTGCAGTGTGTCATTAAGACTAGATTTGTATGTCATTCTAAGTTTCATCATTAACTTTGTTTTGTAAACAGTTTCATAACTGTGTGAAATTGGTCTTCCCTGAATTTTGTCTGAAATCTTCTATCATATTAATCATGTCATGGCAAAAACTAACTCTTGCTTCCTGGAAATAACGGCAATCAAAAGTATGAAATGAGCGACTGTGCATGCACCGGAACTTGAGAAACTAAAACTTCTAGTCCGCAACTCCAACATACTCCTCTATTCTTACTGGAAATTGAATTCTTGGCATCAGCAAGCAGCGTATGTGTAATATAATTGGAATCCTTGAACTCTAACTTGGCAAATAGGCTTCATTCATTAGGAGTGGCTCTTCTGCACAGTGTGAGTATCGGAATCTGCAGCCTGTTATTAAGTTTAAGTTTTCAGAATACACACACTAATACATATTTAAGAGCATGGGCAGTACCTTTATTTTCTTGACTAACAGCTTACTGAGAAGTATCACAGCAAAAAAGGGAAATGTAGCTGGTTCAGACTGATACAAAAGTGAATTCATGAGACTTGCTTTTATTACTTTCTTTTTAGTGCAGGCCCTCCAAATATAAAGTGCAAACCTAGACTGCCATTTTCCAAGTTTTGCATATATCTGGAACTCTTGGAACTGCTCCTATTCCCTGATGTTCTGGATCATCGCAACCATGTATGAAGGCCCTCTTTGTCCCTGCTTACTCTGGAGTTCTGCCAGCAGAATGAGAGCTGCAATAGTAGTGCCTTCCACTGTAAAAGGCTCTTTGGAAATATCATATTTCCATGTCTTAGGTGTTTTCACATCTCTGCAGTGGAACTCACAGAAGTATACATTTTCTAAGTCACTTTTAGAGGTACTCTAGTTACAAGTCTTTATTGTATCCACAGCACACAGCCAAGAACTGATGTGCTACATATTGCTAAATGGTTATTGATTTACTAATGTATATATGTATAGGATTCATATGACTTATATATCAGTAATTAGCATGCTCTTAGAAAAATTCCAAACAAGCAACTATTTACAGGAGTGGCCACCTCAACACACTGTTACCTTATTCACATTTTCTTCAGGAGAGAACTTGATGCAAGTGGAAAATGCCCATATGTACATGTCCATGCTAAGTAGATTTGAGTAAGTCAGGGTTACTGATGCCATGATGAAGCACTATGGCATAAGGCAACACGTGGAGGAAAGGGCTTATTTTGCTTAGACTTCTACATCACAGTTCATCATCAAATGAAGTAAGGATAAGAACTCAAGCAGGGCAGGAGCTAATGCAGAGGTCATGAAGCAAAGCATCTTACTGGGTTTTCAAACACGGCTTGAACAGATTGATTGCCCAGTACCACCAGCCCATGGGTGGCATCCCTTGAAGTCCTATTAAATACCTTAAGGGTCTGTGGGTTAAAATGTGGTAAAAAAAAAATCCTCAGAAGATAAGAATCATTCTATCTCAAGATTTATCTATAGTACTCTTGGACATATGCCCAAAAGATGCTTCATTGTATGACAGAGACACTTGCTCAACCATGTTCAATACTGCTCTATTCATAATTGCCAGAAATTGGGGAAAAAACTAGAGTAAAAGGGTGTGTGTGTGAGTGTGTGTGTGTGTGTGTGTGTGTGTAATAAAGAGAGAGAGATAGATTTAAAATTATGCAATTTAAAAATGAATGACACTTACATAGCACTATGAAACAAAGAAACTTCACAGATACCCTTTGAGTTCATATTTTGTTGGCTACCTGTTGCTGGCCATGCAACTTATCCTTAATAGTAGTTTATATCCCCTATAATATTCCTTCAGGGAAAACATAGTGTTTTAGTTAGGATTTTTATTGCTGTGAAGAGACACTGTGACCATGACAACTTACAAAAAGACACACATTTAATTGTGGCTGGTTTACAGTTCCAGAGGTTTAGTCCATTATCACCATAGTGGTGCATGGAAGCTTGCAGAGAGACATGGTGCTGGAGAAGGCACTGCGAATTCTACATCTTGATTTATAGGCGGCATAAAGAGGAACTGTGTTCTGGGCTTAGCTTGAGCATATATGAGATCCTAATATCTGCCCCCACAGTGGCACACTTATGCCAACAAGACCACACCTATTGTATTGTGCTACTTCTATGGGACAAGCATTCAAACAATTGTTTGAGTCTAACCTATTCAAAATAACACACATCGTTTTCACTTCAGGGTAATAATCAATTGGAGATAGCTCCTTGGGATGGGACCATGTTTCCATTTCTCATTTACACACTAGTACCCCATCTGATGCAGACCTGTGAGGAACCTATACATACTGTTACAGTCTATGTAAGTTCATACATTCAGTGATCCTGCTGATTTAGATTTAGAGGGCATATTTTTCTTGGTGTCCTTTTCACTCCTCTGGCTATTACATTTTTTTTTTTCAGTTCTTCTTCCTCAGAGTTTTCTGAGCTAAGAGGAGGCGGATTTGATGGAGACATCCTTTTTTGGGGGGGGTTAGTGTTCCAATTTCACTCATTCTCTGCAGAATATTTTTGTTGTCCATGTATTTCTTTATGTCTGCTACAGAAGGAAGCCTCTCTGATGATGACTAAAAAGATACTAAACTGAAAATATATTAGAATGTTATTTTATTACTATGTTCAGTTAATTTTTTCAGAAAGTAGTATTTGGTTTTAATCTCGGTATCCCAGTTATATAGTCTCAGGGTTAGGGTCACACAAACTGTGTCAAGTATGGGTTCCATCTCACTGAGTGGGACTTAAATCAGTTTGGGTATTTGTTGATTACAAGGTTTGTGCCATCATTGCACTGGCATTTTCTTGCAGGCAGGGCATCATTTTAGGTCTAATGTTGTGGGGATGCTTGATGTTCACATTTCTTCTTTGGTAGCATTCAGAATATCTTTTTGTACCAAAATTGCTAGAGCATAGGGTGAAGACTTCACACATGCACAAGCTCTACTTATTCATGTTCAATGAGTAATGTAGGTGTTTTCTTCAACAATGGGGCCTTGCCATGAGTATTTGAGAGAAACCTATAATCTCAGCAACAGACTGAGTTGTTTGGGGTTCCCATTTCATGCCCTTTGCCAACAACTCAGATACTTATAACCTAATACTGTTATTAGGAGATTCATTTAGTTAAAGGTATGACAAATTGGGACTCCATATCACCCTGTTATTTGGTGATTTCATTTAGATATTCACATACATATTTCCTTTTTTTTTTTTTAGTTTGTTTTTTGAGACATGATTTCTCTGTGCAACAGTTCTGGAAGTCCTGGAACTCACTTTGTAGATCAATCTGGCCTCAAACTCGCTGAGATCCACCTGCTTCTGCATCATAAACAATGGTATTAAAGGTGTATGCACAAAATTTACAAAGCTTCTACTATGTTAGGATTTCATACTTTCTTCAAATGGCTGTTATTTGTAACTTTTCCACCCACATTCCCTCCCTTTCATTCCCCTAAAGACTTAATCCTCCTGTTCCAGCCTCCTCCCCATTCACCACGACTATTTTATTTCCCTTTACTAGAGATAATCATCTGTCTCCTTCTAGTCTCTTACTCTGTCTCTAACCTCTGTTGGTACATGGATCATAACATGTTATCTTTAAACGTTATTATCCACATATGAAAAAATATATACTGTATTTGATTTTCTGAGTTTGAATTAGTTTACTCAGAATAGTTTTTTTTTTTTTTTTTTTTTTTTTGTTCTACTTCCACCCAGTTAGCTAAAAATTCTATGATTCCATTTTTTGGGAGGGGGTTTGAGACAGGGTTTCTCTGTAGTTTTGGAACCTGTCTTGGAACTAGCCCTTATAAAGCAGGCTGGCCTCAAACTCAGAGGTTCACCTGCCTCCCAAGTGCTAGGATTAAAGGCATGTGCCATCATTGCCTGGCTCATGATTCCAATTTTTTTAAAAAAAAATCTTTATTAAATCCTTGGGTTTACATCATGTACCCCAATTTTATTCACTTCTTGATTTCCCCATATCCCCCCTCATCCCTGTGGCATTCTGCTCCATGAAAGAAAACAAAACAAAGTAAACAAGCAAACAAAAGCAAGGACAACAACAACATAACAGAAACAAACAAGCACAAAACACCAGCAAAATTCTGCTTCTTCTTCCTTCCTGCCTCTACATCTCTTTATCTATCCTGATGGCATTGGAGGCTTCCATATATGCCCACGAGTAGCATAGCTGGTTCTTTAGGTAAATTAAATTCTGCCTTCCTGAGGAACTGCTACACTGATTTCCACAGTGGTTGTACAATTTTTTACTCCATCCCAGCAACAGATAAATGTTCTTCTTGCTCTACATTATCACTAAAATTAGCTGTCATTTATTTTATTGATATTAGACATTCTGACAGAAAAAATATAAAATTGCATTGTAGTTTTGATTTGCATTTTTCTGATTTCTGAGGCTGTTGAACATTTCTTTAAGTGTTTCTCATCTATTTTACCTTCCTCTTGATAATTCTGTTTAGATCTGTACTAGAAGTTTTGTATATTTACTTTTTTGATATTTTCCTTCTAATAAATGTGTATTTTGTAAAGTCTTTTCACATTCTGTAGGATGCCTCTTTGTCTGAATGATGGTGCCCTTTGCCATACAGAATCTTCTTAGTTGCATGAGGTCCCATTCATTAGCTGTTGCCTCTGCTAACAGTGTTCTTTTTAGTTTTTTTTTCCCTCTGCCAATGAGTTCAAGAGTATTCTTTCTTCTTTCAAATTCAGTGTATCTGGTTTTATGTTGAGATCTTCTTACCAATTGGAGTTGAATTTTCTTCAGGGAAATAAGTATGAATCTGTTTGGGTTCTTCTAGATGCAGGCATCCAAATTGACCAGAATCATTTGTGGCAGATGCTATCTTTTTACTAGTGTGTATTTCTGGCTTATTTGTTAAAAAACAAAAGCAAAAACAGGTGTCCATAGGTGTATGGATTTGTATCTGGGACTTAATTTTGTTTCCATTGATCAAAGTGTCTATTTTGGACACGAATGGGTTTTGAGATAAAATAGTTCATCTCTCAGTATTTCAATCATATTATCTCCAGAAGATTTAAAAACTTCTTTTTAAATCCTTCACATGGCTACACATTTGTTTAGTTACGTAGAGACATGGTTGAATGTATACATTGCAGATTATTATCTGTTAATGTTGGAAGTCTGTGATTTGAGCTAGAATCAATTGCTCTACCTAGTCGAATTTCAAGTGAGGTGACTGTGACTTAGGCATTGCCTAAGTTAAAAATAAGTTATCTTAGTATACTGTGCTCATTAATTTTATATCATACAGAACAAATGAAGCTATACTACTCTGCCTCCCCCTTTTAAGGGTGTACAAGTAAGTGTATATAAAATATACACGTTCTTGTACTAGATGCCTTGTTCAACCTTATTACATGGGTAGGTGCTTAGTCTTATTGCAACTTGATATGCCATGTTTTATTGGTATTCATATGAGAGCTACCCTCCCTAGAAGGAGATGGAAGAGGAGGAAATGGGGGGCATTAGAGAAAAGAGGCTCTGAGGGGAGGATATGGGGAGAATTGTGCCAGGATGTAAAATAAATAGATGAACAAAATAAAATAAAATCTTTTTAAGTAATCCAAAAAGTATACACACACTTATAATAGCAATGTGTATATTAATGACAGAGCTCTGATATGAATAATGATAATAAATGCCGTTCTTCTACTATCCTCACAAGGGAACTTTGTTATGATTTTCAGTACTTTCTAAAGTAAATATTAAGTGAATAGACACTTTTTGAGGATTTTTATCATTTCATACTTATAGCTACTTTAGAAATCATGGATTTTCTTTATTTACCCTGGCAGAATGCTCAGTTCTGTTAGTATGCATATATTTTAACTTGCTACACCAAACTAAAGATATACTCTTCTTTGCTACTCTATTTGTGTGCTTTTCTAGGTGTTGTTTGGCCTTGTTTGGGGATCTTAGTTTACATTTTTATCATAAATTATCTTATATAATGCTTCAAAATAGTTTAAATAAAAATTGTCTCATTATAAGGTCAAGGATATAAAATGGTAGAGCTATTTGATCAACACATTTCTTTATTTACTGAATTAAAGACAGTAAACCCTGGGGAGAATCAAGAGCAAGAGATCTCCACCCAAGAATATATAGATACAATTGCATTTAATTATATTTTAATTACCAGGGTATATTAAAATTTTGACAAAGATACTGACTGAAAATAACATATTTGTCAAAATTTTATTAGTCCTAAGATTCTAAGTTCCTTTGACTAGCTGTTTGCCCTTGGTTATTAAAATGTCAAAGTCAGTAGCTTACCTTTTTGTAACTCTTCACAGAATATGATGGAGAAGTCTCCTTGATGCTCATTTAGATAAGATTTCATAATAAAATAATTTCATGAGTTATTTGATAGTAATCTATTAAGGGTAATTTGTGCTTCAGAAGTGTGCTGCTGTCCACTGCATAGTTTTGTCCTGCCAGGAACAATACACTTAAAGAAACAGATGTACCATCATCCTGTAGCAGCCATCAATTGTCAATAGCCACTCAGGAGTGGAGACGCTAAAGCCTCAAGTCTCCCTTCATGCTTAAATGGGATTGCATTAATTTTCATGTGAATGCAACAATATCATTTTCAAAGAAAATTGACCTTCATTGTTATATATACCACATATTCCTTATTTGCTAATGGTCACCTAATTCAATTCAGTAATTTGTGTATTGTAATTATTTCTGCACTAAACAAATGTGTAAGTGTCTGTGGGTGTATGTTGATTGTGAGTCATTGGAGTATATACTCAGGACTCAAACTTTTCCATAAAACAGAAAAGAAATGAATACTATTTGACTCATTTTTTTTCTTTTTTTACTTATTTTGTAAAACAATCTTTACCAATTTTACATAGCAATCCCAGTTCCCTTTCCCTCCCCTCCTCCCACTCTCCCCAACTTCTATTCACCCCAAACCAGCCCATTTCTCAGAAAGTGTAAGACTTCCCATGAAGTTTCTATGATGACAATGAAGGTAGTCATCAATCTGATTGAAGAGGAGGCAAGTTCAGGTACCCACTCCACTATTGCTTAGGATCTTAGCTGGGGTCATCCTTGTGAATTCCTAAGAATTTCTCTATTGCCAGGTTACTTTCTGGTCCCAATAATGGCTCCCTTAATCCAAATATCTCTTTCTTTTCTCTCCTTCTCTGCCCTTCCTCCATCTTGGGCATCCTGTTCCCTCATGGTCTCTTCACCACTTCCCTTCTCCTCTTACCTTCCTCTTCTGCCCACCCTTCTCCACCCCTCACTCCCAATTTTCTTAGAAGTGTTTTCTATATTCTTCTATATGCCAGGACCAGTTATACAAGTACTATTTGTTGAAGAGGCTTTTTTCCCATTTTATAATTTTGGTTTCTTTGTTGAAATTCTTATGTCCATAGATGTGCAGATTTACATCAGAAACTTCAATTCAGAAGGCTGTTAGTCTTCCTGAAGATGACACCTGAGGTTGACCTCTGACCTTCATACAAAAATCTCCATAGCCTTCATACCGGTACACATAAAAATCTTACACACAGAGGTAGTCATACACAGTTATACACATGCATAAAAGGTAAACTTGATATTTCCATCGACACTTCTGAAGATATCACTATTTAGTCCTATTCCTTAATAATATATTGCTTTAAAGGCTTCTACGATAACAAAGATTTTTAACAACGTATTAAATTTTGAAAAATTGAACATTTTCTCTTTCAGCAGTATCAATTGTTGATTAGGTAAAATTATTCTCATTAGAATATCTTGCCTCTTCTCATTGATATATTAACGAAGAAAATAAATGAAATAATCATACAATAAACTCACTTAGTTGCAAAAGATAATTATCATCATTACAAATTCATTTCAGATTAGTATGCAAAAATACAATCTATAACTTGGTTCATAAATATTAATTCTGGTAAAGCTGGTAGAAAAATAACTAGAATTGTGCATTAGAAAAAGAAAATAGAAAGTCAAACTCACCACTATTTTATGCAGCTTAATATTAAAGTTTTCATTTAAAAGACTTAAAAATTTTGGTTGAACTATAATAAGTAAACCAATAGGTAACACAGTACTTAAAGTATTTTCCCCATCATTGACATTTAAAAATATATGAGATCATAAATTTCATACACCATGTAAAAGCAAATCAAATGTTTCTGATTTAAATATTTCTGACTTAAAACTTGAAAATGTTTTCCAGAAAACATTTTTTTCTTGTTTGCCATTGTTTGCAGGCACTTTCCAAGCAGTGGGGAAAAGAGATAGTAATTATCTTTAATGGTTTTTATACTTTAACTCACATACACCAATAATGTGATTTCCTGCTATCTTCTTCTGTTTTCAAATTAGATACTTTATCTTAATGGATTTTTTTTTCTAACCATTTTTCCAATAGATGAACATCTCTTCGTATTCACAACCACTGAACATTATCAATTCATTTGAGGTTTCGCCTGGATGGTATCTCTCCTATTTTTTTCTGATAAAGTTGGGAAATAAGGGGGTAGGATTTTATTTGGGCAGCATTTACTGAAACAGCATAAAAATGAGATGTTTTCTTTACAGTCAGCACAACAAACTTTAAGTATTTTATACATTTTACAAAAATAAGATTTTTACAAGGACACTTATCACTTAGGATAGAATATAAACAATGGAAATTCATGAAAATCTATTGTGTTGTAAAATTTTGGTTTTATGGACTATGGGTCACTGAATAAGCAATTATAATAAAAATGGAAATATACTTTACAATACTAATTTCATGTTGTTTCTAATATTTTAGACCTTCCCATCCATCTCAGCCCATCATCTTACTAACTGGTTTCACCTTGATATTGCTTCATTTTCAGCAACATAATCCCAGAGATATTTGGGGTACACTATTTTTTTTTGCTCCATCTCAGTGAGGTTTCTTTTGTCTTTGTGTGTGTGTGTGTGTGTGTGTGTTTGTCTGTGAAATGTGGATTCTGCACATTAGGAAGTACTGTAACTTACTAGAAATTATATTCTAAGGATTTCAAAAAGTATTTATTTTGCATTGTGACCAGTTTCCCCTCTCTTCTCTCCTTTAATTCCCTCTGTCCACCTTTCTTCTACCCTCCCAATAAACTATTTTTTAGTTTCTATTCTTCAGATTCTTTAGGCCTCATTTATTAATTGTCAGTTTTAGTGTCTATGCTATTGGTGTTCTAGTCAGGAACTTGTCTCCTGTGCTAATGTGTTCAAGTCTGTTTCCCACCTTTTCTTTGACCAGGTTCAGTGTATCTGAATTTATGCTGAGATCCTTAGTCCCCTTAAACTTGAGTTTTATGCAGGGTGAAAGATATAAATATATTTGTATTCTTCTACATGCCAGGACCAGTTATACCAGCACTGTTTGTTGAAGATGCTTTTTTCCCCATTGTATAATTTTGGTTTCTTTGTTGAGATTCTTATGTCCATAGGTGTGTAGATTTACATCTGAAACTTCAATTCCTGTTAACTCTGATGGCAATACTATGTGGTGTTTATTACTATAGTTCTCTAGTAAAGCTTAAAATCGATCATGGTGACATCTCTAGAAAGTTATTTACAGGATTGTTTTAGCTATACTTGGTGTTTTTTTTTTTTTTCATATGAAGTTGAGTATTTTTCTCTCACAGTCTGTAAAGAATTGCTTTGGGATTTTAATGGGAGATTTCATTGAATCTGTAGATTGCTCTTGGTAAGTTGGCCATTTTTACAATATTCATCCTAGAATTAGACCAATTTTCTTTATGAACATTGATGAAAAGAATACTCATTCCAAAAACACATTAAAAAATTACCAACCATGATTAAGTAGCCTTCATCTTAGAGTTTCAAGGATGTGGTGGTCCTCTTTCCCCTTTGGCCTGGTGACCACCAGTCAAGTAGAGAAAGAGGCAGATGAGGCAATAGAATGCTTTGGCAGCCCATAAACAGAAATGGAGATAGCTCTCCAGGAGACACATTTCAATGATGCTTAGTTTTATTCCAGAGTATAAGGACTATATAGGATTGGAGAGCCTGTGACAATCCCCAGTTTTAGGTAAGTGGTCTGCTCCTATCACAAAGCTTAGTATGTGGTGGGGCGGGGGATCCTATAGCAGAGAGTCTAGCACAAATATTCTCAGTAGCAATCTCGGCCAAAGGTACACTAATTGTACATCTGGTTTTAGAGAGAGCTTTTAGATAAGGCTAGTGTCCAAACATGAGACATTCTCCAGAGAAGGGTAAGTAAAGATCGGGAAGACTTGTAGGGAAGGGTGGGAGTTTCATATTTTCCCACTTAGAAAATAAAGCTTGTAGGCTTATCTTAGACTTCAATCGTGACCAGCCACCAATGTCTTCTATCAGAGGCATGGTTTATCATGCAAAAATATATCAATGTAATCCACCATATAAACAAACTGATAGAGACAAAAAAAAATCACACACACAAGAACATCTCATTAGATGATTAAAAAAATCTTTGTCAAAATTCAACACCCATTCATAATAAAAGTATTGGATAGATCAGGCATACAGGAGACATACACAAACATAATAAAAGCAAAATACAGCAAGATGATAGCCAACATCAAATTAAATTGAGAGAAATACAAAAATTCCACTAAAAACAGGAACAAGACAAGTTTACTCACTCTCTCCCTATCTATTCAACATAATACTTGAATTTCTAGATAGGTCAATAAGACAAATAAAGGAGATCAAAGGGATTGAAATTAATTGTAAAGGAAAAAGTCCAAGTATCATTATTCAAAGATAATATGATAGTATAGATAAGTAAGCTCATAAATTTTGTCAGGGAACTCCAAGAACTAATGAACACCTTTAGTGAAGAGACTGGATACAAGAATACCTAAAAAAAAGAAATAAATAAATCAGTAGTCCTCCTAAATACAAACAATAAATTGCCTGTGAAAAAAAAACACAAGGAAATAACAACATTCGTAATAGCCACAAATAATATGAAATATTCTAGTGTAACTCTAATCAAACAAGTAAAAGACCTGTATGACAAGTACTTCAAGTCTTTTAAGACAGAAACTGAAGAAGATTTCAAAAGAGAGAAAAAAATAACATGTTAGAAAATGTAACTATTAAAAACTAACACTCAACAATACATTAACATTTCTACTCCAAGATATTCATTTTATATTAAAAACATCTAGAAGTTTTTTTTCATATTTATTTTATTTCTTTGTTGAGATAAATTGTCATTTATCGCTGTCATCAGTTGACACTTCTTCCTAACTGCACTGAATCTTCATGTCCATTAACTCCAATCAATTTCACTTTTTAATATGGAGAGTACTTCCTTTTGATTGCTTCACTCTAAGTGTAGTAGATGTCATATAGCATGGATATTGTTTGAATATAATCTAAATAAGATATCTATTGTTTGAAACATAGGTAAAACACTGTTAGAGTGTAAACATATCAATCCAGTGTAATCAATATAAGCTCTTGCTATTTTCTTACATTTATAGTTTATAATACATATTATTGGGAGCTGTCATTATAAACATGAAAGAAAAGTGACTTTTGTAAAATTAGGATGCACTGTGATGTGGCCACAACAATTCCTGATCTGCTGTAGTCACCACAACAAATGTCTGCTATTCCTACTCTCCAGTAAGCCTATGAGCTGATGACTGCATCAGAAGCTCCTGTAGATCATTCCAGTGTGAAAATAGCAAACCATCTAACTTAACATATTCTTTTCCCACACTTCTATAAATAACCAATCTATTTTCACTAAGAGGAGTGAAAACCTGACCCCTTGTTTATATTAAAATGTTAGTAGCATTTCAGTATTTTATATAATTCTGATTTTTGGTTTTTCTTGCAGCAGCCCCCAGAACCCTGTTACTATTGTTTATTTCCTACAGCTTGGTAGAAGTGCTTTGGTAATCAATTGAAAATGAAAAGTTCGGTGCCATATTTACCTTATCAGAAAGATGAGTTAACTGAACACTCCTATCTTGAAATTTATTTCAATAAGAATTTTGAGTGCCTTACATTTCACAAGACTTCCAGTTTTTAAATTTCACCAAGACAAATGAATAAATAAATATTTCCATTTAATTATTTGTATTATTTATACCCTACACCTTAACAACTCTTAGACTTATTTTTGCCAAATTTGGATCTTCTTTTCAAAGACTCATGAAAGCAGCACTATAACCCAGAATGATTCAACAACAGGATTTTCATTCTTGAACAAAACAAAATTTGTGAGATAAACTCAGAAACTAACTTTGGGTTTTTTTGTTGTTGTTGTTGATGTTGTTTGTTTTGTTTTGTTTTTTTTTTGTTTTTGTTTTTTTTGTTTTTTGTTTTTAGTTTTTTGGGACAGAGTTTCTTTGTTTTAGAGCCTTTCCTGGAACTAACTCTTGTAGACCAGGCCAGCCTCAAACTCTTAGCGATCTGCCTGCCTCTTCCTCCTGAATGCAGGCACCACCACCTCCCAGATAGAAACTAACTTCTTGCTATTTGGAGATCAATACTTTGTTGATACAAAGTAAATGAAATGAAGATGAGGAGGAATTCTGTGTAAAGGTTGCTTATATCTATTCTGGGATTGCACTTGAACGTCATTTCTTTTCACTCCATTGATGGGTAGTCCTATAAACATGGCGATTGTTAACTACTATCATGGTGGGTTTAACAAGAAGATAGGAAGAGAAGGAAGTTAGAAATTTTGTGGTTGTGACTTAGAAAGGTGTCTTGGGTAATGCTAGTGCAATTTCAGATCCTCAGAAAATTTGTACTCAAAAGTATTAAAGTTGAAAATCATATAGGACCCTGGCCTGGCCAGCTGACGACATCCAAGGTCAGGAAAAGCTAAGTAGCCATATTGCCTTTCATTTTCCATTTTCCAGAGGAATTAAAAGTGAAATAAATAAATAATAACAACAACAAAATGATTCCCTCACAATACTGAGTACCTTCCTGCCTCCATTCCTAGCTGGTTATCTTATCACATGCCAAGTTTCTAATTTCTTTCTTTCCTCCCCCACTCTGTGTTGGCATTTGTAATAATAAACATCTCAAATACTTAAAGAAAAATCTCACTTTATCATTTTGAAGCAGTACTGACTTTCTGTTGCTGCTTTACAGGTGGAAGGACAAACAAGGCGGTGATAAATTGCCCAAGTCAAAGGCACTTACACCAAAGTCCGTCCTTGCTGCCAACATTTACTGTTCACCTAATTTTTCAATACCTACAATAAGAACTATGTCTCGTGTGTAACCCTCACCCCACAGTGTGTCTTCTTCTAGCTTCTGTAGGATCCTAAGCATCAATTATATTCAGAATGGACACATATAAAGTGTAGATTTTGTTTCTACATCTTGTCTTTGACAGGAAAGCAGATATTAGCCTATATTTCTGAAAACCAAAGGTAGGTTTAAAATGATTCTCAAGTTGAGTGGTTAAGCTAACAGAACAAACTTATGTTCAATTCTTTGAAAGAGATATAGGAATCATTATCACTTTATAATATTTTTGAAGATAAGAGAAGAATTATTTCTAAATGATAATCTAACAGATATTTAACTATTAGAAACAATAACATTTACTGTAAGCTAATTTATTGTATAATTAAACCATGCTTTGTCTTTCTGTTCTAGATCTGTTATGATAACTTTGACTCCTACTTACCTAAATCTTAAAATGATTAAAACAAAATTAACCACTAAAACTCTCTTTAAAAAGACCTTTTGCAATTGGTTTTGTATTTAAATAGCTTCCACAAACGTTTGTTGCCAGATTGTTGAAAATATTTTTAAATTACTGAACACTTCAGTATTTTATATGTGTTTATTTTACCTCAGGCAATGGTTAATGCTTGATGTGAGCCATACAGGCTGTCAACATTTATCAAAATTTGTAATATATGGTATATAGAAAAAACAAAAGTAAATACCACTTGACAGCAAAGTCCCTCTCTGGAGAGTAAAATACTATCATCCTGACTAACATCAATTAATTAAAAGGAGGACAGGGAATTGAAAAAGGGAAGGGGCAACATGTGGGAGAGTGTGGAGAGAGGAAAAAGAAGTTAAAAATAAAGTAATTATATTTTAAACTCAAAATTAAAAGAATGTCCATATCTCTTCTACTTTTGTTGGCATTTCCTAACATGCAGGTGTAAAGATGAATGCCCATTAACAAGCAGCACTTACACTGTTGTGGAAAAGTACAGTCTCAGTGACACCAATAAGCCTAGATTATCAGAATGAGGTAGAGCCCAGTACATCTACTTTGATAGCCTTGGGCAGCAATAAATATCACAGAAGAAGCTAGAATTGAAAGACATGGGATAAGACCCAATTTCATTATGATGTAGAATAAAATTCTTGTGAATCTAGGCAGAATCCTACCGATAAATTCCAGAAACAAGAAAACACATAAAACAAAATTTCTTTTCTTTCTTTTTTTTTTTTTTTTTTGTGGGGGGTGGTTTAAAGACAGGGTTTCTCTGTATAACAGTCCTAGCTATCCTGGAACTAGTTCTTGTAGTTCAGCCTGTCCTTGAACTCACAGAGATATGCCTGTCTCTGCCTCTTAGGGTGCTGGAATTAAAGGTGTGTGCCACCACCTTCTGACTCACCAACATTTCATTTTTAAAATCAGAAAGGAAATAAGTTATTGTATACAAAACTAAAGAATCCAGGGCAAAGCTAGGTATTTTTATCCTATATGCTTGTTTTTCATGACTAAGTGCACAGTTTTACACCAAAGGAACATTTCAGATTTACCTGTGTCAACTGAGAATCTATTTACTACATGAGTAGCTTAAAAACATGAGGGCTCTCCAATACAGAAATTAATTCACAGGTGGCAAACCGGCACTGTATCAATAGACAGGAAAAAGCTCTGGCTTAGCCGAAATTAAGTAAGAACAATAATAAGAAAATACCTTTTATGATCTCATCCAATAAACGTTTAAGAAGTTCATACAGCTCATAGATACTTTCTGCGATAGAGGGAAAACAGCAAAGTGTTGTTTCCTATATCTGCATAAACAGTTCATATCTAATGCCCGAAACAATGACTCAATTAAATGCACAACTGAAATTATCTTTTGCCACATCCTTGCACAGATCCAGATTTGGAACTCACTGGGGGTTGTGAGGAAATGAATAAATACAGACATACGCGTGGACAGAAATCTGGGGTCGGATGGGCTGGGTTCTCTGCTAGGGAAATCTCAGTGTTTCAAAAGGAGTCTTCAGGCTATAGTGGGAATTGTCTGCACCTGCTGTTAACATTCAGACTTGGACCAGAGAAGGCTTTGTCAGACCTTTGAGCCTCACTCCAGGGGTAAGGTTTTGACATTCCTCAATGGATCTGAAGCCCTGTGGTCTCAGAAATGACCTGTTCATGTCAATAACATATATCCACTTAGGACTTCACTTAGGGCTTTCTCCCCTTCCTACAGTATATTCTATAAATGCAATGACAGGGAAATGTGATCCCCAACACAGCATAAGACAGAGTTTGGAGGAGTTTCTGGTTTATTAAAGATACGATCTTCATATAAAATATAAATTTAAGCCGGGCGGTGGTGGCGCACACCTTTAATCCCAGCACTCGGGAGGCAGAGGCAGGTGGATCTCTGTGAGTTCGAGGCCAGCCTGATCTACAAGAGCTAGTTCCAGGACAGGAACCAAAACGCTATGGAGAAACCCTGTCTCGAAAAATCAAAAAAAAAAAAAATGTAAATTTAAATGTATCAAGGTTTCTTGAACTTTAGTGTTTTAACTAAGGCCATTTCTTCTTGAAAATAGTGTGAATTGTATTATTAGACTAAAATATTCAATAGGCTAGATTTATTAAAGACATTTTGCCTTATATTATTTTCCGTTTCTGAGGACTTATTGAGATATTGTAAGCCAAGAATGTGTGTGTGTGTGATTGTGTGTGTATACGCTCACACATACATGCGCTCACACTAGCATACATGTATATCTACTTGTATCTACAGGTGACAAATTACGATAGAAGGATCTCCAAGTTCCTGTGATTTTATTTGGTAAAATGGAGAAAGTGGGTATTCTTAGTATTAATACTAAGAATAAACACTAAAGAACACATTTGGTATAGTGTAAATTATTTTGACTGTGAAGAGACTCAGTGAAGGTATGTGAGAGGCACAAAGGTAGAAAAATAAAATGTGTAAGAAGAAAACAGAATTTGAGCGAACAGCCTCCACCAGAACCTTGAAAGCAAGAATGACTCGGCATTTTGGCTGGTGATAGTGAAAGTCTGCTAACCATTCTCTGAACTTCTCCTAAGGTTCCATGCTTATGGTTTTTGTTTGTTTGTTTTGTTTTGTTTTGTTTTCTACCTTGGTTGTTCAGAACTCTGGTTACAGTAAGTCTTTTTAGGGTTACATATTCTCCTGACTTCCCTAAATGTTGGCCATCAGCATGTGTGTGTGGTGTGACAGTTGTGTTGATTGGTCTCTTTGTAATTCTCCTACCATTGAGATCAGGACCTGTCTCTGGTACTTTGCTGATTTTTGGAAACCTGCTCCCCAAGCTGTATTACCTCACCCAGCCTTGATGCAAGGGAATGACCTGTGCCTTACCTCAACTTGATATATCATACTTTGTTAAAGCCCGTGGGAGGCCTGTCCTTTCTGAATGGAGATGGAGAGGAGTGAATGGGGAGAGGAGTATATAGGAAGAGGGAAGGGAATGGGAGGAAGGGGAAACTGCAGTTGATATGTAAAATAAATGAAAAAAATGTTATTTCCATAAAATAAAGTTAAATAAACTACAATGCTTATGTATTGTAACCAGAGGCTTTTCACCCCACCTGATCCACAGCTGCTTTTAAAATAAGCACACAGAGACTTAATATTACTTATGAATATTTGGCCGATGGCAGAGGCTTATTACTAACTAGCTCTTGGAAATTAAATTAACCCATTTCTATTAATCTATGTTTTGCCCTTTGGTTTGTAGCTTGTTTTCTCATTTTGTGTGTGTGTGTCTTTCTTTCTCAGTGGTTTGCTGGCATCTCACAGACTCTCCCATTCTTCTCCTATGCCTATGCTTGGATTTCCTGCCTGGTTCTATCCTTCCTTGCCATAGACAAAAATAGTTTATTTTTATCAACCAATGAGAGCAATTCATATTCACAGCACACAGAAAGACCATCCAATAGCAATGTATTGCCCATAAAACATTCAAAATTTAAATATTGACAAATTAATATATTTTAAAGAGACTCAGTTAAGTCTAATGCAGTTAGGATTAAAAGCCACAGCCTTATACATTTCTTAGCTAAGATTAAAGAAATTTACCTGCTACAAGAATCAGATATTTATTACTGAAAATTTGTTAGTATACTAGTTTAGAATAGAAAAGTAGTATAATAATGACCCTAAACTGCATATGCAATGATATTGAAAACATGTGTCACCTCAATTATTTATATGAGCAGCAGTATTCTTTTTCTTTCTTATGTCAACCTATTTCCATCATTTCCCACATATAAAATAATAAATAGAGAAATTAACTTTGTTCTAAAATAAAAACAACAAGAACAAAGACATCTTAGTTTCCATTATATCTAGATACTGTCCTAAACTGACTAGGTTAACAATTAGCCCAATTAAAATCTTATAAATTCCATTTTAAGGTGTGAATAAGTTTTATAAGTCATGGTGCAAATACTCGATGAAGCCATAATTCAAACTCAGCCCTACAGAGTTAGAAAGTTATAGCCATTCCATGGGTGGATCCATAACCTTATTCCCAGATGTCTAAAATTATCAGATTCCTACAACCTTTGACCAAATGTCTCTTTGGAGCTTTTCATAAAAATTAATCACATAGATCATCAATACTTTTATTGAGTGTGAATATATTATGTGTTGTATGATATATGTACTTGAATGTGCAGGTGTATGTGTCTTTGACTATTGGCAGAGACTGCTCAGTTGTTTCTCAGTTGCCCAGACCCAAAATAATCAAATAGAAACTATATTACTTGCAATACTGTTTGGCCAATAGCTTACGCATATTTCAAGGTAGCTCTTAAATCTTACATTAACCCATTTCTATTATATTATATTTTACCACGAGGCTTGTGGTCTACTAGTAAGGTTCTGGCTGGTAGCTTGCATCTTTCTCTAACAATGACTACATGGTATCTCTTTGACTCCACCAACTCTTTACTCCTCTATCAACTTGGAACTTCTGCCTTGTCCTATTCTGTGCTGAAATAAAACTAAAGCAGCTTCTTTATTAAGCAATGGTATTCACAGCACACATAGGGGAATCCCACATCATTTACCTATTATGCACAGAGCAATACATTGTCTTCCCGTGTCTTAACTATTAGAATGCCTTGACACAGTGTCTCTCACTGAAATGGAAACTCACAGTCCCCGGCAGCTCTTGGGATGCTTCTGTGTCCTCCCATTAATACAATGTTTGTGAGAACAAGCCATTAGCTCTGTATTTACTTGTATACTGAGAATCTGAGTTTCTCAGGCTTTACAGCCAGTAATGTTACTCATTGAAGCATATCATTAGCCCACACCCCCAATAGAGTTAGATATGTATGATCATAAATTCCATACTCAAGAGTTTCATTTGATTAAAATATAGTTGAAAATACTCTTTATTTTATAATAAATGCTTTGGACTGCTTACCTTGTTCTAGAAAATTTCAAAATGTTCAGTTGAAAATTACTTTGAGCCATGTTTTAAATTGTAATCCTGACCTTTCATAAGTGTTAAACAGGTTTGTTCAAAATTTAATGAGGATGAGCTTTTATATCATAGTCAATTTAATTCTGAAATATTGCAAAGAATTCAACAATTTTAGTATAAGAGCAGAACTCGTTACATATGTATGGATGATGACTAGCTCAGCTAAATTTGCACATCTATAAAGTCTAAAATTCAATCAAGATTGTATCTATTTTTTAAGTACTGTCAGAAAAAATAATACAATTCAAAGACCCAAAACTCTGCTCTTCTCTTAGTTTTTTTTTTCTATTTTTTTCTTTTCTTTTTTTTTTTTTTTTTGATGAGCAGTGATATATGAGAGCCTCTCTAACACCTGGGAACTGGTCAAAGAGCTCTGGCTGCCTCCCAGCTTGCCATGTCCCTTAAGGCCATGAAACACAGCTTCAGGATTTGTTCTTATAAACCATGATTACTGCAGGTGTGGTATATGAAGAAAACCAAATAGGAATAGTTATTGATATCCAAATTGTACTTAGACTTCAGTGACCATCTAACTGGAACACTTTTTCCTTCAAAAAGTATTTAATTCAGCACGAGGATATAGCTAGAGTCATCAGTGCCCTGACTGGTTTTTTGTCACTTTCAGATGTTGATTCAATAATTAGCCAACATACATAATGCTAATTGTAGCAGTTGACTTTTACATTGTTGGTTTAAAACACAAGTATCTGCACAGTTGAAGTCTATTTGTGCATTCAAAGTATATCCATATACACATTCAACTCTTTTCTAGTTAGTTAGTGCTATATCTTCAAATACTGAGCCAGCTCAAGAGTTGTAGGTTTCATTTGACAACTATCAAAACCCTCAGTGAGTACAATATAACAAAAAATTAACCTTCCTAAGTGATTATAAAGTTTCTGTTCTGATCCATCTTTGTAATGTATTTTTTGTCATCAGAGTTTTTTTTTTAATTTTTATTTATTTATTAAAGATTTCTGACTCTTCCCCGCCACCGCCTCCCATTTCCCTCCCCCTCCCCCAACCAAGTCCCCCTCCCTCGTTAGCCCAAAGAGCAATCAAGTTTCCCTGCCCTGTGGGAAGTCCAAGGACCACCCACCTCCATCCATTAGACCTGTAATGTATTTTTAAATCTCATGAATATAGTTTACTTTCTTTATTATTATTATTCTCTCACATATTACATCTTGACTGAAGTTTCCTCTCCCTCCATATTCCCACCATCTCTACTTTACTTCACATCCACTGTTCCTCCTTTTCCCTTTAGAAAAGAACAGGTCTCCCAGGGATCAACTGTACATGGGATGACAGGTTACAATAAGACTAGGCACAGACCCTCATATTAAGGCTGGAGGAGGCAACCCAGTAGGAGGAAAAGGGTCCCATCAGGAAAAAGACTCAGAGATACCTCCACTCCCACAGTTAGAGTCTCACAAGAACACTAAGCTAAACACCTTCAACATATATGCAGAGGACCTAGAGCAGACCTGTGCAGACTACAATTGTCATTTCAGTCTCAGTGAGCCCCTATATGCCCTGCTTACTTAATTCTGTGGGCTACCTTCTTTTCTCTGTTTCCTGTAGTCCTTCTTCCACCTCTTCCTCAGTGATAATACTTTATTACAGACTTTAAAGTTTCAAAGAATATGTAATTTACCCAGGAAATCAAGTATGTAAATGTGATAAACCATATCAGGTTGTTGGGCTGTTTAGTATGTGTTGTTTCCATTTAAGAATGGTGTTCTCAAAAATGATTTTTGAATCAGTAGCATCAGCACAGAGAGCACTTATTTCTGGGGTGGAGGTGACCTATGAATGAGAAACTCTGGTGTGGTGCCAGGCACAGGCTTTTCTCTGGGAACTCAGTAACCTCTGAAGTTGAGGCTTGAAGACATCTTTATTGTGTTCTAAAAATGTTTCTTACCCTGAGTATTCTGCCGTAACTATGGTTTGATTGATGTTGAGACATCTCAGAATTTATGTCCTTCTGGGTAATTCTGTTCTCCTCCTGACTCTTGCTGAGCACCAGGAGAATATTCAACTTGAAAGGAATCAATTAACAATGACTTTAAATTTACCCTTTATTATGAATATTTCTTGTAAAATTCTGAATTTAATTACATTAATCACTATGTGTAGTGACAAATAGAAAAAGGTGATTTATCATTTCCAAGCAGTATTTCTATACAGTTAAATACCATATCAACATAGGTATAAATAAAATTATTCTACATACATAGTGTAATATTTATTTGATACAGGACATTAAAATTTGATTATTTGGGCTGTTGAGATGTTTTAGTTGGTAAGACCATGCACTGCTCTTTTAGAGGACCCAAATTCAGTTTCTAGATCCCATATCAGGCAGCTTTCAACCACGTCCAGAGAGTCTAATGCTCTCTTCCAGCCTCAACTGGCAAGTTTATTCATTTGTGCACACATTCCTTCCAGCATATATGCATCATTAAAGATTAAACTGGAGTAAGACACGATCAAAGGCTTATTAGAGTTTTATTGTTTTGAAACATATAATCAACAATCAACAATGTTTTAAACTATTTAAAACTATTGTTGTTGTTGTTGCAGATGGTACTCAATTGATACAGTGCAGGCTTAATACACACAAAATGTGATTTTAACTGTAGCACCACATTGGATATTAGGCAGGCAGTTGCACACCTATACTACCAAAACCAGGGGAGTGGAGACAGGAGGATCAGGAGTTCAAGAACATCCTTGATTATACAGTGCATTCAGGGCCATTTTCAGTGACACCAGGTCACTTCTAAAAATAAGAAATAATATAAGGATAAGGAGAATAGGATGCAAAAATGGTATTAAAACAATTAAGGGATCAAATCAAGAGTACACACATCAAATTACCAGTTTTGACTGTCACGTTCAAGATTACTTACCCTACTGGAAATATTGAACATTGTGAATGTCTTTCTTTAGAGCAAGGACATTTCCCCTCCTTTGCAGATGAATGCTCAACATCTTAGGTAGTCATTGGCTCACAGTAGATTCCTAATGCTAAAACTGAACACCAAATGAAGGGGGAGCAGTCGTATGTCACTAGATCAAGCATGGGGATACTAAAGGCCTGCAGAGCATTCTGATAGCATCCAGTAGTTGTTATAATATAGTGATCAAAGGTATATTCTGAGCATGCAGAAATATCAGCAAGATACACAGGGAAAGAAAAGAAACTAGAAAACTATGCAGAGATCATTGCAACCAACAAAATCTTACAGAGTAACTGAGATCTCAAGGCAAAATAGTGTTGTGTATTCCTGTTTTATGTCGTAAATCAACAAAACTTTAGCTCAAACATAGTAAACAACACTTCCATTTGTATTATGACAATATCTGGATATTTCATCATTAAAAATTTCCAGTTACATTCTGGTATGTGGATGATTATAGGCCTGTGAAGTTTGTTATATGCTCAAACTACTTATCATGGTCCAATGCACAATGGGTAAGAGTATGATTATCCAGGAAGTATAATGGGTAAAAGTAAAATATTTATTGACATATTAAGGNATATATATATATATATATATATATATATATATATACCTGTGTTCACACACACATATAAATATATAAAATGTTCAAACCTACAGGTGGCCTGAAATCAAACATAGAAGCTATAAGAACTATAGTGATTGTATAGGTAATATGTGAGGAAAAGTATGAAATCTAGGAAAGAGCTAAACACATAAATTCCACACATTTGTGCACAGACATACACAAACATTTACATGTAAACATGCAGATACATACGGACACACATGGCATATACATATGTACACACATGCACAAACTTGCAAACAGGCATACACATGCACAAGACACACGTATACATGGAAATTGCATGTATACACACACACAGAGTCCATTCTCTTTGATTATGGAATTTACCTGTAATGTTATTTTTAGCAGCAAATCAGCAGTTGGTTGTCATCTAATTTCAGCAGGCAATAGGAATCTTAGCCCATTACTCTGACCTCCCCCTTCCCCCGGATCTTTCTGCAGCACTTCCTCTGTACACAAGCATTCCATGAGACCGTGGAAGTCTATTCCCATTATTCAGTGACATATATAATAACTTTCTACCCACCTAACCTTAGTTTAAAAATATCTGAGAGATAGTGAAAGGTTACATTTCTTTGTCACATATATTTTCTAGTAGATTCATTTATATTGAATACAAGGGACAAAAAATAAGCAGAGAACACAAAGTTCATATATATATATACATACATACATACATATATATGTATATATATCAGTAGCCAAAATGCTTTTTAGGATGGCATGATATATGGTTTTCATATAAATGTCCTTTTAGCTGATTCTGTGACAGCTAATCCCAAGGAAGAATGTATTGTTAGTTTAATTGAAATGAGTTCCCTTCTGTAGAAAAAGGCAGAATACTTAAAAGAGAAGCAGGGAATTTACCTTCCAGATATGATCCTAATATCACTGAATATGAATTGCACTAGATATTTAGTTAATTTGTATATGTGATATACATAAACTTACCCTGTATAATAAATTTTACTGTTATTATACATCTAAATGGTAAGATTTGAACTTAGAGCAGAAGATGAATTTTCTGTCTAAAGTCACAAAATTAATGTAAAAGAGGATGTGCCAGGACCCCAGATCAGTGATGTTAATTACTGTAAATTTCTACCTTTGGAAACTTTGAATTTTAATGAGAGATTATTTTAGAAAATGAGAAGCATGGATTCATGATAAAGGTTCTGAACACTGTGCAAACATTTGCTTCAAATAAATTCTAATTCCATTGCTCAAGCTTGTAGACAGTTAATTTAATATAAAGAAATACCTAGTGGATTAAGCAATGAAACAAATCACTTCAAACTTCTGGGATATAGGCTGAAGTCCTTTTGTGAATTTCAGAGAAACTTCCATATTTTTTATGAACCCATTTGTTTGTAATCCAAATTTTTGTGATTTAACATTTTAAATAAGTAATTGAAGGTCAAGTATATTATACTTAAAGGATGATACTGAATGAGATGTTAATATCCTAGACAGTCACAATAAAAATACAATTAAATGGAGGCCCCAAGTACTACTCAGTGGCTGAATGACTGTGGTTGATTCCATTCATTCCTCCCTCTCCTTCGAGCATCCACAACAGAATTGTCTAAAGGAAAAATTTGGTTAGTGTCTACTAAATCCCACTGGCATATTTCCGTATAGATTCTTATTAAATCAAGTAGTTTTGTATGTTTATTTTAGAAACTCAACACAATAAGTATAACCTTAGCTTTTCTCAACTGAGTTAAAGAAAAACAGATCTGCAGTTTCCGTGAATGAAAATAGTTTAGTTTTTCCCTGTATGCCTTCCTGCTCTTAAAGTAGTACGAGTATTCCATCTGACATAAGGATACGTTATTCTCCCAGCATATGTCCGGTGTAATATATTTGCCTTTTAATCAATTAGGCAGATGTGTGATATTAAAAGGGTGATTTTATAGACGTACATTACATCCTTAATCTGCTACAGTGTTTTATGATAGATCATAGAAGTACCTAGAGGGCAATGCCATGAATATGTCTAAAAACTGGTTACCCAAATGAATATTTTACAATAATTTTAATGGCTTTGCCTCAGTGTATTGAAATGTTATGCATACTTAGTCGAGAACCCATTATCATTTCCATTTATATTCTCTTTACTGAGAAAATAAGATATTCTCCTCGTGCACTCTCCCCAGAGGTGAGTCTTAACGTCATCAAAGAAAGGGAGGAAATTTGGGGACTGTGTATTCAGGATATATCTCTTAATGAACTGAGTTCATCATGTTTCAAAATGAAAAACAGAATGAAATTAATGACAGAATTAACATTTTCCCATATGTTTAACCTGGGATCATTCATAAAAAATATTTTTTTGACCTGGGTCTGAAAAAGCCTGGGTTAAAACAGGTCTCACTGAACATAGCGGACAATGAGGACTACTGAGACATCAAGAACAATGGCAATGGGTTTTTGATCCTATTGCATGTATTGGCTTTGTGGGAGCCTAGGCTGTTTGGATGCTCACCTTACGAGACCTGGACGGAGGAGGGTTTTCCTTGGACTTCCCACGGGACGGAGAGCCCTGATTGCTCTTAGGGAAGAAGAGGGAGGGGGAAAAGATTGGGGGAGGGGGAGGGAAAGGGGAGGCGGAGGTGGGGAAGAGACAGAAATATTTAATAAATAAATTTAAAAAAAACGGAAAAAAAATATTTTTATAATGATCATTTTAAATATCTATCTTTCATAATTACTACTCATCCAGATGGCATCAAAGTAAACAGTTACTCAGAACCTTACAGGTTCCCTGAAAGCCTTTGTTGTACATTACTATGTATGAAGTCACTAGGTTTCAACTAAACAAACAACAATAACTATAAATAGTCAAATGTTGGGTAGTGTATCCACTTCTGTAGCCTAATTTAAAATATGAGTCTCCTATATTAACAACCGAGTCTGAATGGTCCACACTAAATTCCTTGATAGTAGAGATGATGAGTGACATACTTTCAAGAGTGAATCATGATCAGTGTTCTTTTTGACATACTTTACCAAGATAACAGAATACTAGGTCAGAGAGATGGTTGAGAAGCTAAGGGCTCTTGCCTCTCATGTAAAGGACCAGTAGTTAACACCCAAATCAAGCAGCTGACAGACATTTGTATCTCCAGGGGATCTTATGGTGTTCCCTGGCCTCTGTGGGCACCTGAACTCACACCTACACCTCCCCCCACACACACCTACACCCCCCCACACACATAGTATCAACTAGCAATTAAATAAAAAGATAATGGTGTATTAATGTAGCCATAATTATTATGCTTATTTACTTTCTTTTAGAGGTTAAAACCAGCCTTTCCCTGACTTAGTGTAACAATAATTACATTATATAATAAACACTAACACTTATGTTTCAGCTCTATTTCTAGCTACAGTCTCCCACCAGAACTTCCTCTTCAAGAAACTCATTTAGTGGCTGGTGTTTCTATTCCCTTAACTATAAGTGAAAAGTCTGGCACCATGAATCTCTACAGTTTTCTCCAACACTGATCCTCCCATCATAAGAAATTCACAGTCCAAAGGAATGATGTTATATATCCTGAATTACAGCTTGATTGTTTCATGTAGATACATAGATAATTAGAAAATGTAATTATATTTGCCTACATGGTTGATAGGAAATAAAACCATACAAACTCGATGCAGTGTCCTCTGGAGATGACTGTTACTTGATGGTTAGTGTTAATCAGAACACGATGACAATGGAAGACTTTTCTAAACCAGGTGCCTCAAAAATGTCAATTCCCCCAAACTTTCCTACTGGTTACTTTTTTCCAGCAAAAATAGGGGGATGGGTTTGTTTTTGCAGGTTCCATTGATATTGACACTCAATTTTATATTTATTTTTTTATTTCAATAAGCATGGATCCAACAGAAAGAGTCAGTCACAAATACATTCAGTGGATCTTTGCATAAAGCCGTCTTTCTACATCTCAACCATTTCACTATGAAACTTTATGATGAAACAGGAACTGTGAATTTCATGACCTTAAAAATATAATGCTGTGAATTCAGAGGTCATATAAGGACATTTCTCTGAAGAGTTTTTTTTTTTCCCGCTTCAGATTAACTAACTTAGCCTCAGTCAAATAAGGGTTAGTTCGTTTTCATATCCCTTTTTAATTCATGTGTGCTTCTAACATGTTTACCTCATGCAATTTGTAATGTGAGAAGTCCTAATTGCTATCATGTTGCTCAAACAATTTTCTTGTGGTATTGTACAAAATGTATCCGCAGTAATATTGCTTTATTTATTCAATAAAAAATAAATTTAATGTCGTATAATATGGTGATATTAAATTTCAAAGATGCAATAAAGTGAAGAACCCATGAAGGGCCTGATTCTAGATCTGTGTTATGTCCAAAAGGACGTTGCTCAGTTTTCCTATGTGTGGGAATTCCCTTGTGACACTCTCCGGGTGGTTCTGTTCCATGATGAGTACACTGACTGAGACAGATAAGTTCTGAATATCAGAATTGAGAATTAAAAGAAAACATCTGCACACAGATTGTGCCAATTATCATAGCAATTCTGGGAAAATGGCAGTGTTTCCTTCGGGCTTGCTCATCAAACCTTCCTGAGTGTGTTTGACAGTGACATGAGGCACTTTTCATTTCTACTGAATTGAAACAGAGGAGCGACGGAAACATTTCCACTGAATGCTCCACGTGAGAATGATGCTTATTAGAAGCTAAGCAAGAGAGACTTCACAGAATTCACACGAGGCGTCAGATTCCCTCAGTTCTCTTAAGCATGTACTAGAATTTTAAATAGCCCTATACTTCTCCTCACAGAGAAATGTTAGATTGAATAGCAGTTTATGTAATTTACTGACTCTTAAAAACAGGATCTTACCAAGAAACTGGAAGCAACCACTACAGACAGAGACATAACTAATAGTTGTCTCTTTAAAAGGAGGGTTTAGGGGAATTATGAGTGATGGTAAATTACACAGAATTTAATTCAGGGAAATGAAAGCTTTGCAAAATCAATTGTAATCATTGCATAAAACCTTGAATGTGATAAAAACATTGGATCTTCTGCCTTAAATAGATGAATGATTTGGTATATGAATTACACCACAATGTACTAAGAAATACCTATAAAATAGACTTGAAGAATTCATAAACTGAAAAGCAGAAATAACTAAAAGCACTGAATTCCTGAATACCAAGTAGCAATTGTTCATTGTGAGAAAATGCAGTCCAGAAAGTGGGGTCTGTCTTCATTCCTTTTAGTCAGTGTTCATGGAAGTGGCATTTAGGTACTTGTTCCGTATATTTCAGTGATTCAAAAATCACATGAGATATATTTTTGGATGCACATAGTATTCAATAACATTTATAATAATGCAAAAAAGCAGCATGAAATTGTTTCATTGCCCATAAACATGTAGGTATTTTTAAGGTAGATTTTAAATTTAATTTACTTAATATTAATTAAAATAATACATATTAAAAAAGTTTAAATGTAGGTCTAGAATGAGTGACTTAATAGTGTTAAGATTTGTTTTTTTCTGTCAAAATATTATATCAAAGATTTGAGTAACTTTAGGACTATACGACAATATAAATTCCATGTAACTTATTATAAGATTGAAGGTAGTTCACATTCTTGATGTACATTTGAAAGAATGCATTTATGATGTATTCATTATGCACAAAATATATTTTATACTCAGAACACCCTTTTGTAAATTTAATTGTCATTACTGCATTGGAATATCTCCTAGTGAGTTGAAGATCAAATAACATGTTAGTATGGAGGACAGGCTCTGTTTTGTTCCATGTGGCAGTTCTGCATTTTACATCTTATTCAAATTAGATTTTCTCAGTATCTGCTACAACCCTTTCTGACAGATAAAAATTGCTTTGCAAAAAAAAAATTATAGGAAGCAAAAAATATCTACCACAAGGCTCATTTACTTTGCTTTCAAACTCTTTAAAATCCAATTTTGAAATTGTGTTTCCTTGGCTTGCACCTAGTGCCCTCACCCAGAAATCCTTCAGCTGTCATATCCTATTTTTACTCATCTGACGTAAAGTGAATACTGGGCTGGAATAACAGATTTTCAAGTAGGAAAAGAGTCTATGCAAGCATACTTTTAAAATTTATTGGGTAATATGACTTGTTGTTAATTGAATATTATCAAATTGATATGATATATTGAACATTATATTATGAATATTAAATTTAATGAATATTAAAGATTTGGATATTTTACACACAATTATAAAATTATACATATAGTTATGTACGAAAGAATCCATATTTTAAAACAAAATACTCTTGCACATACATAATACCTATTCAGACACATAGAGAATACCACTCACACATGTGCTGAATACCTACTCATGCACATACACGTTTCCAGTTACACATATGTAAATATCTACCCACACACGTACAGGATGCCTGCTTAGCCCATGGACACAAAATTAGAATTTGACGTTTTCCCATACTACCAACCACATTTATCACATGGATCTTAAATTCCATGTTTTATTCTGCTTTCTTGTTTTGTAATACAATTTCTGTTTTATATTTTAATGGCAAATTTAATATCACTGAACTAAAGAAAATGAATAAATATCGAACCAACCTGTTTATTCTTGAAAAGTGCTTTGCAGGAGTGATGTGACTTCCTTGGGGAATAAGACTTGAGCATATCACAAGTAGCTTCCATTGTGGCAAAAGCCTGGAGATCCTGCCCCACTTGGCAAGCGCCTGTAGCTAGTTCTCTGCATGATTCTGGGCATGTTCCTGGGAGTGTGTGTGCTACGTGCTCGTCTTGTCTTCACTGTGCTAGCCATACCATGGGTCTGAATAAGTCACAGTAGTTCATGAAGTTTAATATTTGCTTAACTGTTCTGGAAGGAATGATTTCAACCACAAGAGCTTTAAAAATGTTATTAAATAGATGATATCAACATTTAATGAGAACAATCTTGAAATAAGGAATAATGCAGAATCATAGAAACCCACAGTTCCCTCATTCCTAATAGCTGTCACTACACAGAGAAGTTAAGAGAAACAGACATAAAAACAAGGGATAAGCAGTGTCAACTATAAACTAAGGTTTCAGCTTCTGCTCCCTATAGTATAAATGGAAAAATCTGTTATGCTGGAGACATTGATATAATTATTCTTTGTCAATAACAATTCAGGAGTCAGATATTGGGGTAAGAACATGCAGGATCAGAGAAGCACCAGTTATCCCCTACCTGCTCCATTCCTTCCTCCAAAAATGGCCTTGATCTTGGTGCCAGCTTTACACATCTGTCCCAGGTCATCAGTTCTGTCTGGAGCATGCTTTCCAGCAGATATTTTTAGTATTTAAACATCACAGAACATACTTAATTTTACATTTTTCAAAAAATATATTACATACTTGTGAATTTATTTGTGCTTGTTCCAGACTGAAAACAGTTTTTTCATGGTGTTTTAGAAGTTTGGGAAGTTATAATGTCTTTCAGGAGACTGCAGTTTTTAGACTTTCTACAAAACAGCACCATGGGAGGTGTGGGTGGATAAATAACACTAAAATAAAATTGCTTAAGTGTAAGCGGTTTATTCTCTTAGGCGTAGATAAGAAATAATCTAAGGACAAGCACTATCCTTAGAATCTGATATTTTCTTCTTAAGGGGGCTAGGTGATATCTAATAAGCCCTTCAATGTGTACTTACCAGGGCTGACAAGTCCGAATATTCACATATGCTTGCTTCTGGCCTGAGTTATCATTTGAGCAGTACTTACTTGACCTTAGGTGTTTAATTGTGTAGGTTTACAACCTGGAGTTGGTACTAACTAGCCTGGAAAGAATACTTGCCTTTTGGATAGACAAACAGATGTTCAAGAATTGTCCTTAGTATTTAGAATTATTGTATTTCTTCCTAACCTAGTGGTTACCCACTGCATTGACTTTGTGTCAGGGAGATAGCTACAACTTCAGAAACAATAGCTGTGACACTGGCCAGGGGCATTGCTGATACCCAAAGGGTGGAAACGAGGGTATTATGAATTGCACAATCCAGAAGTCTCCATAGCATGACATGTGTATAAAATTACATTTAGACAAATATGTCATGTAATGAAGTTGAAAATCTCTGCTTGAAAAACTAGATCTAAACAAATGTCATTTTCTTTCTTTTGGAAAAGATTGTTAAATTTGAGCTTCTTGTTTACAGATAGAAAATCATTTTTGAACAGAAAAATGAGAATCAATGCTAGAAAAAAAATGTTAAAACCTTTAAGGAGACATAGTCAGGGGACAGGTTCTAGATAAGGGAAGGGGCAAAGCTGGTGGGTTGGAGACGAAAAAAGGCTATGGTGTCATTAAGAGGGCACCATGCAGATTATGACCCCAGAATGACAAAAATATTTGCGTTAAATGGAAGAGTATGTTCTAATATCTGATATTAAACCTTTATACACTATTATTTCATAGTTGAAAGTTTAGAAACTTTAAAAAATATAGTGGACAGGTGCATGCCTTTAATTCCAGCAATGAGGAGATAGAGGCAGGTAATCTCTGTGAGTTCAAGGCCAGGCAGTTCTTTGAGAGTTAGTGCCAGGGCAACAGATAGATTTTCGTCTCGTGTGTGCGTGTGTGCGTGTGTGTGTGTGTGTGTGTGTGTAAAAATTTACATCATTTTCTGGTATTCTTCTCTACAAAAATATCTTTTTTATTTTATTATTATTATTATTACAAATTTTCACCTCCT
>NW_026067977.1:8397183-8421788 GCF_014885135.2 Alexandromys fortis
CCCGAATTATAGGCTCAATGTCCTTTATTTATGGCTAGAAACCAAATATGAGTGAGTACATCCCATGTTCCTCTTTTTGGGTCTGGCTTACCTCACTCAGGATAGTGTTTTCTATTTCCATCCATTTGCCTGCAAACTTCAAGAAGTCCTTGTTTTTTTACTGCTGAGTAGTACTCTAATATGTATATATTCCATACTTTCTTCATCCATTCTTCATTTGAAGGGCATGTAGGTTGTTTCCAGGTTCTGGCTATTACTTGTACTTTATTTTCCATAAGTGAACACTGATACAGTTCAGTAGCAGATACTCTGAATTTGTATCTTTGATATTAGTTTTCATCTTCACGAAATTTAAAGTAATTTTAAACAAGTGACTATACCTTCTTAGCATGTGTCTTTCTTCTTACACAGAAATGGTGAGACTATCTCTTAAGTATGTCTTATAAATGATATGAACTTTATAGGGCATTACTGTGTGTGGGCTCTCAGGAAAGCCAGATGCACTCAGTTCTAGAGCCTCTTGCCCAATTTTTGTATACCTTTATTTGTAACAAATTCATGACTATTATTTAAATCTTTCACTATTATGACAAGATCCAAAACACTTTTTAAGTTTCATTGAGCATGATTCTCAAATAATTTTAGGCTTCATTATATTCTAACTTTCGGTTAGATGCTTAAATATGATATAAAAGGGCATCATATATGTGCTGCATTGAGACCTTTGAACCGCTTCTCAACTTCATTGTGGGCATTTTCTACAGAGAAGATATTGTTCATAGACTGAAGTTTCTGTCCTGCCTGATCCTAAAGCTGTTCAGTCCAAAATAATCACACAGAGGTTTATATTAATTATAAATTGTTTGGTAGATGGCTCAGGCTTATTATTAGTTACTGTTTTATTAAACCAATACAAGGGACAAATTTTTATAGTGCACAAGAGCATTTCCACACAACAATTACTTGTTGGACATATGAATTTTACAAAGTTGAATGTTTGTCATTCAAATGTCAAGATCATTAGTGAATTCACTTGATTCTAGAAAGCTGTTTCCTTTAGTCTCTGTGTACCCAAAAACATACATGCAAAAGGTTTCTCCTTTTTACTTTTTGACATACAATATAAATGTACTAATATTTCTCACAAAACTGCACATTTGATAGAGGTTAATAAATTTTAATAATTTTAATAATATTTAGTAATACTTATCTCCAGGCAACGTTCTCTGGATTTGCTGAGTATGGCTATTCTGAGTATTTACATTATTTTATTTTTTGAAAGTTAAGTTATAATCTTTCTTCTCATATCTGTGCAATTGTTTGATATCTATGCTAATTTTAATAGTGCACGACAGTAACTCAGCTGCTGCTATTTCTGCACCTAGCAACAGCAGTCATCTCAACAAGTGATGTACTCTCTCAGATGCATTTATCATTTTCTACATATAAGAAAATGGTTTATGTGAACTTAGAGCTACCTTTGAAATTTTCTCCTATTTTTAAGAACCTTTAAGTTTTTTGTGTTAGTTTAATCTCTTTGAACAATTATTTAATTATGTTTTTATTTTATTAACAGAGATTGTGGATTATTTACAAAAAGGATCACATGGATTCCCTAAGTAACAGTCCCATAAATGCCTATGGATTAAAAAGAGCATCAAGAGATCAGACTTAGAATTTTACTCTCTTTTCTAAACTGCTGACAAGGGATCAAGCATTGAGTATATACACAAGATAGTACCATACACACACAAAAAAATCCCAGCAAAATCATAAGCTTCCTATTTCTAATAATTTTAGCAGAGGCTCAAATGCTTTCTTTTTCTGTAATATGAAATTCTGTAGGCAGCAGAACATAATCATGTTACCAGGTTAACCATTGCTTTGAGGTAACATTCACAGAAATAGATCCAGTTTTATTAGAGGCTTGGTTAGTGAACTTCATGCATAATAGACAAGCCCTCTTGTTCATTTTCTTTCTTCTCTCTCTCTCTCTCTATCTCTCTCTCTCTCTCTCTCTCTCTCTCTCTCTCTCTCTCTCTCTCTCTCTATATATTATTTCCTTCCTTCTTTCTTCCTGTCTGTCTTCCTTCTTTCCTTCCTTCCTTCTTTCCTTCTCTCCTTCCTTCCTACCTTTCTTTTTTTTTCCTCTCTCTTTGCATCTCTCTCTGTTGCAACCATGTCTCACTAGGTTACACAAGCAGGTCTTAAACATACATTCAGTTTTCATTGTTCAGCCTCCTATGAAGCTGAGATGAAACATGTATAGCACTAAACACAGGGGAAATTCACATTCATTTAAGAAACAATTTAAAGTTGTATATTACATTTATGTATGAGGGACTTTTGAATACACGTGTATATAACATGTGCATGAAGTACATATATGTGTATGTGATGCTAGAGATCAACCTTTGGTGTTGCTCCTCATGTGTTGTCCATTTTGTTATTTGAGACAAGATCTCTCATGAGCTGGTATGTACCAATAGTTTAAACTTGCTGGGCATAGAACTTCAGAGACCCAGCCATCACTATTTCTGCCTCTCTATGCTGGGATTACAATCACAAAATACCATGTCTGTTTTTTTTTTACATGATTCCAAAGGGTTAAACTCAGGTTCTTATGCATATTTAGCAAACACTTTACCAAACAGTTTCCCTCAGCTCTAAACTATTTTGGATGAAATGAAACATAAATGATATAGGACTTCAACTTGCATAATAAGCCTGAATGCTAATAATGGAAACAGGACTTTGGCTCATGTAAGGCAGAAAGGCTACTATTTCAGGGGATAGCATATCTCAGATGAAAAATATAGAACTTAAATTTGGAATATGCTTTTGGAAGTACCTCCTCACAGCTCTATAACTATTGATGAAAATAAAACAACCTGAGATCTGTGGTAAAATCTTATATAAATTTCAGTGCGACCTTTTGACAAGAGACCACAACCAGGACAAACTGCAGAGTCTGGTAGAAGACTGAAATGCCTCCTTGGTTGAATAAAACTCTAATTTTCTCTTGATAATCTGTTATTCTGGTGCTGTTCCTCAGTCTGGATCTCAATTTCCTAGAAATAACCAAGTGTATTAAACAGATAATATTCATTATTACTTCATTAACACATGAAAACACTGACACATAGTTAATTTGATAGTAGATCATTAGATTTTTACCATAATTTTTCCTAATGATACTTCTAATATCAAAAAGAGATGACTTTAATATCAGGACTATAGCATCTCTACACCAAAGGACTTCTAGAAAGTATGATTAGATACTGTGGATCATCTGAAGCCTATAATGATACACTCATCTTCCTTGACCAAGGGAATAAGGATGAGAACCACCTAGTGTCCTCACATATTTAATGATGGGGGTAACTGTGATAGAAAACAAGATAAGAGATGGATATGTGTGATCACATCATAATTTATTTCTTGATACCTGACATAATAAGACAAGAGATGGATATGTGTGATCACACTATAATTTATTTCTTGATACCTGACATAATACAGCAGACCATACCTGGATTTGTAGAATCACACTTTTATCATACTCGTATGTTAATCATACCTGGATATGTTGTCATGTAGTAGGTCATATTTGGATGTGTGCTATCACAGAGTAGGCATGATCTGGATTATGGTGTCTCCTAGGGCAGGCTGGAATTTGGAATAACAAGAGCCAGTATCTGGAAAAGGGAGCAAATAGGAATCAGGTTGTTGATCAAACTAAACTATTTCTTATTTGTAATTAAATGAATAAGCATATTTATTGAAGAACTAATATAGATACAAACTTTTATTAATTTAGTCAAAATAACCACATATTTAAAAGAATCATAGAGAAAGGTTGAAAGTTGGTAAACATCATCATTTGGTGGTCTTGGATACTGTTAATGTCTTCATATTATCTCAGGTACTGGGTTGAGATAATACTAAAGGCACATCCTGTTACCTTAAGTAAACATCAGGCAAATTTACTATAGCAATAGGTAAGTACAAGTGGCTTATGAAAGTCACTACGCTGACTCTTCATCTCTCCAATAGTGATTAAAATCTCTTCTCGCTTTATTGCTGGATTTGCAAGAATTACTAATGAAAGTATATATGAAAGAGCACCTGGATTGCTTGCATAAATTACAGTCAGTTTTATGGCGATCTAAATACATTATTAATGACTAGATTTCTGCAATATTCCAGCAAAGCCACTTCTGGAAAGTCTTTGTAGACGGAGACTGCTTTTTATTTCCCAGCTGCCCAGATCTGAAATAATTACACAGAAACTATATTAGTTACAACACTGCTTTGCCGATAGCTTAGGCTTCTTTTTAAGTAACACTTACATCTTAAATTAATCCGTTTCTATTAATCTGTTTATTGCCATGTACCTGTGGCTTACCAGGTAAAGTTCAGGTGTCTGCTTCCTGCAGCAGCTACATGGCATCTCTCTGACTCCGCCTTCTTTCTCCCAGTATTAGTTTAGTTTTTCCAACTAGCTTATTCTTCCCTGCCACAAATCAAAGAAGCTTTTTTATTAACCAAATTCACAACACACAGAAGGTAATCCCACATCATCCCTCTGCTCCTATAAGGAATAACAATCAACTGTCATATTTTCTCACATTTCTAAAAGACAGAAACATGGTCACCTTTAAAAAACATCAACCCAACAAAATATGCATAGGGAACCAATCAGAAGTATTTTCTAAGCAGAGATTAATCACAGCCTGAATACCAAATCTCTCTCATATGACCAAGTTTATTCTGCTTGTCTTCTTAAACTAACTATTTGAATTAAGCTAGGAGTTATGCTGGGTTTTACATATCCCATTCATGGAGAATAAAGACATAGGGCCAATTTTACCATGACTGGTTTTGACAGAAGGAAATACTCATAGTCACATTCTTTCTCTTGCCCCTCTAATAACTGTTTTTTTTTTTACTATAAAAGTTTATAGATATCATACTTTGTTCCATCAGTTTGTCCTATGGACATGTCTGTCCAGAATTTTCATGATTGCTAATTGATAAATGAGGTTCGAGCCCATGATATATGGTATCATTCCTGAGTGGGTGTAGACTGAGTGGGTTGTGTTTAGAAATATATATGTATATACATAGATGCATGTAATAATTAATGAAAAAAGGGCCATGATTTTGAAAGGGAGTATGGAGAGGTATATGGGGGATTATATTATAATATAATCTCAAAAACCAAAATTAGCCATATTAAAAGAAATGGTGGCTCAATGTGAATTTATGAGAAAACGAGTGAGCAGCATTCCTTCATGACCTCTGCAGTAAGCAGTGTTCCTTCATGATCTGAGCAGTTAGCTCTGTTCCTCCATGATCTCAGCAATAAGCCATGTTTCTTCATGGTGTCAGCTGAAAGCAGTAGCCCTCCTTGGTCTCTGTAAGCTGTGTTCTTGAATAGTCTCAACAGTAAGTAGTATTCCTCCATAGTAAGCTGTGTACCTCCATAATCTCTGCTTCCAGGTTCCAGTCTTGCTCAAATTTCTGGCTTATTTTCACTTGATTATTGACTGTAGTATAGACAAATAAGCCAAATAAATCTTTTCCTTCTAAATTTGTTTTGGTCAATGGCAATACAGAAGCAAATTAGGGCATATGCTGAGCACATATGACCAATAACATCTTAACATTTTAATTAATCTCTCCACTTAGATCTCACAGCTATTCTGATGAAGAGTAACAGAAGAAGGGGTTACTGTGTCATGACACTATGAAAGTGCTGTTATTTAGGTAACAATTCAGATATTGTCCCAGCCAGCCATCTGTTATACACTGGCTAGGTCTCTTTTTCCTACTCTCTGTGGATGTCTAAGAAATGGGATGTAACACATGTTATTTTCCTCCTGTGAGCTCTCCTTTGTCGTCTTGTAGCTCTTTTGTTGTGATGTCTATACTTGGTATGCTCCTGGACCTTTATCTCCTTGGAAACCTCTCACTTGGATGGTTACTATCTCATCACTTTAGGATGTAGTTGAAGTCAACAAACTAACAGTTGTTTTGGTATATATTATCAAATGGTTCTACTTTTGTTAAGCTAACCCTGTTTAAACTAGTATATTTGTAACTTTAGGCATAAATTTATCATATGACTTAATATTATTCATTGATAATAATGCCAAAGATCCCACTAGGTATAATAAATACCATGCTTTACCTGAGTTTCAATAAGTTGCTCTTAGTCATGAGAAGACAAGTCCTATCAATAATCATGCAAATCTCGTCCTCATATGTATTCAAAATATTGTGTTTCTACTATTTTATTTAACTCAAATGTAATATTATCATTATCTCCTTTCTCCCCTCTCTCTCTCCCCCTTCATATCCTCCTCACAGCCCAGACTCATGACTTGCTCTTCTTTATCCATTGTGGTTGTGTAAGCACATAAATGAATAAACATAAATGCAATCTGTTGAGTCCATTCACTGTTGTCTGCATTTATGTTTCTAGGGCTGAACATTCAATATTGGATAAGGAATTGGGGCTCATTGCTGGCAAAATGAATTTTCCCTGTATATTAATTTCTTATAGCTCTTTATTTAGCAGTGGGGCAAAGTGTGGTTTTCCCAATCTATATTGGGATGTCCACTACTGTCAAAATTGTCCAGGTCTTGTTTGTGATGTGAGTTTTCATGGTTATAGCTTCCCTGTCATATCTAGGAGGCTCAATCTCACATCAGACAGCGTGCTCCAGAACCATCTTACAATTTTTCCCCTCGCTCTTCTACACTGTTCCCTGAGCCTTAAGTGCAAGAGTTGTGTAACAGCTGGGCCTGGCTACCACATAAGCAAATGTCTTCTACATTTTGATTACTTGTGGCTCTCTGTAAATGTTTCCTCCTGATTCAAAAAGAAGCTTCTGTGACGAGGGCCAATAGCTACACTAATCTTTGGATATAAGGATAAGCTTTTGATCCTTTTTAAAAATTTATTTAAAAATCTATCTTTTCTCATTTTACACACCAAATCCGTTTCCCACTCCTTCCCCTCTTCCTGCTCCCTCCACCTTCATTCCTACCCACAATCCCACTCTCCATCCACTTCTCAGAGAAGGTAAGCCTTCCCATTGGGAGTCAACAAAGTATAGCACATTGCTTTGAGGCAGGACTAAAGCCCTTGCCCTATATCTAGGCAGAGCAAGGTATCCCTTCAAAAAAGCCAAAACAAGCAGTAGACATAAATCCTGGTCTCACTGCCAGTGGCCCCATAGTCTGCCCTAGCTATACAACTGTCGCCCACATTCAGAGGATCTAGTTTGGTTCTATGCTGGCATCTTCACTATCAGGCCAGAGTTGAAAGGCTTCTATTAGCTCAGGTAAGCTGTTCCAGTGGGTATCCTCATCATGGTCTTGACCTCTGATATTCTCAGTCCTCCTCTCTTCAGCTGAACTTTGGGAGTTCAGCCTAAGGCTCCGCTGTGATTCTCTGCATCTGCTTCCATCAGTTGCTGGATGTAGGTTCTATGGTGACATTTAAGTTAGTCAGCAATCTGACTACAGGGCAAAGCCATTTCAGGCACCCTCTCTGCCTTAGCTGGGGTCATTCTTGTGGATTACGGGAAATTTCTCTAGTGCCAGGTTTCTTGGTAGCTCCATAATGGCTTCCTCAAGATAGCTCTTTCCTTGTTCTCTGTTGCTGTCGTTCCCCCATCTCAATCATCCTGCTCCCTTTAGTTCTCCTCTGGTCTCTCCTGTCCTCCTCTTTTTTCAGCCTTCCCATCTCTCCTAACCCCCAATCTTTTATAGTGCAATTAAGAATTACATTGGGTTAGATGAAAACAGGTTCTCTTGTTGGCTAAGTTGATAGCAGCATGCACGATTTCCCTCCTGTGAAGCAGGACTTAAGGCAATAAGACAACTATTTTTACCACCCAGATATAAGGACCACTATTGCACCTTCAAGTACATCTTGCCATTCTGGTTACTTTTGTGGTTCAGATTTATCACAGTTAGGTGTGGTTGTTGATTTCTCTCTTCTGTTAGCAGCTTGCATCCTTGCAGTGCGATGCTCAAGGAGGTTTTGGAGTCAGATCCAGGTCAAACCCTCTAAGTCCTTTGTCTAAACTACATGATATCCTAAGCAATGGGGATTTATTTTTAACTTCTCGGAGGCAACTAAAGTAATAGCCATAACATATTATTTAGAGAAGCTGTTGGACTCCCCTGATCAACAATTGGAAAGGGGGTTTTTCATGCCTGGTACCAAGGACTTTCTTAAATAGTCTATGGTTTTTGGTGGTAGTGTTATTAGCCCAAGTAATATAATTTCATTTTAAAAATACACTAATGTACAGGCATATATACACTGTGCTAATATGTATTATTTGCAATTTTAGGTAAATATAAAACAATATAATTCCTTATGTGTTTTTCAGTATCTTTAATGCTCTTTATCCTCACTCTCTTCTGCCCATTCTTATTATTATTCTGCTCCAGTCCCAATTAAAGTCTCCATTCCTGTTTTCTCCCGTCATTCAGTTCTTCCTATCTTCATATTTGCCTGTATCTGTTATTTTCCTTTTCACACAGCCTGACATAGTTTGTTTATACTTTCCTGCTTCTGCAGTTACTCCAAGGTATATAATCACATCTCAGAAATTAGACCTATGATCCAACCTGAGAGAACAAGAAACTTTTTTTTCTGGGCCTGGGCTACCTCACTCAATATAATATTTTGTTTCTATCCATTTATGTACAAATTTCACTGCTTTATTTTCTCTATAGTCAAATAATATTCCATTGTTTACCCCTACACACATTGTCATATATATATATATATATACATACATATATATATATATACATATCACATTGTTATTATCTATTCATTAATTGTAGGGCTTTCAGGTTGTTTCTGTCTTTTAGCTATTAGAAATAAATCAACATGAACATTTCTGAGCAATTATCATTGGAGTAGGACGTCAAGTCCTTTGGGCACAAGCCAAGAAGGGTAGATATCTGGGTCATATGGTACACTTTCTGACAGAGACCCACACTGGAGCACTGGACTGAGCTCCCAAGGTCCCAATGAGGAGCAGATGGAGGGAGAACACGAGCAAGGATGTCAGGACCACGGGGGGTGCACCCACCCACTGAGACAGTGGGGCTGATCTATTGGGAACTCACCAAAGCCAGCTGGACTGTGACTGAAAAAGCATGGGATAAAACTGGACTCTCTGATCATGGCGAACAATAAGGACTGATGAGAAGCCAAGGTCAATGGCAAGGGGTTCTGATCCTACTTCATGTTCCGGCTTGGTGGGAGCCTAGCCAGTTTGGATGTTCACCTTCCTAGACATGGACGGAGGGGGGAGGACATTGGACTTTCCACAAGGCAGGGAACCCTGACTGCTCTTTGGATTAAAGAGGGAGGGGGAGAGGAGTGGGGGAAGGGGGAGGGAAATGGGAGGCTGGGAGGAGGCGGAAACTTTTTTTTTTTCTTATTCTCAATAAAAAAAATTAAAAAAATAGTGAAAATATATCAAATTAAAAATATTCAGATCATTCAGATTTAAGTTATAGTTCATAACCTAAGAACAGTACCTGTTGTGTTGAAGATTAATTGTGAAATAAATGTACTCTAAAATAAAACTGGCGCTTCTTAAAAAAAAAAAATTCTTGAGTTACTTAACAATTCTTTTTTTTCGCATTTTTTTAAATTTATTTTTACTTAAAAATTTCCACCTCCTCCCCTCCTCCAATTTCCCTCCCCCTCCCCCCTTCCCCCTCCCTCTCCAGTTCAAAGTGCAGTCAGGGTTCCCTGCCCTGTGGGAAGTCCAAGGTCCTCACTTCTCCACCCAGGTCTAGAAAGGTGAGTATACAAACAGACTAGGCTCCCACAAAGCCAGTATAAGCAGTAGGATCAAAACCCAGTGCCAGTGTCCTTGGCTTCTCAGTCAGCCCTCCTTTTCGGCCATGTTTAGAGAGTACAGTTTGATCACGTGCTCCATCAGTCCTAGTCCAGCTGGCCTTGGTGAGCTCCCATTAGATCAGCCCCACCGTCTCAGTGGGTGGGCACACCCCTCGAGTTCTGATTTCCTTGCTCATGTCCTCCCTCCTTTTGCTTCTCATTTGGACCTTGGGAGTGCTCCAATGTAGGTCTCTGTCTCTAGCTTCATCCATCGCCAGGTGAAGGTTTTTGGTGATATGCAAGATATTCATCAGTATGCCTATAGGATAGGGCCACTTCAGGCTCCCTCTCCTCAGCTGCCCAAGGATCTAGCTGGGGACAACTCCATGGACACTTGGGTACACCCCTAGAGTCAAGTCTCTTCCCAACCCTAAAATGGCTCCCTTAATTAAGATATATACTTCCCTGCTCCCATGTCCCACCCTTTCTCCATCCCAACCGTTCCATTTCCCCAAGCTCTCCCCATCCCCCCTTCTCACATTTTTCTCCCCATCTCCCCTTACTCCCACCTCACCCCCGCCCCCAAGTTTCCAATTTTTGCCTGGCAATCTTGTCTCCTTCCAATATGCAGGAGGATAACTATATGTTTTTCTTTGGGTTCACCTTATTTAGTTTCTCTGGGATCATGGATTATAGGCTCAATGTCCTTTATTTATGGCTAGAATCCACTTATGAATGAGTACATACCATATCCAAATTTCTCTTAGGACTAGCAGGAAATGTGAGGCAAGGGCTGAGTAAAGAGAATGATAAAGCTACTTGACAGAGTTAACTAAAATCATCTCACTTAGACGGGCGAAACCATGAGGTAAGCAAGTCCGTCTCCCAAGACTTTGTGCCTCATTCGAATGCAAGGCTCTCAGCAATTGTTATTTCTCTTCTTAATTCTCTACATCATACCAAGCAGCGATTTTCCAAGCTATATCAGAGTTATATGGATTTGTATCAGTGTAGGGTGTCATGGGAAATATAAAAAGTAAGGGAAATGTTAATGCTTATTTGGACTTTCTGCTAAATTATAAGAGCCTTTGTCCTTTGTACTGCCAGAGACAGCAATAGTGAAATTTTACTAAGCATCTCCTAAGAAAAAGACACCATTCGTATCAAATACATGTCCTTGGCACCATTTGAGCAGGAGAAAAAAAAAATAATCTCAATTTCTCTTCAGAGAGATATTGCTCATCTTATTCTTTGCTTCCTACATCTGGCAGTCAAAAATAGCATTGTTGTTTGGAGAATTTTTTACTCTAATCATAATAAAAATACAGAAAACAATCAAAAGTCTTCCATCATACTGATTATTACCAAGTAGAGGGTTCCTCTAAATAGAAAACTAATGGACTAATTCATTTCTAACTTTTTTTTCAGTTGACATACAGTGGAGTTATTATAATAAAGGGAAATGGCCATTAGCCTGGCAATGGTAATATATAGATAATGTCTTGGCTATTTGATAAACTGGAACAGTCTGCCAAAATAAGAGTTGGCTAAAAAATAAAACAAAGAAACTCCTTTATGTAATTCATGTTTTTGACCACCAGGGGAAAGGTTCAAAATACCACTGAACACATTTTGGTCCAAAAAGCCTTATAGGTTCTGCTTTTGAAATTTAAATGTATTATTTTAGGCATTTATTTACTTGTGTTTAAGTACACAAATAAATGACTTGACACCCTTCCAAAAACCTTTTATATTCACCAAGAAATGAGATGTGTGTATGATTAGGATTGGAATTTTTCTGTGGATGCTATGAAGAATAGAGACAGCAAATATTTTCCATTTTGCTCAAATAGATGTTTTCTTTAACTTCAAATGACAATAACAACATATTTTTATGTAGCACAAATTCTATTTGTTATTAACAATAAAAACTTGGAATCAGCTATTAGGATAAAAGCTGAGATATCAAAGAAGCAGAGCAGCCAGCCTCTTGAGAGTTCTTGCCTTTAGCCAATGCACAGACAGAAAGGACGATCCTGTCTCCACTAATCCTCAGACAGACTCCTTCTCTATGAAACCTCAGACTACATTTGAGCTCCTGTCCCCTCCTGTCTTATATTCCTCTCTCTACCCAGTCATATCATCCCTGTGTCCACCTCCTAAGTGCTCGGATTAAAGGCATGTACTAAGATTAAAGGTGTGAGTCTCACCACCTGGCTCAGTTTCTCTTTTAGACTGGATCAATCTAGTGTAGCCTAGAGTGGCTTTGAACTCTTCCTCTGCCTCTGAGTGCTAGGATCAAAAGTGTATATCACCACTGCCTGGTCTCTATGGTTTAAATCTGCATATTGATCTTTAGTTATGTTTCATTTGTTAGATTATAAACAAATTATCACTGCAATTATCCTTATAATAACTACAATGCTGCAACTGTGTAATTAGGGCTGGTTTACTTTAAAATTCCATTTTTTTTCCTTTATAGTCTTCTAAAAATTATAAACTTTGTTGGAGGTCAGTGTTATCATTGAAAGGCAGCACTTTGCTTAGCATGTATGGAATTCTGGTCTCTTGGTCCAGTATGGTAGACATTACTTAATTTATATGAAAAAGTCAGATAGGGCTGAGGATTTGGCTCAGTGAATAAAATGCTTTTTCATCAAGCATGAGGACCTGAGTTCAGATCACCATCATCCATGTCAAATTTAGGAGTGGAAAAATATGTAAGCATGTGATCGGGCACACATGATTTAAGTATTAAATCTTAAAATAAGTGGGTTTCAGAAGATCCCTGTTCCCTATAATACTTGAAATGCTAATATCCATGTTGCTTCATTGAGTGAGATCATCACACAGTCTCACACAGTTTTAAAGAAAGAAGACATATTCATAGATCCTATTTTTTTATTTTATGTGGGTATTGTGCAATGGATAAATTTAGGCTTGTTAATATACCCATCATTTTACAGTCTTTTTGCTTATTCATAGTGAGAATTTTGAGACCCATTCTCAGTGTCTATTAAATATACATGATTACCTACTTATTTGACCTTGCTATGCAATAGTTCATCTGAGATTATTCCTTTCTATATCTGAAACATCTGAACATTCCCTGTCACAAACTCAGGCTCTGAAAGGACAATGGTATTCTATGGATTCAACTTCTAGAGCGTTCACATGTGAGTTCACGACACAGGTAGAAGGAAAGCTCACATGAACAACAAGCTAGTGCACAATTTTGAAGGATATTGCACAGAAACCTAATAAGCCACAGAGACTGGACGAAGATAACAGAGGCAGTCCGTGTTGATTTGTGTGAAGTTTAGTGCATAGTTCTTAAGGCTCTGATTGTATTCTGCTACACAGGTCTCTCAATGTCTGGTCAGAAGGAGTGGATAATGATTCTCTTGAAGATCAGAGAACAGAAAACTGGTTCATCAAAATACTTAGAATTAAAATTTGCTTGTATTTAGTGTTCTCTAAACCTGCTTCCTGCACGTCTCACTAAAGCACAGGGTAAACATGGAAAAATTCAGCTTCTCAATTCATGGCCCTCTATTTATCCACCTGATCTTGATTTACTAGTTTTCCATCTTTGAATCACAAGGGCCAATCCGAAGTTTTGATATTAACAGTGAAATTTCAGAAACATTGTTAAAGTAAATTTACAGGTGAAATAACCTAGTATATTAAGCACCAGGCATTCATTGTCCAAAAAAGAAAACCTGAATAAATGGCCTTTAAAAAAATTGTAGTTCCCTTTTGAGTTATTTGATGATGGAATATGTAAAATATTAAATCTTAATAGTAGTTTGAAATTTCCTATTTAATCATATTAATTTGGATAACTGAATATAAATTTTGCTGCAGAAATTTGGGGATGATATGCTGTGGTGGAATAAAATCTTTTCAGGAAATATTTACAGTAAAGTACACATTTTGTTACGATAGGTATATGTTTTTTGTTATAAGACTAACCAATGCTAACATTTAATAATACATTCCAAACAAATTAATATATGTAAATACATATTTTAGTTATGTGATATGCATCCCTTTATATAAGTGTATAGTTTAAAATATATAAATGGTATGTGTCATGGCTCCCACTTACTGTATGCAGCAAAAGTTTGGAGAATTGGACATCATATGACCAACATTTCTTTAGCATAATCTAAATGACTTAATAATAAAGAATGTTCATATTTTTTTATTTAGACATATTTCTATGTAATTAAAATGCTGTAAGTTCAGGAAATGTTTGTTAATTGATCAAAAGACTTGCAATCTTAAATTAATCTTAAAGGGGGATTAGGGCTTATGTCTTCTTCCTAATTATTCTTTGGAGGAAAATTTGGAAGCAGACTAGGTCACCTCAGTCTCCAAATTTGTAGAGATAAGAAGTTTCTAAACATTAGAAAAGAGTCTCTAAACCTTAGAAAGGAGTTTCTAAACCTTAGAAAGAGTCTGGGGCCATTTGATATTGTAAAGTTTGATTTCAGGGCATTCTTATATTGGCAGGAGTTCAAAACTGTAGGAATGTTCAAGTGCCTTATAAAATTACTGAGGTTAATTTAAATTTAGTTATGTAAATGACAGAAGAGTAAGTAAACACACATGGCAAGTATTTTATTAGGCTAATCATAAACCTTGGAGAAAATTACTTCTTTTTTTTTTTTTTTTTTTACTTTTTAAAGTTCCTTTTTTTCATTTTTTAACGTTCCTTTTACTGGAACCGTCCTTTCTCATTTCTTAAAATAAATGTCTTAAAACAGTAAATATTCACATCATATGGAGGTGAAATTATTGTCACCCTCAAGTAGAAACAAAGTACTTCCACCTAAGTAGAGTGTGGCAAGATTAGTATCTATAGAGTGTTGACTTTAACTCCCAACTATAATCTTGTGTTTTTATTGCTGTAGTCTCCATGTTTATTTTTTTTTTCATTCAAAAATTTACATTTCCTCACCTCCTCCCAATCCCCTTCTGCTCCCCCATTTCCCCTCCTCCCTCTGCCTCCCTGCTTGAGAGAGGGCAGCTAACCATGCCCTGTGGGAAGTCCAAGGCCCTCCCCCCTTACATCCAGGCCTAGGAAGCTGTGCATCCATATAGACTAGGGTCCCAAAAAGCCAGAACATGCCGCAAAACAAGTCCCAGTGCCTTTATCAATGGCTTCTCAGTCAACCCCCATTGTCATCCAAAACCAGAGAGTCTGGTTTGATCACATGCTTGTTCACTCCCAGTCCAGCTGGATTTGGAACAGGCACACTGCCTCAGTTGGTGCACCAACCCCTCGCGGTCCTGACTTCCTTGCTTGTCTTTTCCCTCCTGCCCTTCAACTGGACCTTGGGCGTTCAGTCCATTGTTCTGATGAGGGCCTCTGTCTCTATCTCCATTTGTCACTGGACAAAGACTCTATGGTGATATTTGAGGAATCATCAGTGTGATAGTGGGGCAAGGACAGTTCAGACACCCTCTCCTCTGCTGACCAAGGACCTAGCTGAAAACATCCCCGTGGACACCTGGGATCCTCCTTAGAGCCAAGTCTCTTGCCAACCTTAAAATGGCTCCCTTAATATCTTCTTCCCTGCTCCTATATCTGCTCTTCCTCCATCTCCACCCTCCCACTCCCCCAAGCTCTCACCAGTCTTTCCCTCCTCCCTTCCCTTCCCCTTTCTCCAGTTCCCCCAACCTCATTCCCAACCCTATCCACACCCACATGCTCCCAACTTTTGCCGGGGAATCTTGTTTGCTTCCAATTTCCAGGCAGATCTATGTATGTTTTTCTTTGGGTTCACTTTGTTATTTGGCTTCTCTAGGCTTGTGAACTATAGGCTTAATGTCCTTGGTTTATGGCTAGAGTCCACTAATGAGTGAGTACATATCATATTCATTTTTTTGGGTCTAGGTTATCTCACTCAGGATAGTGTTTTCTATTTCCATCCATTAGCATGCAAAATTCAAGATGTCATTGTTTATATATATGTGTATATATTCCACACTTTATCCATTCTTCCATTGAGGGGCATCTAGGTTGTTTTCAGGTTCTGGCTATTACAAATAGTGCTGCTATGAACATAGTTGAACAAATGCTTTTGTAGTGTGATTGGGCATCTCTTGGGTTTATTCCTAAGAGTGGTATTTCTGGATCCTGAGGTAGGTTGATTCCCAATATCCTGAGAAACCACCACACTGACTTCCAAAGTGGTTGCACAAGTTTGCATTCCCACAAGCAACGGATGAGTTTTCTCTTTACTCCACATCCTCTCCAGCATAGGCTATCATTGGTGTTTTTGATTTTTAGCCATTCTGACAGGTGTAAGATGGTATCTCAAAGTTGCTCTGATTTACAGTTTTGAATTGGAGATTATTTTGAGAATAATATGTTAGATTTAAGGTGCCTATTTTTATTGCTATTTTATTATATTTTATTTACTCTTTTCTCATACAGTACAGCTACATCCTCCCCTCCCTTTTCTCCTTTCTCTACATCCCTTCACCTAAAGAGTCACTGCTCCTCTGTTTCTTTTAAGAAAAAAAGCAAGCCTCCCAGTGATATTAACAGAATTCTCCACAGCAAAATGAAGTAAGACTATGCATATACCCTCATATCAAGGCTGGAGAAAGAATCCAGTATTATATAGTATCAGAAAATAATCAAGAGTAATAGTGTCATGGATTCTGTAATACACTCTACTTTTCGAAGAAAATATTCAGCGCTTAACTTCTCACATGAAAAAAAGTTGCTATTTCTTTTTGTGTGTAGTCTCTGTTAGCAGTATTTTCTGATGATGACTCCTAAAATATGCAAATTTCCAGGTAACTTGCATAACGTTTATTATCAGTCTCCATATTGAAGAAAATTACATTTGGATTTATATGTATGTACCAATGTGTGTATGTGTATGATGCTACTGAAAATAAAAACATGCCCCTATAATTAGCAATCTACTCAAGACAAACAGTTTATACTATTTCAGGAAAGAAATTAGTGAGTTTAAAATGAAAAGGCTGTTCTACTGTTGCCTAAACTTTGGGTTGGGTGTGGATGTCAGGTTCATTGTTGACTTCATGTCCAGTTTTCAAGTGTCTACATTCTACTGTTGATAAGACAAAATAAGATAAGATAAAACCAGCTTTGAAGAAGGGGAATATGGAGTTCCATTTTTGGCTCTGATCACATCACATTAAAATTTGAGGTAAATAAAATTGAGAGCTTCTTACTGTTAATGGAAACAAGTCAAGTACAGGATTATCCTTGTGCTGCAGAGAGAATGCTCCAAGACAAGGTGGGAGCTGAATTTCTTTTGCACATGGAGACAGTCACTTGATCTTCTCCATAGAAGCTAATGGCTGTGAAGTCACAGCATAACTTTTAGGAGAACCATGGCGGGGAGACAAAGTTTGAGTAGAGAGGTTTTCAATCACCTTAATCACTTAAAGAGTTAGACGTGGGTGTCAAATTGGATGACATATGATATCTAAGATTTGAAGACACAACATCTTTACTTGACAATGAATTAACCAAATAAATGAAGATATTGGTTGTCTAAGGGATCAAGTTTATGGCCTATTTTGCCTTACAGGTAGAAACTACACTACTAGGTTACAGAATGTCATCATAATAAGAACTTAGTATATTGTGAAGGAAGTTTAAAACCTTCTCATTTACAAGGGTCAAACTGTAATAACCTTTCAGATTTTTTTCCTTCTTAAAAAATATTATACTAAGAATTCTGTGCACATAAGAATCCTTATACTTTTCTAATTCTTAGTTTCTCTGACCCTCCCCATACTCACAATCTTCTTCCCATCTCTGTACCCTCACTCCACCCCCAACCCCATCCTCATTTGCATCATTCCATCTCAATATCCTCCTTCCACATTCATATTGGGTGAGTTCTTTACTCTCTCTACCTCATCCTGTCAAACTCCATCTTCTCATTCCATGCCCCTTTCCATCTCCCGGACCTTAAGTCACATTCTCATGTATGCATTGTATTCCCATTACTTGGTACATATTTTAAATAATTATCTCAAACAATTTCTCATTACATGGAATAAGAATATGCCTCAAGTTTGAAGGTAGCATGCCCCAGAGTATATTCCAGACAACACAGTTCCTGCAAAGGCCGTAATTGTTGAATAGAGAATTCTAGCTACTTAAAATAGTTCTCAGTGTTTCTTTTTAAAGAAATGTCCGTACCACTTAACCTGAGATCTCCAAAGTAACTTTGAAGAGCCTATTATTTGCTTTGTTTTATGTAAGCACTTTTTGAGCCATATCTAGCTAGTGTTTTTGTGATTTATATAATGAACTTGACATTTTCTTATCTGTTTATTAACTTAGTTCTATTACATAGTTCATTTATCAAGCTGTTTTTTAGTAACTGTGTTGTCTGTGTAATTTCTACACTTAGAAGCCAATGCTGTAGCCTGGCAGTGGTTGAGCATGCCTTTAATCCCAGCACTTGGGAGGCAGAGGGTAGCAGATCTCTGTAAATTCAAGGCCAGCCTGGTCTACAAGAGCTAGTTCTAGAACAGGCTCCAAAACTACAGAGAAACTCTGTCTCAAACAAAGAAGGAGGAGGAGGAGGAGGAGGAGGAGGAGGAGGAGGAGGAGGAGGAGGAGGAGGAGAAGAAGAAGAAGAAGAAGAAGAAGAAGAAGAAGAAGAAGAAGAAGAAGAAGAAGAAGAAGAAGAAGAAGAAGAAGAAGAAGAGGCTGTAGTATGGTAGTTTAGGTACCTGTTGTATACTTTTGGCATGCCATCTTTAAACTTGTGGCATATTCTTATTCCATATAATAGAAATTGTTTGAGATAATTATTTAAATTATGTGGCAAGTAATTTGGGTACAATATATGGGGATACTATAAGCATGAGATGTAGCCAGTTTAGAAATCACTTAAAGTCACCAAAGGCCCACTGACTCAGACAATCTGTCTCCTGTTACATCTTGACTTGTATTCCTAGAATCTAATAGGTATTACTTCCTAATATTTCTCTTTGTCTTTAGATTTTTTTTCTGCTGCATAGAGAATAAGGCTCCTGTATCTCCACTGGTTTCTAATGAAGAAAACTAAAGAGAATGCAAATATGTGAAAAACAATGAAGTATATGATGTTTACATTTCTAGAATCCCATAAACCAGCATTAATGCACAAATAATGTCAGAGATTTAGAAGGAAATATTTATGGAAGTTACACAAATGTGACAGCAACTATAAAAGGAAATAATGTTATATGTGTAAAATGTTGGTCATAAAATGCTCAGAGTAAATGGCAATGAGTATATAAATTATGAAAACAAAAATTTCAATAAAACACCTTTTAAATTACTTCAGAAAAATAGATTGTCCCAAACTTAATATTGTTTTGGATTAATTTTCGTGAAAAGGAATAGACCATTAATAAGAATATTATAGTTTTAATTTGTATAGAAAAAATGTGCATAGCTTTCCTGAACATTATCTGAATGATAGATCTCTATGCATTTTTTAAAAATTGCATATTTTCTTACAGTATTTACATCATTTTCTCCTTTCTTTTTTCTCATTCCAATCCTCTAGTGCCCCCATTCTGTTAATTAATAATCTCTTCTTTTTTATTCTTGTTGTGTTTATATATATATATGTGTGTGTGTGTGTGTGTGTGTATACATATACACATAACCTATTGAAACCATTTAATTTTGATCATATGTGTGTGTGTGTGTGTGTGTTTAGGAATGAGTTTATGATCAGAACAAGTATTATATCCTATATAGAAAGAACAGATTCACTCTCTGTCAGCATCCATGCTGTGCCTGTACCTCTTCATCTAGGTGTAGAGCTTAGAGATATTTTCCATGTCTACACAGACATGTTGATTGGTGTTATTGTCATATAAGTCTTTTGTAGTCAACCATGTGATTTCAGTTTCATACATACAGCTTAAAATTTATGTCTAAGGACAGCATTTTCCAACAGACATCTAGGTTCTGTGGTTCTTAAATATTTCTGCTGCCTCATGCATAGTGTTTACTGAGCCTTAGTTATAGGGCTGCTCTGTAATTGTACAGATCTGTAATGTCGTTTGGCATTCCACAGCTATTGATTCTCTGAATTTAAACAGTTGATCCTTATCTTACTCTCTGTCTGACATAGCAAGAATATCACTTGATGTTCAGCATGAGTTTTGTTTATATGTAACTGTAAGGATAAGATTTTAGAATACAAATAGCAGTAGGGGTTTCTCCTCTGGTATCTATGTTCCCTCCAGATGCAGGAAGCTGACTAGATTTATAGTACCAGGCATGAACCTACTCTTACTTAGCTGGCCTTGATTCCAGTTAGCAACTGTTGATTAATCCCCAAGATAAAAAAGTGGTTGTATCCAAAGTTATGGAGAAACATGCTTGCCAGACTTCATAGTCTTCAAGATGGGTTAGGACTATGACTTTCTCTTTTCCTTTGAAGTTTTGCATAACACCTTCAGATACTATGAGAGCTAGTCCTTAGAGAGAAGATTTATTCACTGATGATGCACAGGTTTTTAAGGACTAACTTTAGAAATATGACTGCAGATCTCTCATTAGTAGAAATAATTAACAATAATGAATAATGAGATATCTTTAATTTGTGAAATGGCTCTTCATTAACGATATTTAAAATGTTCAGTTTTCTAATAACATTGCTATTATGCTTTAATCTTGAAAATCTTTCATTAGAACATTAATGTCTCTTAGCAGAGTACTCAGGTAGCTAATGATTGATTGTTTTGTGCTCACAGTAAATTGACACAGGTATTTACTGTCATGGGAAATGTGTTTTTAAATGGTACTACCTTTTGTATTAACTTGTATAGACTGTAAATATACAAGAGCTTGACAGAAGACAATGGTTTTCTGATGATGATTATGATGGTGATCCTTATTTTTGTCTACTGTTGCTCATGTATTTTCCACATAAATCTTACATAAACAAGACAAGTCAACTATTGGTATTACATTGTAAAGAAAACACTGTGCTTAGAAAAATTAAGTAAATTTACAAACTTTGTATACCTAGAGAATTTCCTGATTACATTTCAAACTGAGGTCATTTGTTTAGCTGGTAATTGAGACTCCATGGTCATCAGCAGGATTAGATGTAAGGAACAGAGAGACGATTACTTAGAGAGCAAAAAGAAACAATTCAGGGTGTTTGTATTTCTATTCTGGCTTCTACTTTTTAAAAGTTCTCAGTGTTTTCTTTTATATCAAATATTCTGCCATTGAGTTGTCTTATATTATGCATCAAAATCTAATTTTTCAAATGTCATACATCATGTCATTCTTGAAGGTTTCTTTTCAACCCCTGCCTCAACGTAGTTTTTCTCACAGGAGGGCTTATTGAATTGTGAACCCTATATATTCTTCTCGACTGCTTGCCTTCTCTTACTTGTCCTTCTGTATACCTATGAACTCTCCCATGTGTGCCCAAATGTGTGTTAAATTATTTTGATATAAAAACTACCTTCTTATAATATGCTTTGTACTTCCTTGAGTTCAATCAAACATTCATTCAGACATTTAACAGGTATATGCTCAGTTATATCTAAGTCTGTTCTGCTTAACAGAGAAACAGACAAGTGTGAAATAATACACCATTCCTATGTGTATAAATTTTTTGTTGGGTACGATTTTCTAAATTAAATAAAAATTAAATCTGATAGAAGCAAGCCTCCTGACATCATTTATCAATTAAAGAAACAGCACACTGATTCCTTCTTATTTAAAAATCAAGGCATTTTTTTTACTCTGCTAGATTTTCTCATGTGAACCGATATATTTAAAACAGAGATTTATGATTTCAACTAGTTTGGGCATGGATTTTTATCCTTTAGTAAGATAATTTCCTATTCATCTTTAGGTTTGAAGTAGAACTTTCTTCCCTATTCAATGTCATTACCAACTCTGATATAAAAATGAACATCCAAATTCAGTATATACTCCACTCTGCACTCATTGTTCTTCAGTACCTACAGAAATGTCTTAAGTGTCTTGTCAAGCACATCACCATATTTGTATCAGTGTCTCTGGCTCTTCCTGTCTAACAGCATCTATTAACCATCTACTAAGGGCAGTAATTGTTTCCAGTGAACAGATCAGTGTGTCTTCTCTCAGTGGGAGCATTTTCAAGCAAATACTTGAAGACAGTCAGAGATTGTGAAAGTTCTTGCACAAGTACTCCTCCAATGTACAGTAGAAATAGAGTCTTTAAGTGGGTAGAAATAGTTATTGTCAGGGAGGTTGCTCATCACTCAGAGTTTAGAATCTAAAGTGGACAAAATATTACTAAATGGAAACATCAAAATAAGAAAAGTAGGTTTGATGATGCCTGAAAGCTCTTCATTAGTAGAAGTGCCAGACTTCTACTAAGCACTTTATATGTTACCACCTTAAAGCTTTGATCCTCTTAAGAAGTACACAGTGGGTGAACCCATCATGGTCTTGACCTCTTTGCTCATATTCTCATCCCTTCCACTCTTTAGTTGGACTTTGGGAGCTCAGTCCACTGCTCTGATGTGTTTGCCTAAGGTAATGGGAGATCACCAACTGCAGCCGGACTGGTAAGGAACAAGCATAAGCCCAGACTAGTTCCTCTGAATGTGGTTGACAGTTGCATGGCTAGGGAAGACTGGAGTGTTAATTGCAGTGGCACCAGGATTTACCCCTATTGTATATACTGGCTTTTGGGGATCCTATTCTCTTTAGATGTATACCTTGCTCAGCCTAAATATAGTAGGGAGGGGCCTTGGATCTTCCACAAGGCAATGTGCCTTACCCTCTCTGAGGATTAGATGAGGGTGGAGTGGGAGAGTGTGTGGAGGGAATGGGAGGAGGAGAGGGATTGGGAACTTGGTTTGGTGCTTTTTAAAATATCTAATAAGTTTAAAAATTGTAAAAAAAAAGTACACAAGCTCTGGGATGATGGAGGTGGGTCTTGTATCTTATCTGTTGATTTCATTGGTTAATAATAAAGAAACTGCCTCGGCCCTCATAGGACAGAAAATTAGGTAGGCGGAGTAGACAGAGGAGAATGCTGGGAAAAAGAAGCTGAGTGAGTGAGTCGCCATGATGCTCCCACTCCAGACAGACGCAGGTTAAGATCCTCTCTGGTAAGCCAGCTCATGGGCTACACAGAATATTAAAAATGGGTTAAAACAATATGTAAGAGCTAGCCAATAAAAAACTGGACCTAGCCGGGCCAGACAGTGTTTAAAAGAATACAGTTTCCGTGTAATTATTTCTGGGTATAAACTAGCCATGCGGGCGGCCGGGTGCCGGGGACGCAGCCCTGCCGCTCCTATTTCAACACTGGGAAGTCAATTTGTGTGATGTCACATACTATGTAACTCACTTCAATGTTAATTGAAAAGTTTGATGGAAAGACCTGATTCTAAGCTAAGCATATATAGCAGACTTGCATGGAAGAATATGTGTTCAAAGGGAGGAAGACTGGTCAATGTGGTAGTAAAATAGGATTATGGAATGTGAGTTAGGATCAAACTTGTAAAAATATTTATGAGTCAGTTATCAGTAGATGTGGGATAACTATGAATTTACCTTTCTAAAAGGAGAGACTATGTATTACTTAAATAATCATATATATATTTGAGAGGCTATGATATTTCTTCAGACCATTGGTGAAAGTGTAATAGGTGATCTTACAGTGATGATTATGGGAATCTGTAAAAAAGAGACTTTTGGTCCTTAGATGAAAACTTAAAAGAGTAAGCAGCTATAGCCTTATTACTGAAAATCAGCTGTGGTTAATAAACTGTATCATGAGCAAGCATGTGTAGCAAGAAAAAAATGTGTAATGCATACATTAAAGAAAGTTCTAACAGAAGAAATATTAGTATTTAATATGAAAGTAATATTGATGCAGTCTCAGAAGGTTTAGCCATTTCATCTATAGTCAACGCTTATAGGAAACTATACATAAAAGTAGAACTCATGCTGTTTTTCCTAATTAAAGAAACCTATTAATCTCAGTACTGAAAAACCAAGGAGAAATTTCCTCCACGGGAGTTAGTTTTCTTGGTTTTTGACGATAGTCAGATAAAAAAAAAATGTATATAAAATGTAATGGGAAGTGGAGACCAAGTTACCTCAAGCTGTAGACAGATTTTTTTCTATCCCATAAATTAGCTATCAAATAATACTTGGAGACTTATTAATTACTTAATCTTGACTAATAGCTTTGGCTTGTTTCTAACAAGATTACATAACTTAAATTAGCCCATATATTTTAACCTACCTTCTTTTATGTGGTTCAGTTACTTTTACTTTGTAATACCCATATTTCTTCCTCTGCTTCTCACTGGCTACTCCCCACATCTCTGCTTATCTTCTTCCCATCATTCTGTCTGCCTCAAAAATCCTGTCTAGCTATTGACCATTCAGTTTTTTTTTTTATTAAACCAATCTGGATGACAAATATACACAGTTTACAAAAAGATTATTACAGAACATTATTCCCTTTTGTTTAAATAAAGAATAAAGGTTTGAACTCTAACAGAATAAAACTATAAAAAATAAGAACAATTATCACATAAGAATTAGAATTACAATGTCGAATCCATTTGTATTAGGCATATTTTGAGAAAATATTCCACTATATATTCTATCTTGATGAGATGAAGCCTTTCTACCTAATTTGTCTTTTTTTTTTTTTTTTTTTTTTGGTTTTTT
>NW_026067977.1:8422086-8460790 GCF_014885135.2 Alexandromys fortis
TTTTTTTTTTTTTTTTTTTCTTGTTTCTCTTTTTTTGTTTCCTTTTTTTTTGTGTTTGTGACTGGGTTTTTTTTTTTTTTTTTTTTTTTTTTTTTTTTTTTTTTTTTTTGCTGAAATGGCTAACTTTTTTGTTAAAGAAAGTAAATTTCATATGGAGGTTCTTAAATGCCCATCATCCTCTTTAGAAGTAGATTGGTGCCACCAGATGCAGCCATGTCTCATTGTCAAGAAAAGCCTTGTGCCATTAAGATATTTTAAATGACATATTCTAGAGGTCTTTAAAGTGTTTGAAGATCATCAATCTATCTAAAATATCTGTATGATCTTGAAAACTTGTCTAAGATGACTATAAGTTTCATAGTTAAAGATGGCTATTAAACTGCATTTATTATCTTAAATAGCTTTCAAAAACTTTACATAACATTTAAAAATGAGCTGCATAAGTACAATACCTTAAGAAAGAATGGAAACACACACAGACAGACACACACACACTCACATATATATATATATATATATACATATATATATATATATATAACTAATCTTAAATTTATATTAATATAAAAAAATTCCATTGCAGTGCAAAATATTTGAGACTAGTGGTTTTTGGAGGTAGATTCAACCATCCATTTTTTTTGTCTCATCATTTCTATACTATAGCCCACTTTTTACCTTCAGAAAGAGATCCTTGAATCTAACTCCTTTGTTTATCCTTTATTCTGAATATCAACAATAACAACTTGTAACATACCCCATAAATTCTGACAAACACACATCGATAACCCATAAAAGGATCAAAGCTGACCTACCCTCTCTTGGGAATGTGGGCATTGTGCAATCTAGACTGTTTCCTGGTGTCTAGGAGCAAAGCATCTTTAGGAAACTGTGGAAAATCTGGGATAATAGTCGAGTCCTGGGAGAGTAAGCCTTATTATTTGTTGTCGTGTCTCTGTGAAATGGAAAAGTGCAAGGTGAAAGACTTATCTAAAGCACTTACTGGAGTAGGCTATGAGACTGCCCCATCTCACACAGCATTCTTGAAAATGTTCTGAGTGCAGAACTCTGAGGAAACTGCAACAGAGGCACTCTGAGAAATCACATCACCTGGGTCTCCTGCTTTTTTTTTTGTATTTTTATATTTTGTATTTTGTTTTCACTTATTTGCTTGCTTATTTGCTATTATTTGGTTTTATTTTATTTTATTTTTTGGTGTCTGGTCCCCTTGCTCTGAAAACACAAACTTTCAAAGGCAAAACCATATCTACATTAACACAAGGATGGAATATGTAGTGTGAGCCAGTCAGTTAAAGATGACATTTTGTTTTATATTTGATCAGATAAAAAGCATCTGTCAACCTTACAAGTCTGTTTGGACTATATAATCAAATGTAATATAAAATTCTATCCATGTCATATGAAAGGATGGCATGTAATAATAAATCATGAGGACTCTGTAGTCACCATGATTTAAGATGTCTCTGCTCAGAGATGTTTCCATGTCAAAAGACTAGGAGTTTTTCCCCAGTCAAATCTGATTTCTACTAATCTGTCAGGAATTCACAGTATTTTATTTTCTGTGGGACAAAAAGCATAATTTCTCTCTTCAATGCGACACGTTGTTCAACTTCCATTTTGAAGTGAGGACATTTTTAAAATATATATGCTGATTTAATTTAGGAGTTTCCATATTCTAATGTCTCTCAGCAACTATTGTGTTTGATACATTATCATTAAAAAAATTCAAAGTTAAAAAGACACAATGGATAATTTTTCTAATGTGTTCTTGAATTCGGTTTGCCAGTATTTTATTGAGAATTTTTGCGTCAATATTCATGAATGAGATAGGCTTGTAATTCTCTTTCTTGGTTGGGTCTATGTGTGGTTTTGGTATTAGGGTAACTGTAGCTTCATAAAAGGAATTTGGCAATGACTATTCTGTTTCTATATTGTGAAATACATTAAGAAGTGTAGGTATTACCTTTTCTTGGAAGTTCTGGTAGAATTCTGCATTGAAACCATCTGGTCCCGGGCTTTTTTTGGAAGGGAGATTTTTGATAACAGTTTCTAATTCTAACAGGTCTATTTAGATCATTCACCTGGTCTACAGCAAGCTGACAGCTAACATTAAATTAAACGGAGAAAAACTCAAAGCCATCCCACTAAAATCAGGAACATGACAAGGCTGTCAACTCTCTCCATACCTCTTCAATATAGTGCTTGAAGTTCTAGCAACAGCAATAAGACAACATAAGTGGATCAAAGGGATTCGTATTGGAAAGGAAGAAGTTAAGCTTTTGTTATTTGCAGACGATATGATAGTATACATAAGTGAACCAAAAACTCTACCAAAGAACTCTTACAGCTGATAAACACCGTTAGTAATGTGGCAGGATACATGATCAACTACAAAAAATCAGTTTCCTTCCTATACACTAGGGATAAGGAAGCAGAGAGGGAAATCAAAGAAGCATCACATTTCACGATAGCCACAAACAGCATAAAATACCTTGGGGTAACTCTAACCAAGGAATTGAAAGATCTATTTGACAAGAACTTTAAGTCTTTGCTATAATTCATGATCCTAGAGAAGCTAAATAAGAAAATGAACCCAAAGAAAAACATATAGGCATGCTCCTGGATATTAACCTTCATCAGGCGATGAAAGGAGACAGAGACAGAGACCCACATTGGAGCACCAGACTAAAATCCCAAGGTCCAAATCAGGAGCAGAAGGAGAGAGAGCATGCGCAAGGAACTCAGGACCACGAGGGGTGCACCCACACACTGAGACAATGGGGATGTTCTATCGGGAACTCACCAAGGCCAGCTGGCCTGGGTCTGAAAAAGCCTGGGATAAAACCGGACTCGTTGAACATAGCAGACAATGAGGACTACTGAGAACTCAAGAACAATGGCACTGGGTTTTGATCCTACTGCACATACTGGCTTTGGGGGAGCCTAGGAAGTTTGGATGCTCACCTTACTAGACCTGGAAGGAGGTGGGTAGTCCTTGGACTTCCCACAGGGCAGGGAACCCTGATTGCTCATTGGGCTGATGAGGGAGGGGGACTTGATTGGGGAAGGGGGAGGGAAATGGGAGGTGGTGGCGGGGAGGAGGCAGAAATCTTAAATAAATAAAAATAAATAAATAAATAAATAAATAAATGACACCATATAGGATCCAGACTCCTTGTGTAGTTTTCATGCTTACATGGTTTGTTTATTACTTTTTCTCTTTTTAAAGACTTTCTTATTTTTTAAATTATTTATTTTTTCTATTACTATCTATACCCAGTTTTTCTTAAAATGTTGCACATTGTTAAATATACTGCAACCTATGTAGAAGTTACTTTTCTCCATCTGAACCTGTTTTACTGGATATCTGTAACCTTTTATGTCAACATAAGCAAACCTTCAACCTTCCATATGGCTTAGCTCTTTACACACTGGCAGGTCCAGCATGCAGGGAACTCTGGGAAATGTCTCTGTATCACAGACAGTATAAGAGACATCAAACTAGAAAGCTGTGTTTGGCTCCATTGTTCTGTGTTTGGAAACTTTTTAAAAGCTTTCTCAGGTTTTATGAGGATATACTTGGTTCCACATTGGGCAGCATTTGTACGAAGAGTTTTCTTTCCTGACAGTTAGCTCCCAAATATCCATATGTGGAATTCTCTTCTTAATTACTTAATTACTTGTTAATTATGAGAGCTCAGCCAATAGCTTAGGCTTACTTTTAACTAGCTCTTACAACTTACATTAGCCCACATCTTTCATCTACATTATTTTATGTAGCTCAGTTATCTTTCCTTTGTAATGCCCATGTTGCTTCCCCTGCATCTCTCTGGTGACTCCCTGTTTCTCCACCCTTCTTCCCAGCATTCTCTCTGCTCTGAAAATCCTGCCTAACTATTGGCCATTCAGCTTTTTATTCAACCAGTTTGAATGATAAATCTTCACAGTATGCACAAAGATTATTCCACAACATCAAGCTGTGTTGTAATAGGAGCGTTTTGAAGTAATAGGAGTGGCCGAGCTGCGTCCCCAGCACCCCAGCCGCCTGCTAGCTTATGCCCCGAAATAATTACACAGACACTGCATTCTTTTAAACACTGCTTGGCCCATTTCTATCTAGCCTCTTCTAGGCTAATTCTCACATATTAATTTAGAGCAGAGCATGGCGTCTCTGAGCCAGAGAGCAGAGCTGTCGAGTCTGAGCTCACTTCCTCTTCCTCCTAGCATCCTGTTCTGTTTACTCCTCCCATCTATGTTTTAACCTATCAGGGCCAAGGAGTTTCTTTATTGCTTAACCAATGAAATCAACAGATTGATATATGACACTCCCACATCAAAGCTGTAGACAAAAAATTCTAATCTAGAGGCTAAATTTACGTTTAAACTTTTTGTTTTGAAAAAAAATAACTCTTTCCCTTTTCTCCATTTCTCCCACTTTCCCAGTTTTTTCTGCCTTTATCTCTTTTCCTTTTTCCCTTGGTTCTCCTTTTCTCTGATTGTCACATAGATATGGTGACGCTTTGCAATTTTCAGTTTATAATCTGTGTCCCTCTAGTATTTTATCTACCATTATAGTTGTCGTAGAGGAAGAAAGCATATATTTCTATTACATGAGTAAGTGGATACTCTTGGTATTTTTTACTAGACTCTGTCCTTGTGATTGTGACATAAATTTAAAATATCCTAAATGAAAGTAATATACCTTAGCTACCAGTCATAACAAAACAGTATACTGCAAAGTCCAGATCATTACCTTCCTGATCACCTTGTTGCCTGGCAATGGTGGTTTATCTCTGATAACAAGCATGCTGTGAAAGGCTATATATCTTATTTTTAAAATTATTTGACTAAATGGATATACTATCAAGTTTTCCTCATATAATTTGTCTATATTCACAGTTGTATTTATCTTCGATTTCTGAGAATATTTTGTGCAGTATTGAGCGGTTAAAGCAGGAACGAACTACTGATGAAATTTAAGGTGTAATTTCTATGGAGTTAACAAACTCTCAAAATTTCCCCATGAGTTTCTGCTTTAACTGCACATAACAAATGAAGTATCAATATATTAACCCTTCTCTAATGCTCAACAACCATGACAAAAGAAGAAAGAAAAATATTGGGACAAATATCAGGAAGGGATAAAAGTGAGACAGTGTCTTCTGGACATGGGAAAAATGTTACTCTCATGACTCACACTATTTGTCAATGCTGGCACAAGACCTACACATGATCAAGCCAATTAGCATTCCTCCATGGAAAAGGATTGGCTCATGAGCCCATGGCCCCAGCTAAGAAGCTGTTGACAATTGATGATTTATGGGAAAAGGAAGAATCAGTTTCTGTAAAGAGTGTAGTCCCTGGAAGGTAGACCATACTCCAATAGATATCCCACACCCATGTATATACATACCACAAATTGTTTTTAATGTGTTTTAAGAAATATAAATTAGGTCCTGGTCGTGGTGGTACATGCCTTTAATCCCAGCACTCAGGAGGCAGAGGAGAGGCAGGTGGATCTTTGTAAGTTTGAGGCTAGCCTGGTCTATAAGAGCTAGTTCCAGGACAGACTCCAAAACTACAGAGAAACCCTGTCTTGAAGAAACCAAAATAAGAAAAAATAAAGAGAAAAATATAAATTAGAAAGATGAAAGCTCAGGAAGGGTAAGTTGGTAGGAGACTGGCAAGAATTAAGGAGATAAATGGGGTGAATATGAAAATATAGTACATGCATTATTCAAATCAGTATATAATTAATAAAAATATTGTATTTTAAAAGAATGAAAGTGCAAATTCCACATTTATGTTTTACTCAATGCATATAGTTTCATTTCATCGCAATGTTGAAAACTGTAGACAATAAGAAGGATGGGGCTCTATTGCTATAATGTTTTAGATAAGATGAATTATATTACATTTCCAATTTTTTGATTAGTCATTTGTAAAAGTATTTTAAAACTATTCCAATTGTATCTATAGCTAAGACTGAAGCAGACAGCATCAACATTCCAGCATTCATTTTAAGCTGTAATAAAGCTTACATGAGGTTTTTAAATAATTTAAAAAAAATAGCTGATATTTGTGGAAATCTTAGTAAACTAATAAATAGGTTAGCTCTTGCCCTAGTTTCACATAAATTGCCAGAAGGTTTCTGGAAACAGGTGCAGATTGAAAGCTAGTGACAGAAATGTTTCCTGCCTTAGATTGACTGTACTTTTATATTATTACTGATTCAGATTTTCATTCTCACATATACAATCTACAGCCCTTGGCTTGCTGTTTCTCTTTCATTAGTATCTTCAAATTTTTGCTTCATTGCAGCAAAGTAAAGTCTTAGTGTTTAAATAAATTTACAACTAGGTGAGTTAATTCACAAGTAAGATATTTAGCCTTGATTTCACTCATTTTAGATTTTTTAAATAGGTGACACATTACCACCTTACAGTCATGCATGATCAATTTTGTATATTACTGCAGCATATATAACAATGATTAATTCTTTTGTGTCTAAAATTAGTGAATTAACCTAAGAACTCAACTCATTCCCTCTCTGCAGTAATGAAAAAACATATTAACCCCATACTTCTTTTTGAATCCTGTAAGAACTTTCTATTCAACCCTCTTTCATTTTTTTTGGTTCAATAGAATATAATAAGTTTATTTTCTAGAAGTTCAACAAATTAAATTATGAGGTATACACTCTCCTTGCTTGTGTTCTTTTTTCAGTTATCATTATTTTGACATCACAGTTTGACTTTCTGTAGAACTGGTTTCTTTCTCATACACATAGTAGCTTATACTGTATGACACACTATTTACTGGCATGTGAAAATTGTTTATCCACTGACTTTTTCAAGGATACTTGGGTTTAGATTTTTGACTATTACCACCCATAGTTACTATTATACTCACTGAAGAGTCTTTTCATGGCTTCCTTTTTTGTTTCTCTTGGGAAAGTATCTATCATTGGAATGCAAAGTGTTTCTGATAGACATGTTTATTATATTTTAATGAAAGTACCAAAACTGCAAATTGTCCGTGCCAGTTTATGTTGACAGAAGCAACATGTTAAGTTTCTAGGTCATGTTCTCTCCACATTTTTTTATGATCATTACCTAGCGTTAACCAATTCAAACTTTGAAGTGATAACTTAATCATAGTTTTAATTTGTATTTATTTAATGGTTAATGATAGTGGTTTTTTATCAGCTTATTTGTTATCTGTATACTTTCTGTAGGACAGTGTCTTTTTAAATATTCTGTTCCTTCCCTTTTTTTTTCCTTTTCTATTTTTTGAAGGGTAATTGTTGTTCGTATGTAAGCTCAGAGGCCTGTGGTTGAAATCTGGAGTATCCTTTAGCTTTTCCACTTTATTATCCTTTGAGAATTTTTTTAAATTTTATTTTATGCTATAAATGCTTTGGCTACATATAGCTGTGCACCACATTCATGTGGTGTCCATGGATATCATAACACATCAGATCCCCTGGAGCTGGAGTTACAGGTTTTTATGAAGCTGCCATTGAGTATTGGAAACCAAACCTTGGTTTTCTTTAAGAGGACCAAGTTCTCTTAACTGAACCATCCCTCCACTTGTTCCAACTTATTTTCATGCAGACTTTCCGTGAAGGTATAACTTATCTGTCAGCTAGGTTGGCTGGCCAGCAACTCCAGTGATCCTCATGTATGAACTTCTTGAGTACTGTTACAGATGTATACAAAAGAGTCTGGCTTTGTAAATGGGTTCTGGGGATCTAAACTTAGATCATCTTGGTTGCATGAAAAGTACTCTAGATTCTGAAATACTTCACAGCCCTACTTAAGGGTTTTGTTCTTATTGTATTTAAATTTAAGGCTTTTGATGTATATCATTTAAAAATATAATTAATGGATTTTTCTAAATTTGTGTATTTTCTTTCAAAACTGAAATTGATATGTGTATATTTAGGAGTTCTATGTAAATTCTAAAGGTGATTTGTTAATTTTTATGTAAATATAGTAAAATTTTTGAGAGAAAACCGTGGCTGAATAAATATGAATTAGCATATTTTATTTTTGAGCATAAAGTGGTTTATTTATAATTTTTACTGAAATTTAACTTTCATTTTAGAATATTCAATATTAAAGTTTTAGTTTTTTGAGTATTTGATTTTTTAAAAAATGACTCACAGTTCATTTCTGTTCATATTTCCTATAGAAATAAAAGTGATTTTTTTTATATTTATGATGTACCCTGTAGTCTTTCTGAAATCACTTAGTTTTAGTACACTTTTAGGTTTTCTTATTATATTCTATCTTTCACTTTTCAACTCTTATATCTTTAGTAATAAATATATTACTAAATATACATATATTCTCTTGACTTATTGTGGTAGCAGGAATCTTTAAACTCTGAATAACTCAAATTAGTCTATTATTTCTATTTACAAAATCTTTCTATGAATTGTCTCTGAGTTTGAAATATGTTTTTTATGCTTATTTCAGCTCCATAAATTTAAGAAAATGTGGATAACTTTTTATAAATACATAAACATTTATTTAGGGGAGTCGGTGAGAGAATATAAATATAAAAAAGAGTTTGGGTGAGACAAGGACATTTCATTAGACAGTGGACTGAAACTCACTGTCTAGATCAGCCTGGCTGGGGCCCCACAGACATTCCTGCCCTTTACCTCCCAAGTTTAGCGATTAATATCTTTGCCAGTACACTTGGCAAAATCGAAGTTTCTTATAAAAATATTGTAAGGCTTCATAAACTTTTTTAAAATATCATTTTTAAAATAATATATTTTTTAATATTCTAGCTATGTTGGTAAAAGTTTCTTCTAGCTGAATATCAGAATCAGACCTGGAAGTGTACCTCCTATTCTTCTGCACGTGAATTCCCTCTACTTTCTGGGGATGCTTTTCTGTTTCATTTGTTCCTTATCAAGGGCACCGATAAAATATTGAAGCAGATTGTGGCCCTAGAAGAAGAGGAGGGATAACGAAAAATGTTTGCTTGTTTGTTTTCCTGCTTGCTTGTTCATTTTGGCTGTTGTTTTACTACATTGTTTTTTATTTAGTTTTGTTCTTTTTGTTTTCATCTCTTTATTTTCTAAAGAGAGAGAAATAGAAAAAAAAAACACAGAGTTTGAAGGCTGTGGAAACTGGGAGGATCTATAAAGAGACAAGGAAGGAGGAATATGATCAGAATGTATTACATGAAATAATTATTTTCAATTAAAAAGAGAAATAAAAGTAGCCTGTATGTGTGCTTTAAAGAAGTGTTTCTGTTCTTGTCATGTTTCCAGTAGTGAGGCATCTGATTTTGAGGACCGATTAAATTTCTAACAAATAAAGCATGATTGCCAAATAATCTGCTCCAAGTCATCTCTTTCCTGTGTTTAGCCTCTGAGATATTTTAGTCACATTTTATGATAGAACCTCTAGGACAAATGACCTTTGTGCGAAACAAGCACATTATAATATTAAAAATAAAGACAGCAATTCAACACAATACATTAGAACATTCATCCCTAAAAAACCACCTATCTTTAGTTATTTTTCTATTGTTGTGAAGAGACACCATGGCCAAAGCAACTTATAAAAGAAATATTTTGATTTGGGGAATCACGTTCCAGAGTGTTAGAAGCAGAAAGGCATGGCACTGGAATTAGGTAGCTGAGATCTTACTTTGATAGATGCAGGATCGAGGTGGAGTGAAGGAGTGGGTGAGTTATAGGACTCTGGGAGCGGCGTGGGATTTTGAGAGCTCCAAGTCTGTCACAACCTCCTGAGCCTTGGCGACCGTTCTGATTCACACGGGCACTTCCACCTCCCCAAATGACTCTGGAATGTTTTCTGAAGAGAAGAAGAAACGTTTCAAGAGCCAGACATGGTGGATGATTCAAAGAAAATGACATCTTCCAGACACAACAGTACTGATATGCATGAACTCACAGAGACTTTGACAGTATGCAAAGACCTGCAGCAATTCAAGCCTGACAAAAAATCCCAGAATGGAGAAGAGCAGGGGAAGTGGATAAAAATCCCACCCTTATCCAAGAAGCTACTTGCAATTGATAGCTGCTAAGAGAGATACATTTGTTTTATTCTATTGCAGAGACATTAGGTATATCAGTCACACTTCAGTTAGTCCTCATACTAAGAAGTTTTGTTGTGTATTTTTTTTTTCTTTTTGAGAGAAAGAATAAGTTTGATGGGTAGGAAAGATCTGTAAGTCACGAAGGAAGGGAAAATATTATTAAATACATGATATGAAATTTTAAATATTAAAAATTAAAAGTAAATAAAAAAATCAAATAGCAACCTAAAACAATTGTTCTAATTTTAAAGATTTCTCAAGACGACTTTTGCAGCAAATCTGCCCAAATGGTACACTCTGCATGTACACACTCTGGCTGGCCCCACACATATTTTGTTCCTTCATTATTAACTTCCCACAACATCAGAGCATTTTATTTGTTCTTTTTGATGATTCTGCCCAGAGACACCTGATCCTGCAGGGATCACAGTTTATGCTATAATGTGCTCTACAGTTTTGAGAAGCATAGACTTGTGTGTAGCAGGAAAGTGCTATGCAATACATGCACCAGTTTCCATGATGCATCTTAGGACCCCTGTTCCCTGTAGTCTTTAAATTTTGCACATGGAATGATCTAAGTGTACTTATAAGAAGATTAGTCCGGCAAAATCATTAACATTATATATTGAGATTTTGTGGGTGTTATCACATTACAAGAATCTTAGAACATATATTATCAAGTCTTTCTAAGTGATTCACAAAGGTGTATTACTAACTAGAATTATTGAATATATTAAATAAGATTAATGTTACATTTGAGTTCATAATGCAGTAACTGATTTCCAGTGTATATTCAGTGTCAAGACTGCAAAGAGCTAGATTTTTCAGAGAAGTCTAGTACATAGAAAATGTAACTACTTATATGTTATGTATATTTTTCAGAGTGACATTGTGAGGGCAGTCTAATAGAGTGTCAGTATGATTGCCTATGTATGTGTAGAAATGCAATTAAGGAATCGAGTAGTCACGTATACAAATTACATCTACATGTTGTGCAGCCCTTAGGATAACGTGGAATTGATGGAAGAAAGCAAATGATTATTCTCTAAGTTTTCCTGCTGTCTTTTTGAAGCCTAACCATGAAGAAAGGAACTCTTTTAAAGCATTCTTAGTAAGACAAATTCTTTCCCTGTTCTATGTGAGTTAAAAAGGCCAAAGAACAGACAAAGAATTTCAATAAAGTCAGATTCATTTGTTCATTAAATGTGCATCAAACTTGAGCCAATTCAATCTCTTCCATAGACTTGGCAAGGACTTTCTTTCCTGAAATTCTTTGTACATTACAGGCATATCTATTTGCCAGATATGCAGTGATCCGAACATGAATTTGGCTGTGGGGATGGGAGAGAGAACGCTGGCATCTTTAAAATTCTATTTTTTTAAATATAATTTTTTATTGAAAAAAAATTCTGCCTCCTCCCTGCCTCCCATTTCCCTCCCTGTCTCCCTTTTCCCCTCCTCTTCCCTCTCCTCTCCCCCTCCCCCCACTCCTCTCCCCCTCCCTCTCCAGTCTGAAGGGCAGTCAGGGTTCCCTGCCCTGTGGAAAGGCCAAAGTCCTCCCTGCTCCATCCTGGTCTAGGAAGGTGAAAATCCAAACTGGTTAGGCTCCCACAAAGCCAGAACATGAAGTAGGATCAAAACCCAGTGGCATTGTCCTTGGCTTCTCAGCAGCCCTCATTGTCCGCCATATTCAGAGAGTCCGGTTTTATCCCATGCTTTTTCAGTCGCAGTCCAGCTGGCCTTGGTGAGCTCACAATAGATCAGCCCCACTGTCTCCGTGGGTGGGTGCACCCCTCGTGGTCCTGACTTCTTTGCTCATATTTTCCCTCCTTCTGCTCCTCCTTGGGACATTGGGAGCTCAGTCCGGTGCTCCAGTGTGGGTCTCTGTCTCTATCTCCATCCATCTCCAGATGAAGGTTCTATGGTGATATGCAAGATATTCATCAGTATGGCTATAGGATAGGGTCATTTCAGGTTCTCTGTCCTCAGCTGCCCCAGGAACTAACTGGGGACATCGCCCTGGGCACCTGGGAGCACCAAATCTCTTGCCAACCCTAAGATGGCTCCCTTAATTAAGATGTGTGCTTCCCTGCTCCCCTATCCGACCTTCCTTTATCCCAAACATCCCGTTTCCCAAGTTCCCCCCAACCTCCCCTTCTCACTTTTCTCTCCCCATCTCCCCTTACCTCCCTCCCCCCCCCCCCCCAAGATCCCATTTTTTGCCCGGCAATCTTGTCTACTTCCCATAATCAGGAGGATAGCTATATGTTTTTCTTTGGGATCACCTTCTTATTTAGCTTCTTTAGGAGATCAAATTATAGACTCACTGACCTTTATTTATCTCTAGAAACCAATTATGAGTGAGTACATCCCAAGTTCATCTTTTTGGGTCTGGGTTACCTCACTCAGGATAGTGTGTTCTATTTCCATCCATTTGCATGCAAAATTCGAGAAGTCATTGTTTTTTACCGCTGAGTAGTATTCTAATGTGTATATATTCCACACTTTCTTCATCCATTCTTCCATTGAAGGACATCTAGGTTGTTTCCAGGTTCTGGCTATTACAAATAATGCTGCTATGAACATAGTTGAACAAATGCCCCTGTCATATGATCGGGCCTCTCTTGGGTATATTCCCAAGAGTGGCATTGCTGGGTCCAGGGGTAGGTTGATCCCGAATTTCCTGAGAAACCGCCACACTGCTTTCCAAAGTGGTTGCACAAGTTTGCATTCCCACCAGCAATGGATGAGGGTACCCCTTTCTCCACAACCTCTCCAGCAAAGGATATCATTGGTGTTTTTGATTTTAGCCATTCTGACAGGTGTAAGATGATATCTCAAAGTTGTTTTGATTTGCATTTCCCTGATCGCTAAGGAGGTTGAGCATATCCTTAAGTGTCTTTTAGCCATTTGAATTTCATCTGTTGAGAATTCTCTGTTCAGGTCAGTGCCCCATTTTTTAATTGGGTTAATTAGCATTTTAACGTCTAGTTTCTTGAGTTCTTTATATATTTTGGAGATCAGACCTTTGTCTGTTGCGGGGGTGGTGAAGATCTTCTCCCAGTCAGTGGGTTGCCTTTTTGTCTTAGTGACAGTGTCCTTTGCTTTGCAGAAGCTTCTCAGTTTCAGTAGGTCCCATTTATTCAATGTTGCCCTTAATGTCTGTGCTGCTGGGGTTATACATAGGAAGCGATCGCCTGTGCCCATCTGTTGTAGGGTACTTCCCACTTTCTCTTCTATCAGGTTCAGTGTGTTCAGACTGATATTGAGGTCTTTGATCCATTTGGACTTGAGTTTTGTGCATGGTGATAGATATGGGTCTATTTTCATTCTTCTACAGGTTGACATCCAGTTGTGCCAGCACCATTTGTTGAAGATGCTTTCTTTCTTCCATTGTATACTTTTAGCTCCTTTATCGAAAATGAGGTGTTCATAGGTTTGTGGGTTAAAATCTGGATCTTCTATACGATTCCATTGGTCAACTTCTCTGTTTTTATGCCAATACCAAGCTGTTTTCAATACTGAAGCTCTGTAATAGAGTTTGAAGTCAGGGATGGTAATGCCTCCCGAAGTTCCTTTATTGTATAAGATTGTTTTGGCAATCCTGGGTTTTTTGTTTTTCCATATAAAGTTGATTATTGTCCTCTCAAGATCTGTGAAGAATTTTGATGGGACCTTGATGGGGATTGCATTGAATCTATAAATTGCCTTTGGTAGAATTGCCATTTTTACTATGTTGATCCTCCCAATCCAAGAGCAAGGAAGATCCTTCCATTTTCTGGTATCCTCTTCAATTTCTTTCTTCAATGCCTTAAAGTTCTTGTCAAATAGATCTTTCACTTCCTTGGTTAGAGTTACTCCAAGATATTTTATGCTGTTTGTGGCTATCGTGAAAGGTGATGTTTCTCTGATTTCCCTCTCTGCTTCCATATCCTTTGTGTATAGGAGGGCGACTGATTTTTTGGAGTTGATCTTGTATCCTGCCACATTACTAAAGGTGTTTATCAGCTGTAGGAGTTCTTTGGTGGAGTTTTTGGGGTCGCTTATGTACACTATCATATCATCTGCAAATAATGAAAGTTTAACTTCTTCCTTTCCAATACGAATCCCCTTGATCCCCTTATGTTGTCTTATTGCTATTGCTAAAACTTCAAGCACTATATTGAAGAGGTATGGAGAGAGTGGACAGCCTTGTCGTGTTCCTGATTTTAGTGGGATGGCTTTGAGTTTCTCTCTGTTTAGTTTGATGTTAGCCGTCGGTTTGCTGTAAATAGCTTTTATTATATTTAGGTATGACCCTTGTATCCCTAATCTCTCCAAGACTTTTATCATAAATAGGTGTTGAATTTATGCCAGAAGAGAGTAAAATTCTATTTTTTAAGAAAGGTTTCAGGCAGTTATTCAGGGTTTCATGTGGAACTTGATGAGGTGTTACAACTCTTATTTTTATTTGGCTAGCTACTAGACTTATGTATATTTGAGAAAAAATACAGATAGACCCTGAGAACTTGGAATGTACCTTGCTATTTCAAACATTTAAGGACTGTGTGTCACACTAAAGAAGATACACATGTCTGTCTACTAATACTACGATATTTTCACTTATCTTTTAAGTGACTTCCTAATGGTTTTTTTCGCATTAAAAATAGCAATCAATAGCTCATTAAGTACTTAAACATGTGTATACTCTTAAAATGCTTTTAATCTCATGTAATCTGTTAAGTAAAAGAGCTAGTTTATAGGAGAGTTTAATGACAATTGATTTTCTCCCATGGAAGACAAGTTATGAAACAGATCTCAAGGGGTATAAATCACAGCTGATGTTTGCCAGTTTCCTTTTCCCACTATTTGCTTTCCTAGAGCAGACCAGAAAGAAGCACACATGATATCCCAAAATGTCTTTTAACTTTAGATTTCATCATAAAATATGATGCTTTCCGGTCAAATGATGTATCTTCACCTCCCAGATTCTTCCTTCCCAATTATTTATGAGCAACAGTCTGCACTCCTTAAGCTATGGAGGCATTCCAGTGTACAGATCTGGGTTTCCTATTAGTAAATGAACCATGGTGATGATTATAGTAGACTCAGAGAATTTTGCCTCACCTCTGTGACTCCACAATAAATCTAACATTGCCTTTATGTTGTTCATTAAACAAAGGTAATAGTAATTCAGAGACTTTAAGACAAAAAAGTCAATATTTTAAGTTGAAATGTTTGACTAATAATCTGCCTTTAATTAAATTAGTCTTAGAAATTCTTGACCCTTTAACATAAAACAATGCATTTTTATCATTAAAGCTAATTAGGCAGACCAAAACTGTCAAGGGATATTCAAATCACTGTAATTCTCAAAACTTAAAACTTTTATTGCAATTGAATGATATGTTTATATGAGTTTTACTATGTATGTGCATAATAGTGTATTAAAGATCACTACAATAAGACTTTTAGAGAGTTGAAATTGAAAGGTCTACTTAAAGTCTGTTGTGATTACTGAAATGTTGGAACTGAGCAATTCTTACCCAATAAAGTCTCATTGGAAATGAATCTTGACCCAAACAACAAAACAATTTTGATCATTTTTTACTTTAAACAATAAACCCATTTTAAACCAATAGTCAAAATATTTAGAAGAACTACTATTTAACAGTGGCTATATGGTTGAAATTCAGATATATAAATAAAATAGACATAAATTTTCCAACCATCTCAGAGCTAGTCCTGTAGCTCTTAAATCAAACAAACAAATGAACTAAATAAAACTATATGTCATGTATAGCCTAAAAGTTCATGGAAATATGCATTGTGGTGGTTTGAATAGGTAACCCCCCCCCCAAAGATTCAGGTGTTTGAAAGCTATCCACAGAAGGAGTGAAATTCTTAGGAGGTGTGGCTTCGTTGGAATAGGTGTAGTCTTCTTGGAAGAAGTATGTCACTGTGGGCGTGGACTTTGAGGGCTCATATGGGCTCAACCTATGCCTACTTTGGTACCCAGTTGCTTCTGCTCCCTGCAGATCAAGATATAGAATTCTCAGCTCTTTCCCCAGCATCATGTTTACCTTCATGCCTTCATTAAGATGATGGACTAAACCTCTGAAACTATATGCAAGTCCTGAATAAATGCTTTTTTATAAGATTTTTATGGTCATGTTGTCTCTTCATAGAAATAGAAGCCTAATATAAGACAAATTTAAGAAAAATCTAATCAAATATTTTTATGATGCATTAGCAAAACCATTAGCATATTTTGCATATCTGTACTCTGGAGATCTCTACATGTATCCTTTATTAGACCATTTAAAACTTGTTTTATAAGATAATTGCCTAGCAACTCTGTGGCAAGGAGACTCATGTTTTACTGTTGTTCTGAACTACACTCTAATTATGTGGTTGAGCTAACCTCCAGCTAACCAGTCCACTCTTCCATTCTCCTAAGCACTGAGATAACAGTCACAGGCTTCCAATTTCAGCAGAATTCATATTTTTCTAATGGAAGGATGCTTTGTTGGTATGGGAAGTCCTTCTGTTTATGTGTTGCTTATACTGCTTAATGAATAAAGCTGTTTTGGCCACTGGCTTGTCAGAATAAGGCAAGGTGGTAATTCCAAACAGATAAAGGAAAAAAGAGTAGGCAGAGTCAAGGAGATGCCACCAGAGACAGAGAACTCCACTGGAGCCCACCTAAACTTTGCCGGTAGGCCACGAACTCATGGTGATGCACAGATTAATGGAGATGGGTCAGAGTAATATATCAGCCACAAATATGCTTAAGCTATTGGTCAAATAGTATTATAATTAATACAAATTTCTGTGTGATTATTTTGAGTAAGGGAAACAAACTATTAGCCTACAACTACATTTTGTGTTTAGCAGAAAAATCAGTCTCTAGTTGTTACTCAATATTTGTAAAAATGTGGAATCATATTTGGGCAGAAAAATGTTTAAGCTTCCAACCAATTCAAGAGTTTCAGCTTTATATCTCTTCCTTCAAATTCATAAAACAATAGTGCTGACTTTCATATAGGATCTTTTTATTGCTATTATTGTCATTGTGATATATTTCAACCCTAATGAACTTGATTGTATTCACTTTTATTGTTGTGAATATTTAGTAGGTATCTTCTCTGTCTTAGAGCTACATTAGAAACATAATTGTTATTAATACAGAAAACATTGCTATGGTATGACATTTCTTGTTTTTTTTTTCTGTTGTTGTTGAAGACTAGCTTTTTACAACAAATTTGATGTAGTTAATAGGTAAAGGGACATCATAAAAAATATGTTGTGTTCTTGTAAACTGCCCTTTAGATGTGCTTCTTCTCTACTAGGTTCAATCAATTTTGACAAAATCATCACACACATACCTCAAGCTGTGATATTTATAACTATAGTATATCACATATTTCTTAGCTTACAGCAATGCTTTTAGGAGTGAAGACTATGAATCATTACCACTGTCATCAAGTGTGAACATATTAAAATTCAAATGTACACCACAACCCTAATCCTACTGACCGAGAAACATGGAAACAAGATTAAAACCTACAAGACATGATTCTCAGTTATGCTTAAGTGTGACATAGACTTAAAATACTGTTATGCTATAAAGTGGGCATGTCACAGCCATTAGTGCCTTCAAAAGCTTGCACATTGAAACACATAGACATCACTTTTCAATATGAACAAAAATTTGATGATTTTCAGTGTGTGAATTCAAAAGAGGACGAAACTGACATTCACCAATGGAGGACAATGTTGTTTCAACTAAAGCACTTGCCCTAATAAGTGAAGCACATTCTGTAGTATAATGGTAAAATGGAGTGTCCCAGAACAGGAAAAGACATAAGCAGGATGTTGAAGTAAGGCAGTCTCTATCTTAAGTTTAGAGAATATCAAACAAATGGAAAAAGAAGTATATAACTAAATATGTGATCAGATATTTTAGATTTTCCCTATAGAGTCAATATGTTATTTGGGTAAATCATGATTCCCTCTTTAAGAATTTATTCTTAAGAAAATAATTTAAGGTCTAAAGAGAAACTCAAGGGCAGTTTTAGAGTTTGAATGGGAAAGTCTAGAAGAGAGAGCTCTAAATCCCAGCAGTTCATCAGAGGAGGGCTATGGAGCAGGAAAAGAAACAAGTATTCTATTTGTAAACAGACTCAGAGTAGAAAGGAAGACTCCACAAAAGGGTGAAAATCACCAAGTAACAGAGTAAACAATTTTAGACACTTGAGAGAAAGCCAAAGAAGAGAAGAAAAAAAAAAGACAAGTTTAGCCTTGCTGAGTCAGGCAAGGTGACCCAACAGAAATATTTGGAGGCTTTGTATGAACTGGACAGAGAGCAAGGCTTCTGGAAAGGAACTTGGTTAGCTTATTGAAGGGTTACAAAAGTGTTTTCCTATCTCCTTATCATGGATTAGGATAGCTATGACCCCACACTTAGCCAGGAGTCTGACCTGTCCTAGAGATCTGTTCTGACTAAAGGATTGATTCCCCTGAATGAGGAGCCTCTGCTGCTACTACAAACCATCTAGATAGAATTATAGTAATTAATGTCTAACATTACAGAATAACTCCCTGCTATGAGCTGACCTTTATGTAGAAGACTATTTACTAAGATAACTGAGATGAGAAAGCCACACTAGATTCTGTTATCACCTTGTTTATACCCTCAGGTTTGCTAAGTATGAAGTAGACAGAGACATGGTCCAGGTGAAGGTATAGTATTTTGTTGAAATATATTTATATATTTTTCTAAATTGATGCTATTTTTGAATTTTAAAAATTTAAAATTACAAAAGGTATTGTTTTGATGCAGAAATTATGATATTATATATGACATCATTTGAAAATGACTTTTCATTATATCAGTGACCTTCTTATTTATTAGAGGATGAAGATATCTATCTGTTGATTAGATGGGTCATATAATTATAATTAGTAAGTAAAAACACAATGAGAAAATATTTCTGTTCATTTCATACTAAATTAATTTACATAACTTGGCTTCCTTGAACAAAAAAGTTCAATTTATTCAATTTGATTTAAAAAGAAAGAAAAAGTTCATTGAAACCAAAAAGGAAAAGAAACAGAGATCTCAAGCTGTTAGGTTTGAAATTTTGGCAAAGAATTGCTTTATACAAAACTGAAAAAAGAAATGTTGGATGAGGATTTAAAACATCTACCTCTTTAGAGCTATTCAGGCTTCTATAATAATACTGCCTTGGAGGACACGAAATAATGAGAGACTTGGCTAAGCCAACTGAAGAAAATAATTTGAAATGTTGGCATGCACACTGAAGGAATTTAGGTGACTCATGAACACACCCAAACCCATCATTCTCTTTTTTACACATCTATCACTCACTTATAAGAAATTAACAGAATCCTCAAAATAGATATGCAAATGAAAACATAGAATACTAGCCACTGTTCATTTTCCATGTTCTTTGCCATCCAGAATTTAGTAAAGTTTCCAGGAACTTAACACATAATATTGTCATTGAGTTTGAGTAATTATAGCCTGCTTCTTATACACTGGAGTAGTTTCTAAAGACTTTAACACATTTCTGATGACTGGCTCGTTTTCTAGTTGGTCAGATGTCAGTGATATTAATAATATTATAATTTAGTGGGTAAAAAAAATTGTGAGACAGGAATGGGATGTTAAAATGTTTTTGATTTGTGGTCTTTATGTTTTTGTTTATGCTCTTTTAAATCATGAAACACAAGGCAAAGTTGACAATTGCAACTGGGAGAACAAAGGGAAAAGCCTGGTCTTGTTTCATGAGTTGAATTTCATTCTTAGCAGAAAAATGAATGGTTTCTCCAATACCAACCACTTCTTGGCCAGCTAGCTGTGCTCTTCTGAGAGCAGTGATAATTGAAATGAGAGACAGAAAAGGATAAGGGACCTTAAAACGTGGCAAGCAGAGGATTTTGCAACTCTCTTCCATTGATTTTTTTTTCCTTTGACAATTCTCAAGGTGGATAAAAGATTCTGGAGATGGAAACATCTTTATTATCTACGCAAAACACCATCTGTTGAGAGTAAGTTTATTTTCCAAACCTGCAGGAGCTTAAAAAGAAAAGAATAATTTGGAAGTGATACTTTTCTGTACTGTCCTTCCCTCAAGTGCCAGAATTGCTCTGGGTAAATTTAGAGGTCTGTTTCTAAAACAGAATCCCAAGGAAAGAGTTTGAAATAAGGTTTACCTCATCCAGTCTCGGTTTTATGTTCTGATTTATAGATAATGCTTTAGGACAGAATGTTATGCTTGATTGGTAGCAGTTTCTTGTATCTCTTTTAAAATATTTCTTCTGATGATGAATACAAATGCAGTTACTGTAAACTGACAACCACAGACCATCATTCAGGAACCTCTGATGGAAATACAGTGCAGTGGAAAGGCATCATGCATTTTTGCTTTGGCTGTAGAGAAAACAAACAAACAAAATAGACAAAACAAGTTTCAGTCTATATTTTGGTATGATTACATTCTTTTCTAAAATTAACTCCAAATTCTCTTTAGAATGAAGGAAACTATCACTATTTATTGGAACTTTAGCCATTTTCTTAAGTTTTGAAGGCTTGGAGATGAACACAGAGGTTCTTATATGATTGTGAAGGTGACATTGCTCTCTAAGCTCCAAACATCCTAATTTTCCCAAACAAAGTAGCTGAAAAGATCAGACAACATAAAATAATTTCTAAACATACAATCAGGGTGATAGTATGCATCCTATTCTAATTAAACAAAAAAAAAACAAAATAAAATTCATTGTACATTTGATTTTGTGTGGAAACAAATAAGCACACACATATAAAAAAAAACTTCTTTAAATTATATCTTCCTCTGAATGTTCATCTTTTTTTTTTCTGGCATGTATTTCCTGCCATGGGCTATAAATCCCACTTGCTGTTAGTTGGGTTTATTTCCTTCTTCCTCTTCATTTCTTCTTAACTTAATCTTGCATTCTTCCTTCTTCATGGCACATACACTATTTCTATGTCACAGCAGTCTCCAAAATCCTAAAGGTAGAAAAGAGTCAACAGTTCCTTATGATGCATTACTGATCCTGATATGAACCTGTGGTCAGAACAAAAGTCTTCGATGGATAACAACCCTCAGAAAGCTTTTAAAGTGAAAGCCAATAACTCTCTTCAAACTCTAGAAGAGACTCAGCGGAATCTCAACCATATAACTTCTGAAGTGCACCACAAACCTTCCCTGATGCATGCAATGATTAGCATGGGTCTGTATAATAGCTGCAGTTATCAAATGCGCAGGCTAGACAGTGCTGGATGCATGTTATCATGGGTTTTGGTGCTTATGTTGAAAATAATTTCATATCCTCTCTCTTAACTGAAAACTATATTTATAATCAGGTTGCCATGTGCCCTCTGTCTTCAAAATGAAACATAGAATTGAAATGAGGGAAGATAAGCGTACCTTAGCATAGTGTCAGAGAATAAGTGGCCAACGCAAATACCCACTGTACTCTTTAGGTTACTGCAATGATCATTCTGTCTCAGAGATGCTTCATAGATAAACAGTTTTATGATAATCACTAGACTAACTCAGATAGCAGTAAATGCATGCTCAATGGTGCTATTGAACTTCTGCGCCATCTCTGTCTTTAATGTGTCTTCTCTAATGGACTGCATACAAAGTTTAGAAACACTATTCCCGCATTACCTTATTTGAATCAAATGAACACTAATTTCTACCATACACAGATCCCTTTTCTGACTACAAATAAGTCATGTTATAAGATTCCAGTGGAAAGTAACTTTTCTAGACATGTGAATACTTTTCTAAATATTTCTTAAGCTTTAAGTAGTTAAGTTTGAATGCACCAAAATTAAATCTACTCTAATAAGTTTAAAAATAGAGCAAGTGACAGATAATTTTAGCATTGAGACTTTTACTTTATTTTCTAGCTTGTTTTATCAAAATAAGTAATTTTTAGAAAAATTCTGAACGACTTGTTATCTTCATTATGGATCACTGAGTTCTGAAAATGTGTCCAGAAAGTATGTCCTCATCTAGGCAGGAGAATTTATTGCTCTCATTGTGCACAAAGCAATTGTTGATTCTGACCTCAGGCAAAAATAAAACCCACCCTTTCTTTCTTAATTTGATGTTCAAGGAGAGTTTAATCCTTAGCAGGCATAGTGATAACCCCAGAAGTAATGAAAATAAGAAAAAAAAAACTATGAAAGAGCAAAGATCCATAACTTTCTCTGAAGGTCTCTTTCTGAAGACTAAGATACAAGATTATGAACAGTTCAGCACAAAGGTGGATGATGGAAATTCAAGGTTACACTAAAAAGTGTTATTACCTCTTTTACTCTGTAAGCCAAGAAATGTATTTAGCTGGTTTTTCAATTGAGTTCTGAGCCAGGAAGTAAATAGCTTAACCATGAGAGGTTAAATAGAAAATAAACTATGATATTCAGCTCCAATAACATATGACATAGCTACTTTATTAATGTACTTAAAATTTATAACAATGGCAACTGTGAACATTTTGTTAGTTGGTACTATATAGATTATATTTCATTTAAAAACTACTAACATAATAAAAAATGGATGATATATTATTAAATAGCTCTCAATTTTTATATGTCAGAAACAGAATAACTGGAAGAATTTTATTTATTCAATAAATGTAGGATTAACCACTATCATATGACAACCTGAAAAAAATCTGTATCATAGATATTAACATTGATGCTTTCTCCTTTTTACAAATAAAAATTAGCTCTGCTGTTCATATTGTGTGAGCTTTCTGTCATCCAATTTTAACATAACATGTGAAATGTTGCACAAACTGGATTTGAATGTAATTTATATCTGTAATATCAACAGTTTAATTACTAAGTACTGTTTATATTATTATGTACTGTGTAGAATGAGGTAAGCATTCAGCAAATAAAATGACTTTCATGGTTTTATTTTCTTCTCATTGTTTTGTTATGTTTATGTTATTACATTTTGTAAGAAATTTTGTCTTAAATTATCACTTTGTTACGTAAGATATAGTATAAACCAAAGTATTCAAGTTATCTGCCCTGCTTAACATATGCTAATGGGCTTTATGATAGTTCCTGGCAGGCAAGGTTGCAGGGTGTCTAAATCAGTGTATATTTATAAGGGGTAATTGTTAAATTTCCTAATATTCTTGCTTCTATATGTAGGTGCATTTACTAATATGAAAATATTGCAACTTAATTTTTACATTAGCCATAGTTTTTATTGTTACTTGGTTTTATGAAGCCGATTAGTCTAATAAATTCAACTTATGTTAACAAGACTAGCTAGTTACTTTTCTAGTATTAGGATGATACCATAATATGGGCACGTAGGGGGGAAATTACATGGGATATATTTAAAAAATCAAAATTACAAATTGAAAAAAAATGCAAATAAACAATGTTTAAACCTATGAATACTGAACTTTTACTGACTAAGGAAAATTACCCTCATGTTTCTCTTAAATTTCTTAATCTTTCCCCAGTTCATTTCCTTTTTCTAATTCCATCACCTTTTAGGCACCTCTTCCATACTCTGCCATTGTGAGTCACATAAAATACACACAAACTGATCTACTTCCTCTATGCTCAATGCTTTGATAAATGAGCATCTAATCATAATAATAAAATAGCTGCACTGACTGTGTTTTCTTACTAAAGTGCTTAATTTCCGAATATAAAACATTACTTATTTTCCTACTGTAGAACAATGCCCATTAAAGCCAGGGATGTCAATTATTGTTTTTATCTAATATTTGTATGTTTGATATTTATATGCTCTGTGCCACAAGTTACTAGAGAGTAAAGGAGATGTTGGTAGAACTTTCAAAGGATGATAACAGACATGCGTCTACTTTGTAAGGTATTTCCAGGATCTCCTGACAATACTTAACACCACTTTGGTGTTTTTGGACTTGTAACTACAGACCGATAACTAAGATGGCCTCTGCTATTATATGTGCTAAGATAACTAAGACAAAATTGACCAGAAATATTGCTCTGTTTTTTTTATTTACAGACAGTAGCAAATGAGATGATACAGTCAGTTTGTATGAGTGCTAACACAATAAACAGTCTTAAATATCCATCAATTTTCCTTATCACACAGAATCAGGACACAACATTTTCATAATAATGAATGCAGAAAACAAATGTAACAAATAGCTTTGTATAAGAAGATTCTTGGTGTCTGTATAGATAGTTCAGCAAGTAGGAGTACTTATTATTGCAGAAGCCCTGTGTTAGATTTCCAGCACCTACATGGTAGTTAACAACCATCTATCAACTCAGTTAAAAGGGATTTGATGCCCTCTTCTGACTTCTAAGAGCACCAGACACATACATGGTGGACATACAAATATGCAGGTAAAATATTAATATATATTATTATATTATATTATATTATATTATATTATATTATATTATATATAATGTTAAATGGATAAATCAAACTTTTTTCTATCATCTATCTATCTATCTATCTATCTATCTATCTATCTATCATCTAGCTATCATCTAGTTGCTTTTTTGAGACGTTTTCTCTGTTTAATACCTCTAACTGTCTTGAAACTAGCTCTTGTAGACCAAGCTGTCCTGAAACTCACAAAGATCCACTTGCCTCTGCCTCCTGAGTGATGGGATTAAAGGCCTGCACCACTACTGCCTGGTTTAATCAAATCTTTTCTTAAAAGAATATATATGTAGTGTAGATTAGTTATTTATTATATATATTTTTTTAAAAAAACATACCAATCCAAATTCCCACTCCCTCCCCTACTCTCATTTGCTCCACATACCCTCTCTCCTCACCCCCTCTAATCCTAAAAGAGATTAAGGCACTTTTGCTTTGTGGAAGTTCCAAGGCCCTCCCTTCTACATCTAGGCTGATCACGGTTTACATTCAAAGAGAACAGGATCACAAAAACTCAGTACATGCAGTAGAGACAAATCCCAGTGCCATGGCCAGTGGCCCCTGTTGGAGGAGGCTACTGGTTGTCCCAGCTACCTAGAACAAAAATAACCACACAGAAACTATATTAATTAAAATACTGCTTGTCCCATTAGCTTTAGCTTCTTATTGGATAACTCTTAAATTAATTTAACCCATTTCTATTAATCTGTATATTTCCATGTAGCAGTGGCTTACCAGCAAAGATTTGGCATGTCTGGCTCTAGTGGCTCCATGGCATCTCTCTGACTCTGTCCTTCTTTCTCCCAGCATTCATTCCAGCTTTCCCTACCTACCTAAGTTCTGTCTTGCTATAAGTCTAATGTAGTTTCTTTATTCATTAATGGTAATCTCAGCACACAGAGGGGACTCCCACATCACCTCCCCTTTTCTGTTTAAATAAAAATGAAGGCTTTAAATTGAACATAGTAAAATTACATATAACAAAACAGTTATCAAGCAAAAATTATAGTTACAATATTTATGTCTACTTTATCTTTTACCATAACTAAGGAAAACAAAACTGTCTATTCTTCAACTCCATCAAAGAAGGATATAGTATTACCTAAGTAAACAGTAAGTACATTGTAAGCAACTTCCAAACTCTAGAATTGACAGAGACATCTCACTGATTAGACAGATACCCAAAGTTTTTCTGTACCATTGGAGCATCCATCTTTATCCTACAGGCCCATAGTTATCAGTCACTTTCTCGTGTATCCTGCAGAATGTCTTCAGACTCTTCCATGAAACAGGAACCCCAAAGGATCATCTCAACTTTAGGCAAATTCAGCAGTCATCTCTCTGCAGGTCCAACATGTTCAGTTAAGCAGTCCAGGAAAGAGCAGTTTCTTGAACAAATGGCTAGCAAACTTCATAAAGAGCCTCTTCAATGCCCATCTTCCTCTTGAAGTAGATTGGTGCTGCCAGGAGCAGATGTGCCTCACTATCATGAAAAGTTCTAAGTTCGTAAAACATTTTAAATTTCATTTTCTGAAGGTCTCTGAAAGATTTGAAAAATACCTATGAAACTGAAATATATCTCTATACATCTAGAAAATATAACTAATATGACTACAAGCTTAACTATTGTGGATGAGTATCTATTAACTTATATTTTCTAATTATACATTACATTTTTAAATGAGCTACACAAACACAATACCTTAATCAAAATCAGAAATACATATACATATAACAAATTTGACCTTAAATTTGTATCAATAAGCTAAGATCCATACCAAGGCAAATTACTTATACCTATATCATATCCCCCTTTAAATGTAAACAATACTTAGGAATATGGGTATTGTTCTGTCCATATGCTTCCTGCTGTTTGGGGTCACTGATAATTAGGTTTTTCATGGTGTATCCTATGTGCAAGGTTCATATCAGTCAGCAGTTGGGCAAAGTATTTTCTTTGTGGGGATGTTCACAGCCACCTTTCAGGAGGTCTTGTTCCATGTAACCATATTGGTCTGGAAGCAATCCCCAGGTTCTTATCTTCTGTGGAAATAAAAGAACATCTTTTCCAAAGCAACACATCCTTGGACCCAAATTTGGAAGTCATGATACCTTTATAATATAAATGCTGGTTTAGCTTAGCAGCCCATACAATGAAATGTCTCTCTGTACTTTGCTTCTTCACAGCTAAAAAATTCAAAGATAAGACGATTATATTCAAAATCCAGACTCTGTGAATTTTCTGTCTTCACATGACTTATTTTCCTTTCTGTAGTCTGTCTCTTTAAAGATTTTACCTTTTTAAAGACCATTTTCTTGTTTTTATAACTGTCTATACTTTTTTTCTCTCTCCCAAGCCTACATACATGACCCATATATAGGTCTTGTTTTATCTGGATTTGTCTTTATTGCATATCTGTAATTATTTATCACACAAGAGTGCTTTTTAAAATGCTTCAGCTGCACCATTATTTTAATATATATCATACTTTCTGCTTGCCTGCTTATTTTAAAACTTTTACAGCTCCATTACTATGATATATATGGTACTTCCTGCTAGATCAGCACAGTCCAGAATAGTAGAGCTGCTCACCACCTCAACTTGTACATTGCCCCATCTCTAGGCACACAGCCAGTCCATGCCACCATTAAACAAGCTGCAGCAGGCTTCTAAAAAACCCCATCCAAATTCGCTGCCTCCTAAAGAGCCAGAGGTCGCATTGGCAGCACAGCCCAGAATGCATGCATTTCAAAACTGCTGCTTTTTTTCTGCTACAGCTGAATCAGGAAAATCTCTCTTAAGGGAGCTGTGATAAGCCACCAGAAAACAGCAAAAAGCTGTGTTAAACTCTGTTGGTTTTTTTGTTTGTTTGTTTTTTGTCTAGAATTCCTTTTCAAGCCCTCTCCGGTTTTTCATGGATTTAGTTGGCCATGTGGGTTCCAAGATTCTCAGTCCACCCCAGCCATGCAACTGTCAATCACATTCAGAGAGACTAATTTGGTCCTATGCTTATTCCCTCTCTGTCCAGATGGTGTTTGTGAGCTTCCATTAGCTCAGGTATATTGTTTCAGTGGATGAACCCTCATGGTCTTAAGCACTTTGCTCATATTCTCAGTCCTTCTACTCTTCAATTGGACCTTTGGAGCACATCCCAGTGCTCTGATGTGGGTCTCTGTCTCTATTTCCATCTGTTGTTGGAAGAAGGTTCTATGATAGTATTTAGGATAATCTAAACCTGAAATTGAGAAGCTTCTGTAAAGGAGAGGACATAGTCAACAGGACAAAAGGGCAGCCTACTGAGTGGGAAAACATCTTTACCAATCCCACATCAGACAGAAGACTGATCTACAATATACACAAAGAACTCAAAAATTAGACATTAAAATTCTAAATAACCCAATTTAAAAGGGGGGGGCACTGAACTACACAGAGAATTCTCAACTGAAGAATTTCAAATGGGCAAAAGATACTTGAGGAAAAGTTCAACTTCCTTAGCTATAAGGAAAATGCAGCTCTGAGATGCCATCTTACACATGTCAGAATGGCTAAAATCAAAAACACTAATGATAACCTATGCTGGTGAGGATGTGGAGTAAGGGGATTACTCATCCATTGCTGGTGGGGATGCAAACCTGTGCATCCACTTTGGAAATCAGTATGACAGTTTCTCAGAAAATTTGGAATCAACCTACTTTAGGATCCAGCAATACCACTTTTGGGAATATACCCCAAAGAAACTCAATAATGCAACAAAAGCATTTGTTCAACTATGTGCATAGCAGCATTATTTGTAACGGCTAGAACCTGGAAACAACCTAGATGTCCCTCGACTGAAGAATGGATAAAGAAAGTGTACATATTTATAACATATTTATACATTAGAGTACTACTCAACGGAAACAACAACAACAAAAGTGACATGTTGAATTTTGCATGCAAATAGATGGAATTAGAAAACACTATCTTGAGTGAGGTAACTCAGACCCCCAAAAATATATGGTAAGTACTCACTCATAAATGAATACTAGCTATAAAGAACTTTGAGCTAAGTGATAAGGTGAACCCAATGAAAACATATATAGACCTACCTGGAAATTGGAAACAAACAAGATCACCCAACAAAATTGAAAGCACGGGGTCAGGGAGTAGAACAAGGGGAAGAGGAAGTGAGAAGGGGAGGGTTGAGGAAAACGTGTGGGTTTTTGTAACAAAGAAAATTGTCACAAATGAGAGGGAATTGTTCATATTAACACCCGTCAAAATGGCGAAAATAAAAAACACCAATGATAGCCTTTGCTGGAGAGGTTGTGGAGAAAGGGGTACACTTATCCATTGCTGGTGGGAATGCAAATTTGTGCAACCACTTTGGAAAGCAGTGTGGAGGTTTCTCAGGAAATTCGGGATCAACTTACCACTGGACCCAGCAATACCACTCTTGGGAATATACCCAAGAGAGGCCTTATCATACAACAAAAGTATATGCTCTACTATGTTCATAGCAGCATTGTTTGTAATAGCCAGAACCTGGAAACAACCTAGATGTCCTTCAATTGAAGAATGGATGAAGAAAGTATGGAATATATACATATTAGAGTACTACTCAGCAGTAAAAAANGCCAGACCCAAAAAGAGGAACATGGGATGTACTCACTCATATTTGGTTTCTAGCCATAAATAAAGGGCATTGAGCCTATAATTCGTGTTCTTAGAGAAGCTAAATAAGAAGGAGATCCCAAAGAAAAACTTATAGTCATCCTCTTGAATATTAACCTTCATCAGGCAATGAAAGGAGACAGAGACAGAGACCCACATTGGAGCACCGGAATGAAATCTCAAGGTCCAAATCAGGAGCAGAAGGAGAGAGAGCAAGAACAAGGAACTCAGGACCACAAGGGGTGCACCCACACACTGAGACAATGGGGATGTTCTATCGGGAACTCACCAAGGCCAGCTGGCCTGGTTCTGAAAAAAGCCCAGGATAAAACCGGTCTTGCTGAACATAGCAGACAAGGAGGACTACTGAGAACTCAAGAACAATGGCAATGGGTTTTTGATCCTACTGCACCTATTGGCTTTGTGGGAGCCTAGGCAGTTTGGATGCTCACCTTACAAGACCTGGATGGAGGTGGGTCGTCCTTGGACTTCCCACAGGGCAGGGAAACTTGATTGCTCTTTGGGCTGACAAGGGAGGGGGACTTGGTTGGGGAGGGGGAGGGAAAGGGGAGGCGGAGGTGGGGAAGAGACAGAAATCTTTAATAAACAAATAAATATAAAAAAACAATTTATACAAATACAAGATCATATATTTAATTCTTAAAACATTTACTTCTAGAACTAAATGAATTCCATTGACATCTATAACTCTGGTTTTATGCATTGCTAAAATAGGCAATTGTCATTTCTGTGATGTTGCGATTAACGACAAGATTGTACTGATTAAAAACAATGTTTGGCTCTCTAATTGTGTTTTTATTAGATTTTTTCTAAGTTTAATTATTATTTAAAAATGTATTTAAATCAAGGTAACATATGGCATTTATGGTCTCACTGTTTAATACCTGCTTTTGAAATAACAAGAATTCTACTAACATAGCAGATGGCCAGTGGGAGGGGTGAGATAAATAATGTCAGCTTGAGAACTGGGAAAGTAACTTAGATACTGTGTTTTCTTTTGTAAAAGAAAAACAATGAGCTAAAAACTATGGCAGATGAATATAAAGCACCTCTCAAAATTGTGTATGCCCATTGCTACATGTGCTTCTAAATTTTCTCCCTTATTTATATTCCCCATTGCCTGAATATCAGACTTTCCAAGTATAAACATCAAAATTCCATCTTACAGATTTCTATATTAAACAAAGAGAAAACAGAGTACTAGAAAACTTTAGAACTATAATGTATACATAGCATATACTCTATATTTTATAATTAGAGCATATATGTTCTTTCAAAAAGATTCATAAATTCATAAATTTTGCTTTGAATTAGTAAAATATTACATGTCTCATGCACACACATAAAGTATATTATTTGCATATAAATATAATTAATATTCCTCATCTGAAATGAGAAATGTGCTCTTGTACACATTTGGTTTGAAGTGATCTCAAAGTCTTCCCTACCACAGAGGGTGGGAGTTTGAGCTCATCTCACCATAGTCCACTTTTCTCAGTTCCAGCACTGCTCCATGATCCAGGAGGAAAGTCTTTGGCAGCTGGCTCTATTTGAGGCCTGTGACAATTCACATCCCTCTAACAGCCTCTTGTTTACAGGGTAGTTGTATATACTTAGCACATAAAGGTAACAATTATACCTTGTGTGTATACATGTTCATCCAGAAAAAAAAATGGTAGCTGTTAATATTTAAATGGAAGACTTTATGACAATAAGTAAAAGAAACAGTGCTTCCATCTAAATAAAAAATCAGTTTTGATCAAATTATTATGAAATGCTCTGCAGTTTATACCTTGCACATTTATAATACATTTCAAACCTTCTGGAGTCTGTTGTTGTTGTGTTTTTTCAAAATTATGAAGAATATTTATATTACTTTAAAATCACTGAGGCCTTTGTATGAATATATTCAATTATGTTCTTAATTTTAGAAAAATTGTGCCCTTTCTTTAATTTTCACAATGTTTTCCTTAGTACTTATTGAATATTTTTATCAAGAAGAGACAAATACATGAAGCATAATTAATAAAAGCTCAGAGACAGAAATTGGGGTTTAACCTAAAGACCCAAAAAGAAAAGCAACCAGTCATTGGCCCTTAATTCAACCTCAGTTCGAAATGGTGACCTTGCCTCCAGGAATCTCGGAATGAGACTGCCTGGAAGCTGTCTCCACCTGTTGTATAATTCTTTCTAGGACTGGGATTAAAGGTATGCACCACTGGGATTAAAATCAAGCAACGTCTAGTTTCTATGACAACTAGTGTGTCTACTGGGATTAAAGGTGTGTGTTTATTTGAAGTGAATTAGTATCCACTGATAAAATGGGTATATCCAATTAATAATATGGGAAAACGGCTATGTTTAGACTGATGAAAACATTACCTTAGCATATATAGTGTTCTTCTAGAGGCAAATCCTGTGTAAAGTAGTTGGCCAAAGTCAACCACTATCATAAGAGATATGCTTTCAGCAGTCTTGTAGAGCATGGCTTCTGAGTGTGACTGTAATCTGGGCCCCTAAAACCTAAAATCAATCAACTTTACAGTTATTAAGGTTTTTATTTTAATACATTTACTCACAGTCAATTATTCTAGAGATACAAATTCCATGCCTACCATTCATCTTCTTTTATTCTAAAAGGAGAAATTCATAGGTGATGAAATTAGTCCCTTTCTTTAAGAATTCAGAGTTAAGTACAAAACCAATATAAGAAAACCATTGCAAGTATACTATTTTCTTCCAAGGCATGTAACAGTGCCGCATAATAAATAATAGACTTTGGGGGTTTGATAAAATGATGATAGTCATAGAGGGGAATTATAATGTGCTCATTTCAGGGGTTTAGTGAGTCTTGACTCTTTAGAACGCTACTAGATGCATAGCAAAGTAGAAGGCCAATGTTGTGTAACACTAGGGTCTCTATAATGATGTATGCTGAGATCATTATCTGTGCAGATAAAATCAATTGTGAAATAAATAGCATTGGCTCATTCATCATGAATGCTTAAGCATTATTGTCTAGTAACTCTTGGTACCTCACGGATCATACTCCATATAGAATGGGCATCAAGATGTTGCTATTTGGCCATATTCAAAGACTCATTCATACTCCTTTCTGGTCTTGCTACCTTTGTGCTGCTAGTAATTATTAGTCATGAAATATTCAAAAAAGGAAAGTGAAATAATATTTCCAAGTCAATGATACAGTAGTTCTCTTTATAATATAGTAAACCCCTACAAAACAGAGATTAGGGGTAATTTGTGAAATTTTCATATAAAATAATGAGATTAATATTTTTAAATTAAGGATTAAATTAGAAATAACAATGATTATGAGAATCCAGAAAAAGTGGGACAATCTACTGATAACTGTTGATATAATCTATAGGAACCTTCTTATTTTCTGAATAAGATAATTCTAGTCCAAAAGGTCTCTTTTCCTTCAATAATTAAATTGCTGAACAGTAGATAGAAAGCTGAAAATAATTAATACTAGTGATTTCATGATATGTAAAATCGGCTCCCGCATCTTTCCCTGAGAAGACATGCAAAAGGGCTAGGCCAAGCTAAGGACTCCAAGAACAGTTAAGCATGAAGACCCCCACCAGGTAAGATCAGGTTAGTGGCAGTGCTTGAAAAGTGTAAAAAGAATCAGGCATGGACTATTTTAAATATTCACATCTTAAACTGCCCTGAACATGAGTGTGCACACACCCTTGAAGAGTCTATTTAGATAAAAAACCAGTTCGACAGTATCCACCAAGGCTTTTCTGCTGCTGAAGTTTCATCTGTGAAAAATGATAAGGAATTATAAAATATATAGTACATAGTTTGGGGGTTTTGTATTTTGCTTAGTTTTTTGTTGTTGTTTTCTCACATGTTCGGATATATGTTTGTTTGGAGACATCTTTGATTTAAAAGTTTAAAAGTGTTTTGATTTGTTCTTTAATCATTCATGTGGTTCTTCAGTTTGTGACTAGCACTAAGATGTGGGTAAATAATCAGCAATGATTTATTTTAACTTTTAATTTTCTTCATGACTACAAGTAACAGTGTCAAATGCAGTAATCTAAATGTATTTACTGTTTTACTGAAAACCAGGTATTAAAACATGTATACTTTGCTCCATGATAATGGCAAATTTTATATGAAAAGATGATAATTAAACACAATTCTTAGAAAAGAATATATGATGTAAGTCAGTAAGAATTCAGAAATAGTGACTTTGGCAAGCGAGATTCCAGTGCTTTTTGTTTTTGTTTTTTTGTAAAAGACAGAGTTGCAGTCATTGTGTGGAAAGAGCCCTAATGTATATCTGGTGTGCTTACTAGCAATTTGCCTTATTTCAAGGTGACCTTGATTATGAAAATCTTTAACATGTCATTTATATTTAATTTGTTTTATTATTTCATCACTTGAGTAAATAAGAGTTACAAATTTAAACAGAACTACTAATCCATTTAATGAGAAACATATAGACTTTAACATGATTTGTTATTTAACTCCAATTTGTTTATTCATTTATTTTGATTTCATATATGTGATCTGTATTTACATCAATCATGATAGCTTACTGTTCCCCAACCCTTCCAGTGGTCTCCTCTCTGTTCTCCTCACAGTCATGGCTTGTTTCTCTTCATTATTACAGCACAGACACAAAAATGTAAATGTAACCTATGAATCCATTTGATGTTGCTTATATGTATACGCTTTCAAGGATGATCACTTGATGTTATAGACAAACAATTAGAAGACTCTTCCCCATGGAAGACTGATTTTCTCACTTTCAGTAGTCATTAATTTCCTGTAGGTATTTATCTAGGATGTGGGAATGTAAGTGTAACCCATCCATGTTGGCATATCAACATGTTGCTGTTCCCCAGGTCTTGTTTATGCTGCTATACACCTGAGCTTTTATGGGTGTATCTGCACTATTATATACAGAAGCCACAATCTCAGAGAAGTTGTCCTGGCCCTCTTACTTTTTCTACCTCTGTCTCAACTCCTAAACATGTTCTGAGCCTTAGGTATAGGGGTTGCATTTTACACATATCAATGGAAGCTGAATCAACTTCATTTCCTTCTTAAAGTAACAAACATTTACTTCAAGCCCCACAGGTTTTGAAGACTAAAAACAATATAAATATGGTAAGACAAAAACAGACTTTTCTGTTTAGGCTTTGCACTTGTGTATTTGCTGGATAAAGTAGTATCATCACGAGTTTGAGTCTAGCCTCTTCTACATTGTCAGTTCTATGCTAGTCTAAGTTATAAGGTGAGACCCAGTCTTAAAAATCAAAAAGGTTAGTCAGAATCCACCAAATTTGTATGTACCTAGGACCATCCTATCAGGACATTAATTCCCCATCCGCTTGTCTGCAACAAACCTGATTTTGTGAAATAATGTTCAAAGATTCAGTATCTTAAGAACTTGAAAAGCTTCTTACTCAGTATCATATCCTTTTCTCCCATTGAGTGTTCCTTTTTACTTCCTCCATGGAAATCTATGTTGTAATTGACATAAACATACAATGACTATACACTAGGATGTAGTTGAATTTCTAACATTATGAAGATTGGGTAGAGTTGACTCTTTTATGAGGGAATTTGATCATTCTACCTTGAATGAGCCCTGATTTCCTTTTTGGTCGGAAGACACCATCAGGTTTGTTTAAACCACCCAAAACTGGTATGGGTTATGACATCTTGTAGTAATTGTTTTTGAGAATAATTTTGATGCTATTATAAAGGACACAGGAAAGGTGCTGTGATCCATCTTCAATATTTGTATACCAAGGAAGGGAAAGAATTGTTTTCAGTGTTTGCATTTTCAGGTTCACAGGCTCATGATTATTTACATGCCTTGATGATGTTTGGAAATGAGATTATTTTAGTCAGAAGCCAGTCTTCATAATTGTGTGTGTGAGTGTGTGCATAAGTGTGTTTAGGCCTAAAAAAGACAATAAAATCCATTGCCAGAAACATTTTAAGTCAAAAATCAAGTTCAACTTCAATCTAAAACATTTTAACAATTTTAGAAGCAATCATAACTTATATTAACACTTGGCATAACACAAATAAAATTGTTTTGTAAAGCAAATTTCAGTAATAGAAACTCTTTCTGTAGTACAGGTGCCTTTTGTAAAATTGAAGACCAAGAAAGCTTAATAAAAGAAAAGGATCAATGATCCTACTTCATGTTCCGGCTTGGTGGGAGCCTAGCCAGGTTGGAGGTTCACCTTCCTAGACATGGACGGAGGGGCGAGGACCTTGGACTTTCCACAGGGCAGGGAACCATGACTGCTCTTCGGATTGGAGAGGGTGGGGGACAGGAGTGGGAGGAGGGGGAGAAGAGGGGGAGGGGGAGGGAAATGGGAGGCTGGGAGGAGGCGGAAACTTTTTTTTCTTATTCTCAATTAAAAAAAATAAAAATAAATAAATAAATAAAAAGAAAAGGAAAGTTGTAGTAGCAAGATTTCTAATTAGAAGAGTTAAATCACATGATAGTAGTGATAATGAAAAAATAAGATAAAGTGAATTTGCCCCAGATTTTCAGTTTTCGCTTGATGGAATACCCAGCCATGGCTAAAATGAGCATCCTCCTTGAAGGCATGAGTTCACAGGATAAAAGACTTCTATGCTTCCAATGAAAGAGGTGGCTGAAGAATTTTGATAATGAAATAGAGAAAGGAGTGTCATTGCTTTTTATGACTCATGTACTAGTATGTCCATGCTGGAATAACTTTCTATCATATATCTCTATCTGCATAAGGAAAATTCTGGTGGAAGAAGAATACATTCTGTAAATATTTTCTAAAATTAAAAAGCTTAAGGAAAACCAAATCCTCTGTCTTCATGGTGGCATCCTCTAAATTTGATATTATCCAGTCATTTATACATGGGTGTGTATTGTTACCCAGGATTTAAACATCTAGTTTTATTGCCAATAAAAGTTATAAAAAGATACTCAACCACACGAACACACACACAGAAGTCTCAAAAAGCATTTAGGAATGAGTTACATAAGGGTAAACTGGGATGACACATGTACAGGTGATAACATCATCATTACAAAATTAGGCAAATAAATTCATTTAATATATTCATTTCTTTTTTTTCCATTTTTATAACATTTCTTAAACAGGTCTCCTACAGCAACTATTATTCGAATATACATATGCATACCTAGATACAGATAAACACTCATAATATGTTAAAATTAAAATAATGTAATATGAATGCTAATATTAATGTTTCTAATATTTTTTGATCAGACCTATAGGTTCTATTTTTCAATATAATTAATGAAGATTATGATTTTTCTATGTTTTCATTGTTAAATATCAAATAGAATGTTTAAATAAAAGTAAAAAAGCTGAAAATTTCATTTATGGGTTATGTTTGAAAATCTTATTCGTCTAAGTTCCATGTACCTACAAATCCTTTGGGACAGAAATACATTCGAATCATGGGGAAGAAAACACATACAGTGTTTGAAACCAAGAAACCATTAGGGATAAGTGACACTATATGCTATTAGGCTAAAATTTGTTATTCACGTCTACTCATTATATGAAGTATGGTAACCCACACTCTTGTTTAGAAGATCTCATTCAACAATTATGTGCTTTCCATGTGATCCAAATTACAAACTCCAGTGGATGTTTTGAAATAAAAGGCAGGATGAGAATCTACTTAGTGCGGCATCTGAGCTAAGACCTTCATAAACAGTATAGAAGTGTTTACACTAATCTTGCCTAAGGAGAAGAGGACCAAATCTCTTGTCTTGCCTACATATTATCAAAGAGACCAACTGGAAAATTACAGTAAGGAAAATCATAATGCACAAAGCTGCCTTCAGCAACTCCACCAAATTTTAATTTGTCATAAAAATCTGCACTTATAAAGCAGGTCTCAGGGTTTGATGTTAGTGGGATGTGTTTGGTGATCAATGTGACCACAACTCTATAAGACAACAACTAGTTTTGGTAAACAGACACACTTTTACCAATAAAGACAAAGAGTAAATCAAGAGGACTAAAAGATATTATTACTCTGTAGATGGAATTATCTACATTCCATTATCCTTTGATGATGTAAGTTATACATCTCAATAATATTGCATTAGTTGGAAATCAAATAATATATCCAGGTTAAATTTCATTAAAGTAGTAATAGGATATACTTGCAATTTGTTCCCCTTTAGCGCATATATGAGACTTCCAAAATAATTTGATGAAGATAAACATTTATACTTGCTGATATTCATAGGCTAAAGGACTAAAGTAAGAAAATGTGAGTATACCAACAAGACAGAATCCACACAGTGACAACATTCAGAAGATAAACACAAGAAAGAAATGAAAACCGGTTTATCTAACTTGAATAATTACTCTAACATGGTAAATTAGTAATGCTGAAAGTAATTATAAATTCATAATTGTTTTGAAAAAGATGTTAAGAACCAAGGTATCAGAGCTGTTGGACTTTGGTAATGACAAAATCTATGGACATTTGTTGTGCTCTGGCTCAGTATTTTAAAGAAGGAATTACTTGGTTAAATAATCCAGTATCTAAATAGGAGGAAAACAAACATGCCGTTCTCTATAAAGAATACAAACATTCAGCAATTACACTAGGGAGAAGCAAGCTGATTCAGCAAATAAGTTTAAGAATTTGCACAGCATAATAAAAATGCATTAATATCTAACTCATGTATATTGGTGTCATAGATGACTTTCCTCAGTGTCACAACCATACTTCCCCACTCTTGAGTTTTTCCAGTTTTAGGACCTAAGATCCACTACATCCAGCTGTGAAATACAGGGAATAATAATAAGAGTAAGTGTTCTTGTAAGCTCTGGTTTGGAAGGAACACATGAGACTCTCCAAAATACAACTAGGCTCTCTATAAAGCATTTCATGGTTGCTTTCCCGTGCTGTGATACCATCTGCAGATTCCAGTTGTACTCTGCTCCTAGCTCTATTTTGTTATGTTGCTCAAAAAGATTGATTTATTCTGTCCTCAAGTTTAGTATTTGTAGGTTCATTGTCCATGAAATCCACTTTGATCTCTTTCTTTGTTTCTTTTAAAACAAACAAACAAAAAAACAAACAAACAAACAAAGAACTGCAATGAAAATAACTGTAGGGGTTAAATAAGAACCTAACTTCAGGTTCCCAACATCAAGTAAAATGTTGCATTGGCAATGTGGGCCTATAATCCTAGAACTTGGGCCACTAGACAGAGAATTCTGCTTACCTACCAGCCAAAGTATCTAAGAGGGAAATTCAAGGCCCAGTGAATAACTATGCCTTAAAAAGAGAGAAAGAAAAAACAGCACCTGACTCCTATATCTGGCATTACATGGCTCACATGGGTAAACACACAAACTTGTACATAACACACACACAAACATACACGTGCATATAATTTGAAATTAAATTATAGTTGATTTTAGTATGTATA
>NW_026067977.1:8460849-8474432 GCF_014885135.2 Alexandromys fortis
TATATAATCTGCTCACCATAAAAGACTTTAAACTTTTTCTGTATGCATTTTAATGACAGGGAATAAAGTTTGGAGCTCAAGTAGTGTTAGATTTTTATACAACATGTGGACCAAACTTGAAGTACACAGACACTTCACTCTGTTATAGAAGTTAGATGGAAAATAATTTAAAAAGCATTAAATAGAAAATAATTGAGCAAGACCTCAATGTATTTCCCATGTTTTCAGAAGGGTTTTCTGTTTGTTTGCTGTTTTGTCACCTCTGATTCCCTAAGTATCTCTCCTTTCACTCACCGTGCACAGTGCTACCTTACCCCATTAGGAAAGAAAACGCCTTGTCAGCTAGGCTATTTTAAACCTATTGACTCTGGAGGTGTTGTTAATTGGACAAGATGATATATACACATGGCTTTGCCCATAACAGTTTATTTAAAATTCCTTAAAAGGAGATCTTCTAAGCTCCTTGAAAAAAAAAAAAGTTGCCAAACAAAAAAATGCCATACTCAGCTCCTGGATTTTCTGTCCTGGAAGCTAATTTGGAACATTTTTGTTACTTCAATGACATTTGTAAACTCTATACTCAAGAGATAAATTGGGCACAATGCATTTGGAAGTACACTGAAATTTAATATTATTTTAAAATTCCACAAGGTATCTTAGAGAAGTCAGGGACTTTGACACACCTACATGGTGTCATTTAGTGAATGTAATAGTGAAATCTCTTTTGTTTAAAACAATGGAGATGTGACTACACTTTTCATGCTATGCTGAGTTTACACTTCTATGGTGGCAAAACTGTAGTCTCTCTTATGCATTCAATGGCTTCTTAAAAGACAGGCAATGCTTTTACATGGTGACTTTTTATACAACATCCTAGTGAAAGCCCTTTCTAAGATAAATAGCTCTGTCATACACATCTGCTGGCATTCCCTAATAGCCACAGACATACGATCACTCAAGCCATATGGGAAAGGAAAGTGGGTTACAAAAGTAGTCTCTTGGATCCTGAGGGTAAAACCTTGTAGGACTTTCTGGATAGTTCTTCTGTGTAATAACTATTTGTCTCCTGACAGAAACAGAATGGTAAAGTATTTTGGACGTAAGATATCAGAGGTAAGTAGATTGGAGTGAAATTACAGCAGCACAAACCTACAAGATAATTCAAGGTCAAAAGTTCTCATTGTCATGCCATGAAAAGTAATTTTGCATCAAATTATTTTTAATACATATCTGGAGTGTTTAAATTACTCACTTTTTACTAGGAACACCGGGACAACATCCCTGGTTCAACCAATATTTCCTTTCAAGATAAAACAATGTATTCATCTTAAATTTAATCTGTAACATTGTCTTCATTGTTGCTCAGTTATGCAGTACTTATTTCATAGTTATAATGGGATTTTAGAACATACCCTACTTCTTTTATATACATATATTTATATTCATTTAAATTATGCATATATGTTTGGAGATGCCATCACATAAATTACCTGTCCAGATCGGCCAGCAAGCACCTTTGGAAGTGAAGTCACAGAAGGTTGTCAACCCCTCATTGTGGGTACTGGGATCTAAATGTGGGGCTTCTGGAAGAGCATTAAGCCTCCTTTCCTCACTCAGAGCCATCTCCTTTCCTTAACACCTACAGATTATTTCTTGATGAAGATTTTGCCTGAGCATGTTCATTCACTATCTGCTAACTAATAAGCCCTGATGTCAGTCCCCAATTTTTCATACCTTAATGGCTTCATTTCTCCAGTTTTCTTTTGCTTTTTCCTATAAAAAAAAAAAAAACTGTACTATGCTCCTCTAAGAAGGTGCTTCGAACTATGACTGTATTAAATGAGCATCAGGATATGGAGATTTCCTGAAGTTTTGACTGGGGGAATTGCATCAGGTATAAACTATCCTCTAGCTTAGAATATGAAAGGCTAGAATAGAAATGGCCACTCTATGATTTGACGTTCTCTGAGTCACAACTAGTCTTACCAAACTGTGTCTCCTCTTAAAATTATCTCCACTACCAACACCTGCCCAAAGAAGCTGCAAAATCTTTGAGAAGGTGCTCTGGTGTCCCTGAATCATCTATGGCAGCAAGAGAAAAGCACTATGAAACACATGACCCTTAGGTGTATTCCTTTCAGTGTATTTATTGAGTATCACAAGGTTGTATGATCATGGGAAGGATTGCTGCTTCTTCCCAACTCCCTACCTGAGAGCTGCAGCTCCAGGGCTTCTTCTCTGAATTTCAGAAAATTATCTTGACTGGTTTAGCCTTAAGTCATGCTTGAAATGTTTCATTCTTGTAGACTTGTCCTTAAACACATTTGCCCTTGAAAATGGGTTATTTTTCTTTGTTTTAGAATTTTACCGCATGCTTTTGAAACACTCTTCAGAACTTAAATCAAAGTGTCATTTCCGTTACTGTGAACTTCGGTTACTTCACAGATGGCAACGTGAAGAAAATAAAGAAAATACCTTCCTCCAAAGCATCAGCTGTTTTCATTTCCCACATTTACTCTTCTCCTTTTTCTCCCGAGCTGCGTTAAGTATAGAGACAATTATAGTCTTATGATTAAAAATTGTACAAGGTGTCTTTCAAGTATAATTCATTTTGTTTGGACACATGTACACCCTTCTGCCATTCTTTTTATCAGCTACTGAATATAGACTGGCTTTACTAGAAATGTAGTCTCAGCTCTGAACTTATCAACTTGGAAAAATCCAACAATTCAAACCCTGAGTTTAGAGAGGTAGAGTAGTTTCATGGCTTATACAAAGAGGGAACACATAATGAAAACAAGGATTTTTAAATACCACCTTTGTAACCCCTGAAATTCTCAGTGATTCCTAGCTGCTCCAAAATAGAGGAAACTGATAAAAAATATATAATGATCACTCTTCAGTGGGCTTTCCCACTCTCCAAGACCTGGGTCATGGCCAATTCTGTTTTCTGCATGCTTAATCTGTGTGTACCAAGGACATTTCTCATTACTAATCTATGAATATGTTTTTTTATAATTTATCATTGAGTTTCTGTATTTTTGTGTCACTATGTCCAAAAGGAATTGTTTTTATTTAAAATTTATTTAAAATATATGAGGTCAATGCCTTTGTTTACTAATTCAATGGTAAATCTAATAGCAATCAAGTTGCACAAAATGTAAAGACAGTAAGAACATTAGATATTTAAAACAAAACTTGAGACACAAAGGGTTAACTGTCAGCCAATGTTATTTGAATCTAGTTTTATTAGAGGGGGAGTTCACAATGAAAAAAAAATGTTTGGATTGATATGGCTTTCCCAAAGACCCATTAGCATATTGTCATAATGAAGACATTTTCTCTAATCTGAGAAAAGCAGAAACAGAACAGAATGAACTGTACAAGAAGTTTTTTTATTTCATTTGCAAATGTTAATGTTATGTTGATTTGGTATAAGTTAATATTGTTGCACTTTTGTCTTTGTGGGTTCTCCTGTATCTAGATCTATTTCTACACCAAATACCTACAATTGTCAAGGACTCATAAATGCAGGTTTCAGGCTTAAAGCAGTGCTGTCTTGCTTTTTGGCATATTGTATCCAACAGAACTTCATAAACAAAAAGTTTCTAGCAGAGAGAAAACAGTCAAGGGCTGTAGCATGCATAGGAAAGCTAGACATGAAATCGAGATCATTCCATAAAATATGAAATAGGTAAGACCAAGCTCGTCGAAGTTTGTGAAACTGAAGCCTTTACTCTCCTTATTTCTTGTGTATTAAAATCTTTCCTAGGCCAGAAAATGCCTGTGACACAGTCAGCAATAGTGTGGGAAGAGAGATGCTTCCCTTTCAGAGTGAGCCAATCCGTTAACTCACACCTGCTAAAGCTTGGTTAGTCACAGTAATGACTTTATTTGCAATAATAATTTTTTAGTTATTTATAATATTTCAGGAATATTTTCCACATATTTTTCCAAGCATAACCTCATCGAATGATCATTATAGAGAAAAAGCAAAAGAAAAAAAAAGGAGAGCAGTGGGGAGGGAGGGAAGAAAGGAGGGAGGGAGAAAGAGATGGAGGGAGGGAGAGATAGAGGGAGAAGGTATTTCCAAAGAAACTGGGCATTCTAAAAATTAAAAATGATGCTGCAAGCAGTTATAATTACAATGAATACAGCACCTTTTCCTCTCTCCAGTGTTTACTCTTACTCAAGTCATTTTAGTTTTACTACTCTACCAGATGGGGGGAATCAAAAAGGTAGAGTTTGTGATAAATTACAAGATCACACAGTCGTTTCCTGGAAAGAGTTTAATAGGAAAGGCTCCATTAACCAGACTTTGCTGTTGTCACTCCTGGGAACTGTGGGGTTGACAGCCTTAAGCTATATTTAAGTTTATGATTGACAATTCCTGATGCGCTCTTTGTGATGTGCATATTCAAGCTGGCAGAAACAAGTAATCATATAGTGTCTCTCCAAGGACCCAATTCAAACACTGGGACTGGGGAGCGCTTCGCTACTGCAACACAAGCAAACCTATTTCTGCCTTTTTGTAAACTAGATTCATTTTGCTTCTGTATAATAAGACAGACATATTTATACATATTTTACTCTGAAACATTTGTTTCCTCTCTTCTATCCTTTTACAATGAACTCAAAGATCTATTGGTCATTAACTATTTGTTATTGTTTAGACTGAATAAAAGAGAACATGGTATAAATATGTTGGTTGTTCTCTTAAAAAAAAAATACTTTGTGAAAAGGAAGTTGAAGACTCCTACAAAGAGGGGCTGGAGAGAGATGGCTCAATGCTTAAGCCTACTTGACCATTTTCAAGAGAACCTGACTTGTTTCATAGTCCCTATATTAGGGTAGCTCATATCCATCAGCAACTCCATGTCCAGGGAATCTGAGAATCTGAGACTTTCTTATGGCCTTTATATATATGTGTGTGTGTGTGTGTGTGTGTGTGTGTGTGTGTATTCAAATATTACAAAAGATTTTTAATTGTTATATTGAACTACACATTTTTCTCTGTTTCCCTCCTTTCCTTCCCCCTTTCCTTCTGCCACCTCATTGTCCCCATGTTCTCAATTTACTCAGAAGATCTTGTCTTTTACTACTTTCCACATAGATTAGATCAATATATGTATCTCTTAGGGTCATCATTGTTGTCTAGGTTCTCTAGGATTGTGAATTGTAGACTAGTTTTACTTTGCATTATGTTTAAAAGTCACTTATGAGTAAGTTCATATGATATTCGTCTTTCTGGGTTTGGGTTACCTCACTCAATATGATGTTTTCTAGATCCATCCATTTGCCCACAAATTTCAAGATGTCATTATTTTCTCTGCTGTGTAGTACTCGATTGTGTAAATGTACCACATTTTCCTAATTCATTATTCAGTGGAGAGACATTTAGTTTGTTTCCAGGTTCTGGTTATGACAAACAATGTTTCTATGAACATAGTTGAGCACATGACCTTGTGGTATGATGGAGCATCCTTTGGGTATGTACCCACAAGTGGTGTTGTTGGGTCTTAAGGTATGTTGTTTCCTAGTTTTCTAACAAATCACTATACTGATATCCAAAGCGGCTGTACCAGTTTGTAACCCTCCAATGATGGATGAGTGTTCTCTTTACCTCACATCCCCTCCAGCATAAGTTGTCATCAGTGTTTTTGATCTTGGCCATTCTTACAATGGTATCTCAGAGTTGTTTTGATTTGTATTTCTCTGATGGGTAACAATGTTTTGCATTTCCTTAAGTGTCTTTCTGCCATTTTGGATTTATCTGCTGAGAGTTTTCTATTTAGGTCTGTACCCCATTTTTTATTTTTGAATCAAGCAGTAATTTGCCTACAATTTTGTTAGAATACAACACATATTCTGCTATAAAAATTTACAATACTGGTTTTTAACTGAGGAATCAGAAAGTTACCTTTATTTTTTTTTATTCTTAAAATGTAGAGTGCTTGCAGCTGTTTTTGTGGGTGTTTTCCTGAGTCTTATACTCATAAAACAATAATTTAACCCTATTACACCTCATTCAAAATCTATGTGTGTATTAACAACTTCTAAGTCTAGGTTATGTGCTTTCCTTGATGAAGACTTGAGTCTAACAAACTGTTAAATAATATTCTCTGGATAACATACATCATCTTGATTCAAGATAAGATGTGATAATCTTACTCTTATCAAATATGTTGCTTGCCTTTCCTTTGATCTCTGAAGAGCTGTGGTAGTTATCACAGCAATCCCTTTCTTAACTGATGCAGTCAATGGCTTTCCAAACTACATTATTTTGTCAAAACACATCCCCTCCCTTGCTTTCTTTGTATAGTATTTAGTCTGACTCATGAGAAGTAGTTGAATAACCTCAGTCTGATTAGTCCTGCTTTCCTCTAATGCTCTATGCGTACCGATTGGTTATTCTCTTTTAAAGGAGTATAAAATAGAAGGGATGCTTGCTTGCTTGAGATGTACAGAAGAGGACCTAGTGCATCTGGAGAAGAACACAGAGACTCTTACATACATCCCCAGAGTCATACCCTTTATGGTCTGACATCTACTTACCCTGTTCGATTCTTTTATTACTGTACTTAACTGAAACTGATCTTTCAGAAAAACAAAACTAATCAAGTTTCCCACCTTCCTTTGGTTTCTTCTCTCAGGAATGCTGGTCTGTCTTGTTTGCTTGTAAGCATATGCATTCCGTTTAAGACACAATCAAAACGTCATACCTCTTTATGAAATCTTCCGCATCACTGAGTTATTATTTTGTCTTATACATAAAGCATATAGCAGAAGCTATAGTTTATAAAACACAACTTCTTTACCAGATTAGAAGCATATTCTTTGCACAGTGCCTAGCATAGGAAAGACACAGGCCATGTAATTTTCGTCTTTCCAGTAAGTTAAAGATTAAACAAAGCTTGATGTAATGATGGTGCAATAGATACTATGGGTTAATAATATTTTATTTAAAAATATTACAAGAAATCTTTATAATAGTTGGGCTGTCATAAATTCCTACATTAAACAAAACAAGAGTTTTCAAAATGTGTGCCAATGGGTTATGTTTCCCGTTTCAGTATAAAACAAAATGTGACTACAAAAAAGGAACATTTCATGACTATATTATAAACTCTCTTGCTTTTGTAAGTTCTTACAGTTTATTAAAATTATAATTTTGCAATATAAGTTTAGAAAAAAATAATATCCTAAAAGGAGAATTCTATGACATTGATAGTCAAAATTCACCGTTAAAAACTTCAAACTTAACTGCTTTATTTGACATCTAGAGATATGCTTATAATTTGAATATATATTTTATGATATAAATAAATGCATTGGTTATTAGCTGTGATGCATGTTTATTTAATTCTAGCTAGGCTTTTGCATACCTTCCTGTTGTGGGAAAGTCCTTAGGTGCCCTGGCTTCCAGGTCATTATGTCACTGTACTATGTTCTTGCATGACATTACTGAGCAAGGGAAAGTTGTAATCTAAATAGGAGAATCAGTAAAAAATATCAGTTCTTTCTATCTTTATACCAAAAGTTATAATTTTCCTGTGACCACTCAACAAATGTTTAATGCTGGATGTCTTGACCTCAAAATCTAGTTGGAGAAACTATGAAGCAGCAGAGAAACTGGTCCTTGTTTTCGGAAGCAAATGAAGCAGTATACTTTGATAACATCTATCCTGCTTTCATGATTTTACCTGAAGTTCTGAATTCCTCCATTTCTTTGAAAATGGCAAAATGAAGTACTGAAACTCTGAAAGTAAATTTCCAGGGTTGAACTGATTATGTAGGACCATATTACAGGATAATGATCAAATGCAAAGAAAATTCCTTTTGGGGGGGGAGAGCTATCAGCTTCTGAGAATTCTGAAAGACTGGAGGGGAAGGGCAACAGTAAGGACGTACTTCCAACCTCATGCAGAATTCCTAAAAAATAGAGCTCCGCGAAAGCTGTCTTAAGCAGCAACACAGCTGGCCAGTGGTGCTGTGCCGTCACCCCAAACTAGAAAAGTTTAATTTTTCTTCTCCAGTTTTTTAATAGTTGGGGAAAATGGCAAAACTGCAAGCATTGCTTTTATCATCATCTGAACAATTGAGGTAGAGACTGAGTGACAGATTTACCACCTTGGTTTTCCAATTTTCTTCTGAATCTTTATGATTATTTCATGAGCAGAATTTCATTGTGTTCGGATAGCTACAACTGAGCACCTATGTTTTAATTGTATGGTATTATAAGGCTAAAATTATGTTATTACCAAGATAAAACAGTACTTTAACAGTAGACTTTTCTGTATTTGCTGCTGGCTTACATTTGTGTTCTCTGCTAGGTGTCAGCATGACAGGCAATATTTGTCACAACAGTGTTGTACATCACTTGAAATAGTAGCACCTGGACCCCTAGAACCATTCCAGCTCATTTTCTAGCAAATATCTGTCAAGAAAAGTACTTCTCAGACTGTAGTGTTATCATTGTTGCAATAAATCATACTAAAATATAGATGCTTTAAGGTCCACTTAAGAATTTTTGCTTTAAAATGATGGTGTTACATTTCATTATTGGTCGTCTATCATCTACTAAGGAAGAGTAACAAGCAGCTATGAAAAAAAAAAAAAAAAAAAAAAACCCTGCAGCTGCTCTAGGAAAAAGGTTTTTCTCTCTTGTAAACTCCGGGAAAGCCAGTTAACTTTAAGCTTCTTTCAATTTCTTCATCAATGATTTATTGAGTGTTTTCTGTGTGGTGGACAACCATCTGTCAGGCAAACATTAGCAATATATTGGCACTCCAGTTCAGAAACACAGCCTCCTCCTAGAGGAAAGGGAAATTCATGAGTGGTAAAATGAACCCGAGAAACTCATAACATCCTCTGCATTGGTGTGCGAAACAGATTAAAAGTATACCTGTCTCCACATCTGGTCTGTTGTAATGGAATGTGATAAAATATGTATTGAGTATGATAGGATATTGTAATGAAATGCACAACTTAAACCTGAGAGGTGAGTTTCCCATAGATTTGGAATCTCACAAGTCCAAGATCAAGGTTCTGGTAGATTTATTGTCTATTCCCTCACTTCTCACAAGAACACTCAATTAATTAATTTAGATTCAACATTTGTGATTTAATGTGTCTGTCTTTTCCCTCCCCTCTCTCACACACAGATCATATATAACCTAATAACACTTAATATATGATCTCTAATTTTCTACAGTTGTATATACACACATATATATATGCGTGTGTGTGTGTCTATGAATATATGTGTGTGTGTTTCCTATATAGAGGTGCACAATACCTCATCCACTTTTGTATTAATATCTGTGTATTCATAATTCATCATGTAGTAGCAAGTAATGTATGTGATTAACACACTAATATTTTTTATTTATCTAGAATTTTAAGGTTTTTATTTATCTCAATTTTTAAAATTTTTATTTGTATTTTATGTGTATGATGTTCTATTTACACGAATATAAGTGAATCACATATGTGTCTTGTGCTGGAGGAGGTCAGAAGAGGGCAACGGATTACTGAAACTGGAATTAGAGGTATTTTAACACACTATGTGGACTCTAGGAAGCAAATGCAGGTATTAAGAGCAGTAAATATGCTTAAGAGCCATTTCTTTGGAACTACAACAATGGATTTTTTCTACATTTGTAGCTAAATACTTTGAAATTTGACTTATTCCATAAAGATTCCCTTTTAAGCCCTCAAATGACAGAAAACTAGGATCATGAATGATAGATGAGTTAGACAAGACACACTTATTAGTTGTAGTATGGAAATGGTCAAAGAAACTCAGTGAAATTGACAACAGCTTCCTCATTTCTTTCCTAGTTTGCCCGGGTGCATTGGGAGTGAGGCCTTGGAGGTTTAGATTCAATACCTGCCAATGGCTGAAGTCTGCTCAGTCCCCTAGCCAGCCTATGGTCAACAGAATCTGCTGGGGAAACTTATGGTGGGAATCTTGTTTACCAAGAAAGACCAGAACGAGGTGGTTATGTAATAGGAGCTGTCCCTCCATTGAAGGTCAAACTCCATTGACTTTCAGCAACCTTGCTCCCCTGATGTTCTGTACATGTGACTACTGCAGAAATTAAGAGGATGCTCCCTCTCCAAGCATTTGAAAACCGGTTAGGTTTCCTCACTGTTCTGTTTGCTTCATCTACAAACTCAATTGGCCCAAAATACCCAAAACGATGACAATAATACTTCAAATGCGGTATAGCAATGCAGAAATGTCCCAATAAAGGAGAGGGAAGTTAGAGTGAGTACAGATTCTAGAAAATTCAATGAATAGGCAAACTTATAAATTGAGCAACAGTTAGATTTTAATTTTTTTCTATTTCTTTCTTTCTCTAAATTTTGTGTATATTTATAAAATGGTTTTATACACTTATAGGGTACCATATATATTATGATTTTATATACATTTTTTATAATAGAATTACTAGACAAAGTTAATGAATGTTTCTACTAATCTTCATTATTAATAATTGTTGAAATAGGAGTGGCGGGGCTGCATCCCCAGCACCCCGGCCGCCCACATGGCTAGCTTATGGCTGAAATGACAACACACAAACTGTATTCATTTAAAGGCTGCTTGGTCCATTTCTACCTAGCCTCTTCTTGGCTAATTCTTGCACCTGGACTAGCCTATTTCTAATAATGCGTGTAAGCACCTCAAGGTGCGCTTACTGGGAAGATTCTAACCTATGTCCATCTTGGGTCAGAGTTTCATTGTGTGTGCCTCAGAGAGCAGAGCCATTGGGAGAGCGGAGCATGGCGTCTCTGCTCCAGAGCAGAGCTGTCGAGTCTCTTCAGGAGCAGAGCAGAGTCTGAGCTCACTTCCTCTTCCTCCCAGCATCCTATTCTGTCTACTCCTCCTATGTTTTAAGCTATCAGGGCCAGCCAAGCAGTTTCTTTATTACTTAAGCAATGAAATCAATAGATTGATATATGACACTCCCACAACAAATAATGGCTAAATTGCACAACCACCCACAATATGGCTTGTGTAGTATTCAGCCTTTAGAAAGGATATTCTAAATTTCTCTATGCTTCTATAGAGATAGTCTGTTTCTCTATTTTTAAAAATACAATATTTCATATTTTACCCCAAATCACCTTATTTTTCAAATATTTATTTCAAATAGTTTTATATATGTGATATAATTTTTATTTATATTTGCTAGCATTGAATAGATTATAAGTAAACTATTCTATTTTTGACACTTTCCCAACAATTTTGCTTCTAAAAATAAAGCTATGATTAACTTCTTTATATTCATATTTGTATTTATAGCTGTTAGTACTATGTTCTCTCCATATCACTAGGAAAGACATTTTCCTCAATGGAAATGTGATATCATACCTTTTCTTTAACCATTCCTTAACTTCCCCAAACAAGGGTCATATCTGCCCTTTTCTGAGCTCTTGTTTGTAACTTCAAGTACTTCAATTCCAAGCCTGTGTAATGATCTGATATTTACCTTTTTATTCTCAGTAGTTATAAGGTATTCCATCAATGTCAGCTGAATTTAGCTTCTCAAAATTAGTTTTATGTTTTTCATGTGTTTCAGGCACATATCTAAAATGCTAATTGGAATTGGCTTTATTCTCCATCTCAGTCTTATGAAATCTTTGCTAACTCCCTAATGGACCCATAATGTAGCATATGCCCTAGTCTTGAAGTTAGGGTGCAAGGGTAGGCGCAGTGATATGCTTATTTACATGTCTTGATGTTGGTAGACATAGTAATAATGTGTTTATTTACATGTCTTGGTAAAATGCTTTTGGCATCACAGTACTTTTGCTGTCTCTGGCTTTTGGAGGCCAGAGAATAGGGAGGACTCAGACTTTCTGTTTCATAATAACTTATTGAGAAATAAGACCATTGCAACTCCACTGTGAACTTTACTTCCATACTAGGGACGCCCCATCCTTAACCTGCTTTTGCTGAGCTGTATACCCTGGAGCCTCACACCTCAACATGCACACACTGAACACCAAGTGTCTGGCAAGGATGTGAAGGACAAACTACTTTGAAGTGCGCCAGGATATAACTATTCCTTATCATTTACAACTCTAATCATCACCTCCCCAGCTCGCTGTTTGAGGGCTTTTCATCTTTCGTTTCTAGATGTTAATCATTGACAGTTAGCCAAACGTCTTAGTATTTATTCATTCCAGGCAAATATAAGCTCAAAGGGAACCTGATTTAGTCTGGTGACTGGTGATCTCTTGTTTTTTCTAAAGGATTTGCAGCCAGCCCCTCTACAAATTTACTAAATGCGTGTGTTTGTAATCAAATTATAGTTGCTTTCTTCTCATGCCAAATTCTATTAAAAAGTGAAAACTAAGTAGTAGTGTCTTGACATATTCAGCAAAGTTTTGCTCACCCCTTTCCCTTGGGTGTATCTGTTGGCTTCTCAGTCACTCTGCAGCAAACTCCCCTTAGAATTTGGTCTTGTGCTCCTGTCAGCTGGCCTTTCTTTTAGCCTGTGTTAACCTTTTTCAATTGCTATGATCTGCAGATATCTATTGAGGAGCGACACTATCTTATTCATTTTAAATATTGCTGCTACTAGAGTTCTTTTTTTCACACTATTGTTAATACAGGAAATTCACCATGTCTCTTTTATAGTAATGAAGCCTTTCTCCATTCACGTGCAAGCTTTTAACTCAGAAGCTGAGGTGTCAGACCCGCCACTGCTTAAAATATCCATAGAATCAGTGACCTTCATGTTCCCATCTCACAAGTTCAGAAAATGAAATCCATAAACCGCAAAGGATGGCGTATATTTTGTTATGAAAAGCTTAAGAGAAAAACAAAAACAAAGCGAACAAACAATTTAAAAAACCCACACAGAACTGATGACCAGCATGGGACTCACATCCTGTATAGAGGCTGGGGGGGCAGAAGTGACTTGGTCCTGTCCTCGCCCAAGTATGGAGGCTCCACTCTATTTCAGTCACATGCAGAAAAGGGGTAATTCTTTAACTTAAAAGATAAGGAAAAAACTCAGTTCAAGTGTGTTTCTGGTATAAGCCAAGGTCATTTTCAACTTTAAAACAAAGAAAAACTTCAGACTTTGAATTATTTTGCCCTAAAATGTCTGTGAAATTATATTTTTTTTGTCATCACTGTGACCCAAACATATTTCAGTCTGGTGCTCTAGTGTGAGTCTCTGTCTCTGTCTCCTTTCATTGCCTGATGAAGGTTAATATTCAGGAGGATGACTATATGTTTTATTTAGCTTCTCTAAGAACACGAATTATAGGCTCAATGCCCTTTATTGATGGCTAGAAACCAAATATGAGTAAGTACATCCCATGATCCTCTTTTTGGGTCTGGCTTGCCTCACTCAGGATAGTGTTTTCTATTTCCATCCATTTGCCTGCAAACTTCAAGAAGTCCTTGTTTTTTACTGCTGAGTAGTACTCTAATATGTATATATTTGGAATTCATTTAAATAAACCCATCAGGTTTTGTTAAAACAGAACATACCTACATTAGAATGATTGTAGAAAGCAGTCTAGTGGTAGGGTATCGTGCATTTCTGCTTCCTTTGTTA
>NW_026067977.1:8475142-8511808 GCF_014885135.2 Alexandromys fortis
ACAAAAAAAAAAAAAAAAAAAAAAAAAAAAAAAAAAACACAACTTAGGAGGTAAGTATGAAGGCTCAGAAGTATACATTGGATTCTATAAAAGTGGGTTATGACAGTTCAGGATTAAGAAATCTTAAAGTGGCAATTTGCAAAATCTATTTTTTTAAAAAAAATTGAACGTGTCATGTCTATGATTAATTATTCATTAGGTTGCCAAGAAGTGTATTGAAGTGTGTTTCAGGTTGCAGTAATGGGATGTTGCCTTTGATGATTTTCTGTTTTATTTTCAATGGTGGTGTTTATTATGAAAACCATTTAAATATATACAGAGCATATAACTTTTCACCAGGAAAGCGTTGTATGAAATTATTTTTTGATAATATTAAAACATTAAAGCCAAGCTACAAGTACTAATTCTTAATTGCCTACCTGCTATTGTTTCCCCTCTTGCTACTTCTTCCCATTGTATCTGGTGAGCCACAGGCAGCTTTTCCATGATAAAGCAACCATAATATTTCAGATTTATAATTGCACACCCTGAAGCTAATGTCAAAAGCTATATGGGTAACTAAAGGAGGGGATGTTAGAATTAAATACCTAAATAATTCGGGACAGAAAGGGCACATGGAAGGAAAGAGGAAAGGAAATGGGAGGGGGAGACTGGAGAAGAGGGGAGCAAGCTATTTATACAACAGAGAAGCTAGCTGAGCAAGTGCTCTTGCATAGCTCAGCTATGGACTTATAAAGACATTACAGTTTTGAAACCATAGGTTCTCTCCTCACAGGTTCAGGTTGTAGTTTTATTTCTTTTCTCTCCTTTATTTTTGACACAAAACAAAGGAGGTCTCCCTATATAGTCCTCACTGTCCTGACTTGCTATGTAGACAAGTTTAGCGCCAAGCTCATAGAGGTCCACCTGCCTCATGCCATCCCTCCCCCAGTGATGGGATTCAAGATATGTGACACCATGTCTGACTGTGCTAAAGGATACTAATCCCACTCAGAAAATGAGGATAATGGGGCATTTAAATTACTAGATTGTCAGATGAAACAGGAGATGTCTGGGAAGAAACTTACTCACTGCCTGAAATCTCATGGTGCAGTCTGTTTTTATTCTCTGTTCTCTGCCTAACTAGACCATGAACCAATAGTGATTAATGCTAAAGTTTCCTGTAAGACAGGCAAGAGATGTGAAGAAACATCTCAGCACCATCTGTCTGACGGCTTGACCCTAACATGTTGCTGCCATGACATGAGGCAAAAAAGCTAATCTCATGGTGATAATTAGCACCTGTGAGAAAAAAAAATAATTATACATTAAGTCAATGTATNTAGTCTGAGTCCATGCAGTGACTTTAGCAAATGCATAGGGAATGGCTCTTGGGGCTATGTAACAATCAGTTCATTTATAGGATTTTGAAAACAGCACATTAAGGAAGTATTATGGATAAGGGGCTATCCAAGAGCTGACAGAGAAAAGTAGATGGGGAATAGAATCTCAGAGTGAATGCCTGTGTACATATTTTAATTTAAGGTAATGGGTTGTTTTCTCTTAATTCTAAATATTATTAAGCAAATGCTTACTAAGGCAGATTAGGAAATTGTCACCAGAGAATCTTTATCACTTATCTCTGGGGTTTCAATTTATGTGAAATATTCAAATAAACATAAATTGCCTGAGTGTTTATTTTGCTCTGCTTTTGTTTTACTTTTTAGATTAGGATGGCTTGGAATTTGCTATGTTACCCAGGTTGACCTAAAAATCATGTTGCTCCTTCTGCCCCAGTCTCCCATGAATTGGTGTTTCAGGCATGAGATTGCAAAGCAGGCAATTTCAGCTTTTATGTGTTTGTAACAATGATATCCAAGCCAACTTCGTTAAAAGAAAGACACTATATCAAAGAAAAACATTGTCATGGTACATAAAGCTGTCACATAATTTACTTTCACTATTTCAGCATCCATATTTCTACCTGGTATCAAGTTGTTTATGTGGTCTGAAGTCAAGTGCGCTCTCACTGTGCCCTTTAGATGGTGTCTTTGTCCTTCCCTTTGCTGCAGTGGATCCTGATACCCATTTTTCCCAATTATGCCGATGATTTTAATGCCCTGAGGCACCAAGTGTCCTGTAAATCTTTTCCTGACTCACCTCTTTAGGCAATCATTACATCTTTCAGCTTCTATTACTGCCCTCCATTTGTTACTGATGCTCACCCATGCTGTGGTAGTGGGAGCCAGTTAGCTCTCCCTTCATTACAGACATTATAGTCCACACCTGACCACTCTGCCTTCCTCTCCCTCAAATAACCAAACAATCAATACCACAATGCTTTGTCTTGTCTTAATGAACCAATTGTTTTTCTTCTTGTGTAGTCAAAACATTTGAGAGGTACTTTTCTTCTTGCCATTAGTTTTAATTTTTACAAAGTTAATTTTTAACTTTTTTTGTCTAATAAAACAATGTGGATTAACATGAAAATAATAAAGATATACATTAAGAGAAAGATAAGTTCCATTGCATTGAGTATTTATTCCAAGTGCATATTAGAAACATAAAGCTGTTATCTGCATATGAGAAGTGAATCATGTCACTCTGCAATTGATTCTTGAAACTCATATGCACCGGTGCAGGTGTGTTGTTTTTCTTTGTATTTCTCTCTCTCTCTCTCTCTCTCTCTCTCTCTCTCTCTCTCTCTCTCTCTCTCTCTCTCTCTTTACTTCATCCCCATCTCCCCATTATTTCTACAGTTTCCTACCTGCACAGACTTTTTCTGTGCCCCTCACTCCCTTTCAAATTCATTATCTTTCCTTATGTACCAGTATTTTACACAAATACACAGACATGCACACACACACGTGAACACATGAAAATCCAATCTGCTGAGTATATTTAGTGATGCTTGCATGTGTGTGTGTATGTATATAGTGTTGATCACTAAAGGCAGAATAATTTATCAGGGGACTCATTCACGGAGAAGATTGATTTTCCTTTTCAGCAAGCATTAATTGTCTGTAGTGCTCCAAGGAGATATGGGACAATGCGAGATTTCCCCAATCTATGTGATATGTTCATTCGTTCTGTCATCATACATGGCTTGTTGGATGCAGCTTCGCTATTACATCAAGAAGACTCCATCTTCTGTGCTTTTGACTCTGGGAAAAGCAAAATTAATAGGTTCTAATCTAGAATCCATTAGATGGCCAGGTATATAGTACCAGGCATGCATCTGCTCTTATTGATAGAACCTTAAGTCCAATTAGTCAGCTGTTGCTTACTTCAGAGGTATGCGTCATTGTTGTACTACTGGGGATAACTCGCTGGCCTGGTCACTGTTATGATTCACAGACTTTCCAGCTTGGTATGATGAGTGATTGCTTTCCTCCTTTGACAGCTTATCTACCACCTTCAGATGATATGGTAGGCAATACAAAGGAAGATGGAGAGATAAATAACACTATGGGTATGTGAAGATGGAGGAGAGAGAGATGATTCAAAGACCACTTTGGATGATAATTTTTCACTCCATGGTCATAGACATTCTAACAATACCTCAATCATAGGAAACTTCCCTTTGATGGCTTATTAGGAAAATCCAAAGACACTCAAAACAATATAGGATATTGCTGATGCCCACGGTTGCCTCCAAGAACCTGAAGAAAAATCCCTGCTGCTCATGACAGCATGAAATCGGATATAGGGTTTGGAGAAATCACACTGGAATGTACCTGGAGAAAAGCTATACTTTATAGAATCTTTCAAGCTTTATTCTCATGACTTTCTCCCATTATGCCAGCTCTGCCATGTGTTATATGAAGTTTTTGCTCAATGGCATGCTTATTTCTTTGCTTGTTTCCATTTTGATTATCTATCATTTTTTTCTTCTTTATTGGTCTTGCAGACTTGTTCATATCTTACTTAGCCACTAGGTCTGCTCTGCAGAGTTCCGCTTACAGCATATTTTGTGGCTGTGACTTCTACTCAATGCACCCTGTAATGCTTCAGGCCTCTACTTTCCATGAAGCTTCTCCTGAAGCTAAGATTACAAAAATGGGAAAATGTAGTATTGATTCTTTGTTTCTTTTTGGGTCTAGTTGACTACTGCAGGAAGCTCATTGGCCATTTTATTGGGATTATTTGTTCAGCATAAATGCAGGCGTGAGGCAATTAGGAAAAAGGATGAGGGTAGAAAGACAATGGCAAAGGGATGAAGATGAGCAAAGTATCTTGTATCTATGTCTGGAAAGAATAACAGAATCCATTGTTCTGTTGAAATAGGAGCAGCTGGGCTACGTCCCGGCACCCGGCCGCCCGCATGGCTAGTTTATGCCCAGAAATAATTACACGGAAACTGTATTCTTTCAAACACTGCCTGGCCCGGCTAGTTCCAGCTTCTTATTGGCTAGCTCTTACATATTGTTCTAACCCATTTCTAATATTCTGTGTAGCCCACGAGCTGGCTTACCAGGGAGGATCTTAACCTGCGTCTGTCTGGAGCGGGAGAATCATGGCGGCTCCTTCACTAAGCTTCTTTCTTCCAGAATTCTGTTCTGTTTTCTCCACCCACCTAAGGGTTGGCCTATCAAATGCAAATGGGCCTAGGCAGTTTCTTTATTAATAAGAAATCACTCTCACATCATTGTTCAGTTCAAATAACATCTGCTAATGAAATAGCTTACTTATTTAGTTCAGATAATTTTCTTACAAGAAATGGTGACTGTGTTTTTGAAAAAAAGAACTAAGAAAACTTCAGTGAGAATTATCGTCTCCTGTGTAACTGCTCAAGCCAAATTTTGAAGTCCTAGAAGAAAAGGGGATTTCATTTTACTAAAGAGTAACTTCCCAAGATTAAAGAATGTATCTTAAACCCATTTAACCCTCTAAAGTCATTCCCTTTGAGAGAAGGAAATCTTTTATATTCTCTTTGGCATCTCCTTATCCAATGTTAAAACATTTTAACTTTTTTTTGTAGGATACCCAAAAACTGTAGAGAGAGGTGTGCTTTAATAAATATTTTTGTCACCAAAGAGAATTTAGAAGTGAAAGTAGAGGAGACTATCCTTCTCTGTCTTCTGAGCATGTACTAAACAATGCATACATATGGATTAGACTATTATGAAGGATAAAACTCTTACTAGTTCTAGCTATATTTAGACTTAAAAGAATCATGGCATGTAATAGTCTGCTAAGAGGCATGTGGCATCTTAGGGAACCATTGTAAGTGAATTATTCTTTTCAAATTGTTCTACTGAAGGTTAGTGAGACCTGAACATTAAGTAACATAATTCCAATATGAAGATCATTCTGATTGTCTAAAATGTTTCTGATAAATATCAGAAGCAAACTTTCTACAGATGGCCAGAAAAAGGTCTGATTTTCATAAATATGTTTGAATGTTTATGTGTATATATAATCATATATGTACATATATTTATGTATATTCATTTCAAAATTTAGTACTTGATAAAATTCACATTGATAAATTCTAGATGTCAATAAAAGTCTAAAGAGATTAGGCAAGGATAGCTGAACTATACTTTCTTGAGAAATCAAACCCAAAAATAATGCAATCTGCTATAGTTTGAGGTACATTTAAATATATTATTTCCATTTAGTCTGAGTTGACTTTTCAAGATCAAACTATTTCTACATGAATATAATTACAAAAATTTACAATAGTCACCTTATTTTTAGAGTACATAGGTAAACCTTATTTACACATGAAACATGAATAATTAATACATTTTAAATAAAGCATTTTATTTTTATATTACTTCATCATTGGCATAGTTTTTTTACACTTCTTAAAAACAATAGATATTTTGCAGCTAATAATACATTAACTATGTCCTATGCTCTCTAGACTAAGGGGAAAACATGTGAGCTGCAGCTACCTAATGTTGCAAATATCGTATATGATGTGTCTTAAATCAGGCTACTAATCTTTATTAGACATATTAAAATATTATTCCATGCCTACAAAGCATTTATTTTGACAAGTATATGAATTACGGCACTACCACAATTATTTTTCACATTTAAATTCTCCAGTTATATTTCTATAGTTTACTACTATCAGTAACTGATCAATGAGCTCTTAGCAAAGGACTTGATTACTTTCTTATGGCATATTTTTGAGTTTTGTTTATATCCCACATACCTCAATATGTGTCATTCTTATGTTGGTGAATATAATCTTACGTTTGTAATCTAGCTTAATTTTATTAACTGAATCACTTCTGGCTTCATGTTCTCCCTTTTTACCAGTGTTTCTTTCACTGTCTTGCCTTTTATGGATTTGGTAGCTTATCTAACTTTGCAATTGACCTTTGTGAAGGTGGCAGATAGGTCTACTAGACCATGTAATAAAATGTACTGTGTAAAGAAATGAGGAAAAAGGACTACCAAATGGCTTTTAGAATGGCACTTAAATCCCTGTGCCTCATGTTCCTAGTCTGAAGAAGTGGTGAAGGGTCACTTTTACTGATTTACAGATTGTAATTTTTTTTTCTCAGTGCCATGGCCCACTAGTTTTGAGTACTCCTAAAGTCAGTCATTTCAATAGCCTCCTACCATGAATAATACACTTCCCAGGCTTTTCCATGCTGCTAGATTTGTCTAGGAGTCTATTTTCTGAATAATGAACTTTGAGAAGCATCAGGAGTTAATTCCTGGGCATCTCAGTTTTTACATTACACAAGTCTCAGAACACTTATTAGATATTTGCATAATGAATAATAAATAAAGTTATGTGTGTAAAAACAACTGACATATTGTTTCTTTGGTTACTTATAGCTGACCTTAAGACTAATACTTCCTAGACTTGTCACACTTTTTTTTTCCTTTTTTTGTAATTGATTTTTATTGTGCTCTACATTTTTCTCTGCTCCTCTCCCTGCCTCTCCTCTCCTCTCTCCTCCAATCCTCTCCTAAGGTCCCCATGCTCCCAATTTACTCAGGAGATCTTTAGACTTGTCACTCTAAGGGAAGAAGAATTGTGATGTTGCAAGAGAGTTTGAACAGGACTTACATCTTTTGTAAATGTTGGCTGTTATTCATGATAAAACTAGAAATGTTTTAAAATGAGCATTTTAACTTATGTAAAGGTGATGGGTAATTTTTAAACTTAAATTATAGATTGAATAAAATGATTTAGAATGCTTCTTTCACCATAACTCTGTCACTGAAATGAATGTTAGCTGGGTTCATGGATGGCATTGTGAACTAGAGAGGTTTAGTATATTATTGCAAAGAATAAACAGGTCTAATAATCAGTTTTCCCATCAGTAAACAAATAAAACAGCAGCTTCTGTTAGAAGATGCAGGTACATTAAAAAATAAATATACATGTATCAGTACTCTGAGAAAGTGGTATTGATCTTGCTGAAACATAATAAGGCACTATATATTTTGTAAAAAATTATAGAAAAATAAGCTAAATTTTATATGACATAGTCCAGAATATCAAAGGGGATTGGGAAGTTGTAGAAGACACAGCATTAAAAGGTCATGTGTGCAGAGAAGAGGCATTGCTGATCATGGCATTCCTTTCCACTTAGATCAGGATAACCTCTTGCTTTGTATATTGAGCATTTGTGTGATGTCTTTTGGTTCAGGAAAAAATTGTATAAATAAACACAGTTAAATATAAGAAAACAAGAAATGTTCCAAAGGCTTCCTTACTCTCATTTGAGTTTTGAGTATTGTATATATTCTAGAAAGAGAAATTCTTCAGGTTTAGGAACAATTTTTGCTTTGCCTTGGGCAAATTAATTTGAGAATCAGGGTGCCAGAATCCCATCATCACAGAAAGCATCCTTGAAATCAGACACTCCTGAATCCTGTCTCACAAATTAGAAGAATGAACTTCATGTACCACAGACAGTGAGTTTCTATAACTAAATTTACGATGAGGAACTTAGGAGGAAACAGAAAGCAGAGATTGTATATAGCATAAGAATCCTAGGAAATGCGGTACCGTTGAATCATGAGTCTGGGGAAATATGCAGAACTTACGACAGAAACCAGGGAAAGGCTTAAAATGGTGGTCAGTCCATTCACCCCATGGGTAGTTGCAAGATACAGAAACTTGGGTGAGGCTGAGCATTGGGTCAGTCTGTTCTGTCTGTGGTGTTCAGGTGTCTTCTCTCATTTCAGCCACATCCTCATGTACAGCTTCCAGACACTGGTATATTTATTTTTCTTTTGTGGTGTAAATGAAAATAACAATAATAAGATTCCAGAGGAGCAGGATGAAAAACAACTTTCTAAGTTGCCCTGCTTGCAGGGCAGAACCTAGAGCTAGAATTTTCAGATGTCCAGTATAGTCCCTGAGTTCTTCTTATTACATGCTGATGGCTTGAACAATAACAAGCTCTCATTACTGACTTAAGCAAATGGTTTTATCTCTTCTGATCCCACATGGTGCACATAATACTCTCAAGGTACTGATTATTTTAAATCTCTGGGAAAAATTATATATTTGAAATATGCAAGAAATTATTTCCTTAATGTTTTTTTTTTCAATTTATTATGCATATTACTCCAAAGAAGATACGCTCTGCTGAAAGAATAGTAATAAAATTTTAAGAATAAATCTTTCATTGGCATCTTAAAATGAATCTTTTCAAATGTGTTCATAAATACTACTTTTTGACATTTGAAATTTGGGAACATCCTCCAGTCCTATATCAGTTCACAAAATGCTGCCAAAATGCAAATAAGCTATTTTTTCTCTGCTTTTACATTAGTTGCCTTAAGACAATTGCCTCATTTCCATGATAATTCTCTGTTTAATTATTTTGCTCTCCCAGACAATCTTAAAGTCTGAATGTGTTAAACAGACTCTTCTCTTCATTATTCCTAGCCAGATACATACAGATACTCAAGATGTTAAATTTGGCCAGAAGGGTATCCAGGCAGAATTTTTTACCCCTTGACCAAAAATTTAAGTCAAATAATAAATAAATATATTATAGAAAATTATTCTTGTTAATTATTCCAATTTTCCAAAAGTAAATGTTAAAACAAGCATACTGGTTCCCTGCTAGAAATCAGTTCTCATAATGGAGAGGCAAAACTCTATTGTTGAGTGCAGCTTGGCCACTATACTGAATACTAGGCAGGCCTGAGGGTGAGTTCCTAACATATATAAACAATCAGTGACATTTTGTTAAGAAAAATGTCTTTTTCTCTTTTCAAGATGGCAAAAAAAAAATGGTAAAGAGCTTCTTGATAGGAGTGGGATCTTGTACATCTTGTGGATGCTTTCTTTTCCCAGCCTGGGTTTTTGTCTGGTTTGGTCTTACATTTTCTGGATGTATATGTGTATCAGCTCAGTTATCCAAAGAGCTCTTCTTTCTTGGAGTCATTTCCTACACTTAGTTTGTTCTGAAAACTTTTCTGGCTTCTCTTCTACTTTGATTCCTGAGCCTTCATGGAAGGGTTTGATAAAGACAATTCTTTTAGGACCAGCACTCCTAAGTTGTTTATTTTGCCCATTGTCTAGTTATATGTCTCTAGGTTATGTACCATGTAGTGGAAAAGAGAAGCTTCTCTCATACAGCATGGATGTATGTGTGTAGAAATGTGTCATTAGGAGTCACTTTATTGCTATGTTTCTTTAGCATAAAAATAGTAGATTTATTTGTAGGGTGCATAAACTATCTATTCTCTAGTTTTGATGACTTTGTCAGTATCAGGTATGTGTTCCGTCTTATAGACTGGGCCTTTAATACAATTTTTATAAATGGTTGTTTCCTCCCATACCGTTTTTACTACTATTGCACTAGAATATCTTGCAGAAATGCCAGTAATGTAGGTTTAGGGTTTATAGCTTGGTGTTATTGACAATTTATTCTTTCCTCCCTCTGGTAGTATCTTTCATGAATGCTAGTCATTAAGGATGAAGCTTCTAGTTAGGTACCCACTCAGTTTCCCCATGTTGATGACATAAATAACTGGTGTCTTCAGCAATAGAATCTTACCAAGAGGTTTCAGAAAGTAGCCAATAGCCTCGAAAATTGCCTTTGAGGCCTAGTATATGGGAGGGGTTTTCTATGGTACCCATGAGGAAACAGCTAAGCAAAATATATCAAACTACTGACATTTGTGTTTTCCTTGTTGGCATAAGGTATGAAATTGTAGCATTTTCGAATCTATCTTATGGTGTCTTTGCTTAAATTCCTTTCATATATGTATATATTTTAAGAAGGTACTCCAGAAATCTTACAGTAAGGGCTCATGGATTTTCAAAAAGCATTTCATATTAGTTGTCCCTCTATATATTTCCTCCATTACCCTGTGCTCCCTTGGCCCTCCCCAATCAGTCTTCATATTCTATCCTCTGTTTTATCTCTGCATTGTATTATACCTCTTTTCACCTTCCTTGGAAGATCCACTCCTCCATGCTGGTCCCTCAATAGCTACTTTACTTCTGTGGTTATTATAACTGAATCATATTTCTAAAACCTAAAGGCTGCCATGCACATATAAGAGAAATCATGCAATGTTGTCTTTTTGGCTTACCTTGCTCAAGATAGTTTAAAGTATTTCAGGTTTCTTATGAAAGTTTTCTAAATCCATAACATGATTTCTCCCTTCCATTTAGCTTAGTGTAACTCATGAAGAGTGGCCACATAGACTTTTTTTGTTGCCTATACTCTGAGTCCTACTTTTGTTTGCAGTTTCCAGAATGAAGAAACCTAGGAAGTGTACTTATAACAATTTCCTTGGACGTTTCCTCAAGCTCTGGTCATTGTTCACCTTTTCTTTTGTAGACTAAACAAAATGATCTCATATCCTGTAATTTTCTATTCTTGTAACAACAGTGAACTGTTTCCTAAATTAAAGCTTATGCTAGACAGTTGGGCTACTGGCCACATGTGAACCTCACACCCTCTGTATAGTTTTATTCTTCCCCTTGTGAAGAGAAGTCCTAACTCTATCCTAAGCCTTCATGAGTTTTTCTAAGTTTCAATTTGAACATTACCTTGATTTTAAAAACCTGATTCTATGATACTGAGAGTTTCAGAATTAAATTCTAAACCATGATATCAGATGTTCTTTGGATTCTGGCATCTTTTTAAAAAACCTGTTGTCTCTACCTTAAAGTCCCCTTCAGAAAGCACATGTCTTCATTTCTTTTCTATTCTGTCTAATGTTAGCTGGCCTAATGTTATGTGTCCACTGTTATCAGGCTCATCTCGCTGCTCTGTTAGCAGAGAAAACATCCTCTCCCATTCTCTCCATGTTTGCTGTACTGCTTACTTTTCTCCTTGATGTGATCACATATCTGACAAGAAGCAACCTAAGAGAAGCATTTATTTTAGCTTAGCCTTGAAGAGGATCAAATCTATCATGGAAAGGAAATCATGGTGGCAGGAGAGAGAGTCAACTTATCAAGTTGTATTCAGAGGGGTGGAATCAGAGACAGAGAGATGCTGATACTAAGCTTGCTTTCTCCTTTTAGTAAGTCAGGAACAACGATTTGGTCTCACCTACAGTTAGAGCAAGTGTTGCCTCTCTAGTTTCCATTCTGGAAACAATTTTGAAATCAGTGCCTCTAATCCAGTCATAATATTAGAAGAGAAGATTCATAGAATATTGGGCAAAGTAATTTTAGGGGTTTATGGAGACCTTTAAGGTGTCTTGGGACATCAAACCATTCTTGTTTGGAAGGAATCCACAGGTTCTCATCCTCTGTGGAAACAAAAGCAACGCCTCTTATCTAAAGCTACATATCCTTAGGCCCAAATTTTGAAGTCATGATATCTTTAAAATATATATGTTGGTTTAGCTTAGCAGCCTGTACAATAAAATATCTCTCTGTACTTATCTCTTTCATAGTCAAAAATTTCAAAGAAAACACAATAATATACATATCCAGACTCTCTGTGTATATTCCATCCTTACATGGCTTATTTTTCCTTCCTCCTTTTAGCTATGACTGTCTGGACTCTGTCTCTTTAAATACTTTGTTTCATTTTTATAAACATTTACTTCCTTTCATAATGGACTATATTTTTTTTTCATTTCTCTCCTAAATCCATGTATATTTATCCAACACAGTGACCCCATTTAGAGGGCTTTTCTGTCTGCATTTGTCTTTATTATGTGTGTGTATATGTAATTATTTTTTACCAGGACCACTTTTTTATGTTAAGTGGGCATGGATAGGACCAACTCTACAGCCCTGCCTGTTGGTTCTGACCTGTAAAACATGGTGGAGGCATGTTTGCTGCCTCTGAGAATCATACACATTGCCCCGTTTTCAGGCACACGGTGGGTCTATGTTTCCATTAAGCAAATTTCATCACTCTACTCACAAACCCCATTAAAATGTTGTGTATCTGAACCTCTTGAAATAGTCAGAGTTGTTCATGATGGTGAACCAGGAAGCCACTGTTTTTTTAAAGAAGTTCTTACTGCTAAAGCTGAGTCAGAAAATCTCTTAGGGGAGCCACATCTCTACTTTCTGCCAGCAAACAGACAAGAAACTAAAATTTCTTTCCAAGTTCTTTTGGGTTTAATGTGTATTTAACTGGCATACATTGATGTACCAATTTAAAGGTGAAGACTGCTTGTTCTTTTCCCATCTGGCCTGGCTCAAATAATCACACAGAAACTATATTATTTGCAATACTGGTTGGCCAATAGTTTAGCTAGTTCTTACATCTTAAATTAACCCACTTCTATTAATCTGTGTATCACCAAATGCTGTGATTTACTGACAAGGTTCTGGTGCATCTGTCTCCAGTGGTAGATACATGACTTATCAGTAATTCCACCTAGTCTCTCTATATATCTTTTTCATCCTGACTACATTCTTTTAGGCCATTGCTCTAAAGGAGTTTCTCTATTAATCAATGGTAGTAAAAACATATTCACAGCATACAGAGGGTAATCCCAAATCAAAGGTTGTTAAATCTTTCCTTATATTGATCATTAGATGGGGATGTGAGGACTGTTCTTGCTCTCATGAGCCTTGATCTTGAACATTGTTAAAGACAATAAGAAGGCAGCAGAGACCCTGACTGTGCTAATGTTTAACATGCGTGTTTGTTTCTTAGCCTTTTATTTTCTACACTTTTTTTCAGGTATCAAAATAATCTGAAAAGCTGATCACTTGTGCTGTTAGGCTAAGCACTATCATGCAGATGAATGCCTTACACATTGGAAGATGCCATTTCAAGCCAGGTTTTTAATGTTTCACATTCAAAAGTGAATCTGATGCTGAATTTGTATAACATTTAGTGATCTTTTTTCTACCAGTTATTTATGAATCAAAAATTTATCTTGGCAATGCTAGTCATTTTCAAAACCTCGCTGGAAATAGTTCAGAGTTAATTTTGTTTAGGAGAGGATTTGTGTAAGATGATGAATGCATCATGATATAATAGCCTCTTCCTTTCATCTATCATACTGGTAAATCAAATTGCAAGTGTTGCATTAATGTGATAAAATGCTTTCTCCTTAGCTTTTCTTTTAGTCATTTAAAAACTGAAATCAAATGAGAAAATTGGGCCCAAGTAAATGAGAATGCAACTGTTTAATCTATAAACCAATACATTAAGAGCAAAGGCTTGATCATATATCTCTTGAAGTCTTTAACTGTGCAGACAATTTTAATGCTAACTAGCATATAGGTCAACTGGGAGAGAATGGGTGACTTTCAGGGTAAATTCAAGCCTTCCCTTTTCTGTTTGCATGAATTGATTGGAAACTTTGTTGAAGAAAGTCTTTCTAATCTTCTTATCACTAACAAGAGATATTGTTCACTTACAGGCTACCTGTCCCCTACCAGTGCATGTTTGCTAGCAGTTACATGCTAATAAAAACTATTCACACCTGTCAAGATGAAGTCATTATTTAAAAAGTGAACAAATATTTAGTTGCAGTGTTCTGGTAAGGATCATCTGAAAACCATTGCTAGGCACTTTGTCTCACTGCTGTGAACTTACATGGCAGTTAAGCCTCTATTCTAGCACAGTGTTCAAATATAAGGTGATTACTCGGTCCATAGCTTACCTCTTGAGCATCAGTTAGTAGAAATAATTGGAAGGAAAGCTGTTAGACATTTCAGGTGGTATATAGATTTCCAACTTCATGCTTCCCTGATTTTGAACAATAGATCCCATATGAAACCAGTAGTTTTAATTTACTTTTATCTACTATAAAGTATTCTCTAATTTCTACATAAAATATATACTTTTTTTAATCTTTTTGCATCTATAGTTACCATCTGATATGTTCAAAAGAAGAGAATTATAAAGCACATATTTTAAAGTAATTATTTATTCCAGCTCTTGTTTTGTAAATATTAGTCATATAACCATAGTAAAATAATAATTCTCTTAGTGTTGTATGTATAAGAATAAATTACCAATCATCCCAAGGAGGCTTATATAGGTACTGACTGTGATAATGTAGACCAATGAGATACTGAGCTTCAGAGTCATAGGAGAGGGCATTGAGAAATACTGATACCACTTTTCTCTTTTCCTCCAGGAGTCACATGACACAAGCTCATTTCCTAATATAGTGGAACATTATGTATTTTCCCATCTAAAATCTATTATGTAAATCACTGCATCACATACGCATGGCTTTTGTTTGGTCTCAAGCATAGTTGGCAATTAAAAACTATCCTGAATACTCTTCCAATCCATAGAGCCTATCCAAAAAACAAAGAAAACCTAGGACCTCTTACAGAGAAATACAAATTTTGTGAAGACCAAGAGGGGTATCATTTTTAATGATGTTTAGGAAACAGTGTTACAGAAGACCTGATAGACACACACACAAAAAAAGAATCTTTCAACACTGTTTTGTACATTATTTATCTCCTTACCTCTATACACATGATCTCTATCTATATTTGCCTGAGTATGGTGGTACAGACAAGGGGGTGATGTTTTAAAGTGGAAGAAAGAAATGTGAAACCTTAAGATTTTTATGAAGGCCAAAACAAAAGAAAAAAATAAAAGCATTTACCATTGTAAATTGGTGAACTATTTATTAAGAGAAAATTTTGGAATAATCTCTTTTATACCTTGTAATTATTTTATTTTTTAATTTTTCCCTGTTATTGAAAATAGATTATTTTCTCATACTGTATCCTGATTAAAATTTGGCTCCCCCCTCTGCTCCTTTCAGTTCCTCCTCACTTCCCCTCCCATTATTTTCATAAGTAATATAAGTAATGAATGCTAAATGAATTTCTAAGAGATACATAGATGAGGATAGATAGATAGACAGGATAAAATCAATTATAATATTAAATTAAAATTAATTTGAGTATTAATTAAGATTAAGAAAGGATTAAAATTATTTGAGCGTGCACAGCATTAATTTAAGTGAGTGTAGAGTTATTCTCATCCGGATCATCTCATACAGGGTTTGCTGTTATTAGATCATCCTACTGCACAGCTTGCACTTGCTCTACATTGATGACTCCTGGACATTTTCTAGTCTGCTTATTATAGTAAAAAAAGACTGACAATTTTGAACTTTTCTCTATTTTCTTTTGTCTTAAAATAATTCTGCAACTCCTTCTTGTGTTCTGTCTTTGTCACCTTCATTTACCCCTTCATTTTTCATCTCTTTGTCCCTATTCTCCTTTCACATGAGACTGTATGCTGGCTTAAGCTGAGTCCTTGAGAAAAGGCATGGTGGCAAATAACCTGAATACCCCAAGCCACTGCTTCCTCTGCTTATATTATCTGGTCCCTTTAAGCAACTGGTAGCGGAATTAGTTATTTTAAACACTCTATGGAAGTAGAAATTGTATCTGCATTTACACTTTAATCATAGAATTATAATAATTCTTTTCCTTAGTTTCTTGTAAGTGGAGTTTCAGGTACTCAGTTTGATCATAACTCTTCTTTTTGAAGAACTATGCCTATAATGAATGATTGCTATGCTTTTCCTGGACTTTTCAGAGACACACTGTAATGTATTTAAAATATCATGTTACCATTTAGTGATGATAAAATGCATATTATTTTAAAAATAATGAACTATAATAAAGCAAATCTTGTATATTAAATCATATCCTGGAAATTCATAGTTGAATCATGTAATATCTAGGAAGCAAATGTTCTTATAATTTTATGACTATCATGATTATCTCTATAATTTTGTTCTTTCTTTGATGCAAGGAGAATAATATAACTTTACCAATTACAAAGGCTAATATTTGAAAACATGGATTCTGTCAGGGAGCCCATGATTTTAGGAAGGCATCCTCTGTTATTAAAGAACTCCCTTCCATTTCACTGTATGTATAGTGATTTAAGGAAGAACAGGACTGGTGACAGGCATACATGCTTCCATGTATTATTGGCAGATGATGTCTATGGTGTTAGCACCCATTTATAGTTCCATTTGCAGTGCTGGAGTCCATACAGTCTCAAGACTCCCAACTTTATATTCCTTTGCTTTATCTTTGGGGTAAAAGGATGTATGTAGAAATTCTCAATTTTAATGTATATTTATCTACATTGTAGTGTATTTGGATTCTATCTAAAGTACACTCTTTCACTTTGACTTCACTATCTATAAAATATTAATATAAATGTAAAATATATTATATATAATATAAATACCAAAAATATATGTAGAAATCTGTGATTTTAGGCAATCCAAATATATTTTCTCCTTTTCCAACCCCCCCTTCTGTACTTCTTTTGTAGTTACAATTACTTTGCCCTTAACCTAGTGATGATATAAGACAAATCCAAGTTCTTATTAATCTTATCAGACTTTCTAAAATGAGTATAATAAATAGACTTTATCCCAAAGTACGGAAATGTATACATCAGATATACAATATTCTTTTAAAATTAAATTTTAATTTTAGAAGTCCATTTTTTTCTGCTCAAATGCCATAAATTTTAACCACATAATTTGAGCTATTAAAATATTGATATTTCTGTAATATTTAATATAAGCCAAACAGACTTCTGCTATAAAGTATGAATTGTTATGAATGCTCACAATTTTTATTTTATTATTTGAAGTATTATTTAATTAATAAAAGTGATTTTTCCATTACTGTGCTCCCCCGCCCCTCTTTATTTCTCTTGTAAAGATTTTTGAGACAGGGTTTCTTTGTGTAGCCCTGACTGGAACTTGTTTTGTACTTTCTTTGTAGTAGACTAGGGTGGCCTAGAATTTGGGCATCTGCCTGCCTCACCCACCCAATTGCTAAGATTAAGGGCACCACCATCACAACCCAGCTCACTTCATTTCTTAATGTGGAAATTATGCTGCTATTTTTAGAGATACCTATTTCTTCCTGTCAAATTTGTAGAGTAACTTTACTAATTACCTTGAAAAGCATGCTTTTTTTGAAAAAAAAAGTAATCTAAAATAAAACACAACTTTTCATATAGGTTTTCATATTCATTTATGGCAGAGAAGCTAGTTGGTAGCTGCACAAAGAGCACTGAGGAGTAGCAAGACTGTAAAGGATTGCCATAGACAGCAGGACTGACTCTTCTCTCGCTGAGAGTTGGCTTTTACTCCTTGGCCAAGTGTTCCTTTTGCAAACTATATCATGACAATATTTGAATATTATGCTATTTTATCTTAAAATTTTCTTTAACTGAAATGCTTTGTTTAGAATAAATTTTATTTGATTTTCAGGTATTTTTTTGTATTTTCAAAATATCTCTTATTTTCAAATATCCCCTGTCTTTTTTGAATATTTTATCTTCAATAATGTCATCTTCACAAGTTTTGATTCTATAAATTAGATGTAAATTTCCATCATTTGAACATTTATTTTATCATCAAACATTTCCATTGATCTTCTTCATACATTTCTTTATTATTCATTTTTATTCCTATCTTTTGTTTTGATGATAGGTTCTGAATTATTCCAGTTATTTTGCTACTTGGATGAAAAGCACATATTTATGTTTCCATCATCATCTGGACCTAATTAATAGTTGCCTCTCCTGGTCACAAATAGGTTTATTGCTAGAGTGCGGATTTCATAACCACATTCATTGGGTGAATCCCAATTCTGGGCATGAGGCGGAGGATTTGGGTTTTGTGCTTCCTACTCACATTTTCAAATAAAGAACAATATTAGCTATCAACTCTTAGCTATTTTTATTAAGACTACATGAGTTAAGCTGTAGGCAGTACATTTTCAATAGTGCACTTTCATGTAGTAAACACATACTATGTGGAAGCTATTGCTACAATAACTCAGAAATGGCATATTACATTTAATAATTGACACTCCTAATGCCTGTTCTTTAGAACACTCCTCTCTATATACCTCATGGGTAGACAAACTGTGTCAGAGTCACTTAATATTTCATCCTACATTTTTAGGAATATACATTGTCACCACTGTTATTCTTTTATAAAGCAATTTGTTTAATAAATTTTGTTGATTTCTTATTTCATATCTTCCTTTCCCCTCTTAGAGTAATTGGTTTCCTTGTTGGGCACACATTGTAAGGGACATTTTCAAAAAGATCTCTAGTATGGATGTGTTCCTAGACCTTTCACACTTAACTTATTAGTTATTCCACAGAAAATGAATGCCATTTGGGCTTCTACATTACGAATTCTATTTTTTGTAAGTTTGAAATTTTAAAGTACAGTTTTCTTTTTAAGAAATTTAAGTGTTCACACTGTGCTTATGCTTTGCCTTTATTCACTATTATTTCTCTTTTGTTTTGGCATGAAATTTCTAGCCTCCTAGGTCCTACGTTGACTGTAGTGTGTAGGGAGTAGTGCAGATTGTAGCTTTCTGTGCGGTGCACAGTCCTTCTTGTGCCCAACTCTAACTTAAGACCAGCATTTCTTTCGGCTGAACAAATTATACTGTTTCTTTCAAAAGCATTCTTCTGGTGAGTGTTCTACTTCTAACCTCTCATTAATAGAGTTAATATTAATTCCATAAGGAAGGAATACTTAGAAACTTGGACACCCTGTATTGAACACAGCAGACCAATCAATGGTCCAGTGATTGGAAAAAAAATGAAAAGCTTATGCCTAGAATGATCTCCTCCAGTTCAATTTACTACCTTCATCCCCTAGTCCTCTGCCATTTTTGTTTGCAATTTGAAGTATCTGATTTTCATTGTTTTAACAACCGTAGATGTTATTGCCTTAAAAATTTGCACAATTAGAAACGTGTTGTCTTGAAATTAAAAGATGAGACGATATTTAGATTGGATCTCTTGTTAAAAACCTAGAGCTAAAGAACCGAGTGCTGTAAGTTACTCCACACTCCTGATAATTGGCTACTGAGTCCTGCTACTATGCTTGAAAATACACATTCCAATCACTGAGAAAAACTCAGTGATTACCAGCACTTGGTCTTTCATAGAACCTCTGTGATTCTTGCCATCACATGTAGGTTCACAACCATCCACCTCCATTTCCAGGAGACCTTGCACCTTTTGATCTCCCACCCCCAACACCAGGAAAGCAAGTTAGACACAAACATACAGCAGAGAAAAGCATAATCCACATAAAATAAATAAATATAAATTAATAAACAAAATATATCAAATTTAATTTTGTTTTGATTCAATTGATGCTCTCCTAATTTTGGTACGATTATATTTCTGTGTGTAGGGGACCAATTCTATTCTTTTTCTGATGGTCTTGCTAATTTCTTATTTGTTTTTTAAGTCACTCTTTTAGTCACTGTTTTGAAGAGACACCAAGACCAAGACAACTCTTATAAAAGAAAGAATTTAATTGGGAGCTTGCTTATAGTTTCAGAGGCTTAGTCCATTATCATCATAGCAGGGAGTGTGGTAGCAAGCTGGCAAGAAGTTGAAAAATTAGCCGAGAGTTACATCCTAATCCACAAGATGAGAGAGAAGGAAAGAGACAGACATACTGGGTCTGGAATAGGCTTTTGAAACCTCAATACCCACCTCCAGTGACAACCTCCTTTCAACAAGGAAATAACACCTCCTAATCCTTCTAATTCTTTCAAACAATTCTGCTCCCTGGTCACTAAGCAAGCATTCAAATGTATCTGGCTTTGGGGCTCATTCTCAATCAAACCACCACAGTGCCACTAAGGTATTCTGTTAATTTCACTTTAATTATTAATTTTGAGGCAAGATCTAATGTATCCCAACCAGAGGATGAGCTTAAGTGTGTAAGCCTTGTCCTTCTACATCACACATCCTGAACTTGTAGGCATGCACCAATAGATTTGTTTCACATGGAGCGGGAATCTAGGGTAGAGCTCTTGCATACCAGGCAAGCATTGTGCCAAACAAGCTACATCTGCAGTCCAACGTACAACTTCTAATGTAAAAGTTCCATCTTGACACTCTGGTAAAAAGGCATTTATTAATGCTCATAAGTTCTGCAGTACAGATTGTTTGTAACACCGACTTTCAGAATCCTACTTCTCCTTACCTTCATCATCTTTCCGTTTTTTTTGTATATTTTATTGTTTTTTTTTGAGCTATATATTTTTCTCTGATCCTCTTCCTCCCCCCCTTCCCTTTATACCCTTCCCTATTATCCTCATGCTCCCAATTTACTCAGGAGATCTTTTCTTTTTCTATTTTCCATGAGATTAGATTTATGTATCTCTTTTAGTGTCCCCTTTGTTGTCTAGGTTCTCTGGGATTATGAATTATAAACTGATTCTTCTTTGCTTTATGTCTAAAAGCCACTTATAAATGAGTATATATGATATTTGTCTCTCTGTGTCTGAGTTACCTCAATCAATATGTTTTCTAGATCCATTTATTTTCCTACAAATTTCAAGATATCTTTTTTTTTTTTTCTGCTGTGTGGTACTCCATTGTGTGAATGTACCACATTTTCCTTATCCATTCTTCAGTCGAGGAGCATTTAGATTGTTTACAGGTTTATGGCTATGACAAACAATGCTGCTGTGAAAATAGTTGAGCACATGTCCTTGTGTTATGATTGAGCATCCTTTGGGAATATACCCAAAAGTGGTATTGCTGGGTCTTAAGGTAGGTTTTTTTTTCTGAGAAATCACCAAATTTACATCCAAGGGGCTGTACCAGCTTTCACTCCCACCAGCAGTTCAGAAGCATTCCCTTTACCCCACAACCTCTCCAGCATAAGTTGTCATCAGTGTTTTCGATCTTGGCAATTCTTACAGATGTAATATGGAATCTCAGAGTTATTTTGATTTGCATTTCTCAGATTGCTAAAGATGTTGAGCTTTTCCTTAAGTGTCTTTCAGCCATTTAAATTCCACTGTTGAGAGTTCTCTGTTTAAGTCTGTACCCCATTTATTTTGGATTATTTGTTCTTTTGATAACCAATTTCTTGAGTTCTTTGTATATCTTTGACATCAGCCCTCTGACCTCAACATAAAACCAATCACAATGATCCTCATAGAAGGGAAAGTGGGAAGTACACTTTAACACATTGGCACAGGAGACCTCTTCCAAAACATAACCCCAGTAGCATAGACACTGAAAGAAACAATTAATAAATGGGGCCTCCTGAAACCGAGAAGCTTCTGTAAAGCAAACGACATAGTCAAGAAGACAAAACTCGCAGCCTACAGAATGAGAAAAATCTTCATCAACTCAATTACTTTCTTTATCGTCTGGACATTATTATTTATATCCCTATCCTGAACGACTTTGCCTTTTACCCACTACCTCTGGCAATCTTGGCCTTGGAGTATGAGTTAACATGCAGGATGAACTCTGCTGTCAATTATTCCTTCCCTTTTTTGTACGCATCACAGTATGAGACAGTTTTCTCTCTTTTTTCACCTGGACCCATGTAGAGTATAAGTTTAAGAGGAACAAAACTCCACATTACTAGATTGCCAAGTACTTATCATGGCACTGATATGGCTGTGTCGGCAGAGTGAAAAACAATGGGAGAAAGAAGCATCAACAAAATTATGTCAGAGAATGGACAAAGCAAACAACCTGTGACTGGCTGCCTCCCCTTTATAAGAATATGCTTCAGAAAATAAAGAAAAAAACAGATTTCACTGGAGTTGTTATTTACAGAGGTGACATTGCTCTTTAAATACCTAAAGATATCTGGAGGCCACTCTTATAGCATCTTACATCCAAAGCCCTGTCACTATGCACAGATAATTACTTGTATGATTTATGTGTTTGTGAGAACCTTCTTTCAAGATAACCCCTTCCAATCACTTTTATTGTGTTACTGTCAAAAAAAAACCTGAGTTTGAAGTCTTATTTCTTCCTTTCAGAATTCTCTCTTGTTTAACTTACAAGTCTGATAGTTGTACTGAATGCATAGATAGAGTTTAGATATACATATAGAAAGATGAAAAGATGTAGATATGATTATATAGATATGTGTGTGTGAGAGTGTGTAAAATTTTGCCATTTTTTTTCCTTATGTTCTGACGAATGTTGTGAGAAACCTGACATGTTTGGTTTGTATTGTTAAAAGGCTTTAAATGATGTTTCTATATCCTGGGGTACACAGACATCATTCTTCTGATACACATCTCTATTGAATTTCTGAAATAATGGTTCTCTTTACCTTCTTCCTCAGCCAGGGGACTGGTAGGCTTCTATACTTAGATTGGGCTTCATTGTCTATAAACTGCCTAATATCTGGTATTCTGAAAGTGTGATTTAAGCTTTTACAGAATTGTCAATAGAAAAATAAAAACAACTCATTGAAGAGTTTTGACCAGGAGTTGAAAAGTTTTACATATATATTGTTATTCACATGTACAAAGGGGTTTAAATAAAGTACTAGATTTACATATAATATTCAAATTGTTACAAACAATTCTGTTATCTTAAGTAAGAAGTATTTAAAATAATACAACAATTCTCACTGCTAAAAGGAAAGCTCTCACTTTTATAGCCATTACTACCAAAGGAAAGAAAAACTCCTTTACAAATTTTATTTGTAATGCATTGCATTTAGAAGGAACAATAACAAGTCATTTGCAACTTAATTTTATGTATGTTGTTACTCTACTTTGCAGCTCAAAGCATAAATAGAAATTGTAAAATGCAAATAAAACTACCTTTATGTATATTTTACATTATTCACCTATTTTTTTTCATTTTATTTTTGCACCCTCTCTCCCTTTTTCCCCAAATAACAACATGACAATATGTAGAGTATCATATTAATTATCAAAGCTATTTTTAAATCAAGGGTGTTTATTTTTTCATATTCCTTAATTTAATGGATTACTCTTAAGGATGTTTTACAAAAATAAAAAAAAATTCACACCAAATAATTTTGTTAAATAAAATAATATAAAAATAAAAAGTAAATTAAATTTTAAAAAAGAAAATTCCTGAAATGACTTTATGAAACATGAAGCTTCCATACATGCCATTGAGTTCTTTTTCTTTCAGTCATCTACTGCTGGGCATGTAACATACCCTTAAGATTAGTTTGTTTCCCTGGTGAGATGCCTTAGAGAAAGCTAACTTTTCATTTGTAAGTGATTATCAATTGGAAATAACTTCTGGGCTAGGTGAGGGGGCATGAGTCTACTTTTCTTTCAGTTCCCCATCAGATGTAGACCCATACAGGCCCTGTGAATGCTGCCACAGTCTCTGAAAGTTCATTTGCACAGCCATTAAGTTAATTTTGAAAATCTCTTTTTCTTGCTGTCATTCATTCCCTCTTGCTCTTAGAACTTCCCACCTCTTCTGAAGGGTTCCCTGAGCCCTGACAGGAGGAATTTTGTAGAGACATCCCTTTTTGGACTGAGTGTTCCTATGTTCCTCCTTCTAGGCATAGCATCTGGCTGGCTGTCATTTTAATATCATGTGTATTTAGCAGAATAATAGTAATATTTTCTTCCCTAGAGTCTATGACCTGTAACGATAGTGAAATATAGGCGTCTTCTCTCATGGAGTGTACCTTCAGTCCACTCAGAAAGCAAAGATGATTCCCAGAGAATTCATGTTGTCGCTGCTGTGTCAGCCAGTACATCTTGTCAGGAAAGTCATTACTGTAGTTCACATTGTTACTAGATGGAAGTCACTGATGACTGTTTTCCCTGATAGTGTGCATTGCACACCCAATACTACAAGCTAGCCAGTAGGCATGATGCTTCCAGGTTAGCACTTACTTTATTTCTCTGAATTTTAAGATTCAAATATGTGGTGTCTTTAGCAATAGGTTGTTAATATCATGTTCTATAGGGTAATCAAATCTTTAACTAAATCTATCATAAATTTTCAACCTTTAGGAAGAAAATTGAATAATACCAAAACCCTATGTTCTAGATGATACTCAAAAGTGTAAATTCTGTAAGGAATATTTTCAAATCTTACTTTCTGAGATTTTATCCTGATTTAGTATAAGCAAAAGTCAATACTAAGCAAAAGTCAATTACTGCTTATACTGGCCTTCTAAATAGAGCACCTGACTTTTACAAGTACTGTGCCCTTACAAGAACTGTCCCTCTGGTTGTAGTAGCTTTATATAGTTGAACTTGCTTGAATTTCTTTTGATTTATTAGGTTTTTTTTTTTTTTTTTTTTGGAAGCCACAGCCATTTCACCCCTCTACTATAACAATAAAAATTCCTGCTGTTTTCTTTTAATTCAGACATTTTTTTCTCTCTTAAATAGAAGGCACGAATACATAAATGGGTAAGGTAGTATGGGGTCCACCACTATTCCGATGCTATTTTAAAATCTATCTATTTGAGTCAAGCTGATTTTACACAATATTTAGGAAGAGTTATGGTCAGAGTCCACTGTAATTCTTCTGCTCATAATTTCTGAAATGATTGGTTTTCCAGATTATTAAACCTGGCAACCCTTAGAGGAAAAATATAAATGTGTGACGTTAATTGCACAGCATTTTCTATCTAACTTCCTGTAAATAAAGATAATTAAGCATTTTTTAGGTTTAAATTCTAGACCTCCATCCTTTTGAGTCAGAGCTGAAATTTACTGTCTGTTTTACTTTTGTGTTAAATAAAAAGTTTTAAACTTTTATAGTTAGCCCTTGAATTAGTGTATGAAGAATCTGTTTTCTTATAATAAATACCTTTAGCTAAAACACTTTATATTGTAAAATCAAAGATTAGAACCTTTTCTCTTTTTTTTTCCTTTTTAAATATGGAAGACATACTACTGCTGTGGCATTTCCAGAGAGGAATAGGCACAAAAGACGCCATTCTTATGATTTTGCTGTTAGATCTTTACAGAGGGTTTGAAAGGCAAGTGTTAGAAATAAGAACCCATGGAGCGGAAGACCTCATAAAGGACATGGTTGACTGCAGCAGCACTGGAAATATAATGTTTCCTGCAGACAAGGGAGTAGATGATTACATAGCTATTTTAAAAAGTAATGCCCATTTTAATGAACCCTATATTTTTAAGAATAATAAGTAATAGAAGATCTTTTTGAATCTCATCATAAAATTAATAATTTAATATTTTTCAGAATGTGGGTAAATGATCAAATGTACGTATACTGTTTATTATTCATTTTTTTATACTGTGAGGTTCGACTTGTCTTCTCCTATGACACATGCAATGACATTTTTATATGTTTCTACTGATTAATATTTCTTCCATTGGAATACAAAAATAGAACTTTCCTTCCCTACCTTCCTCCACGTCCTGGGATAGGAGCCTTTAAAGGCTGCATGAGCCAAGGGGGCCCAGGTCAGCCACTTATGCCACAGAATGCCTTCTGCAGCTTCTTAGGGTTTTATGACTATCAAATTGTGACCACTATGATCCTTGCCATGAAACAGCTCTTACAAATATTTCAGGAGGTGAGCTTGGGACTTTATCTAGTTCTGGCAGATGCAAAATTAATAGGCGAGTTGAAGGGGAACAAAGAATAAAATATAAACTTAAAATATCATAGATTGATCATTTTCTTGCTCCTAACCTACCAGGCAGGACAGAAAACACAAACAAGCTGATCCTCCATGTAATACTAACCTATTCAAGTCAACAATAAGGTTAGCTGGGAAGTCCCATTTTTTTTAAGATTAGAATTATTAAGAGGAATTCTGTTCCCATAAAACCATAATTAAAAAGTCTTTGCTAGATAGTGTCTTAAAGACAGTACCTGGAACAATATATATTTCTGATGTGTTGGAATCTTGTTTTACAGATGTGCTAACAGTCTATTTACAAAGCTAACAATGGTTGCTATTACCAGATCATACAATTCTAACCTTTCTTAGCTTTTTTTTTTTTTTTTTTTTGCAATTTGTCCCTACTAATGATAATTTTGATTTGGCATTATGGATGTTATATAAAACATATTTTAAAAGGACAGTAAAATGGTCCCAATTTTAATGTAAAGTTGTGTTTAACATAGGAAGATTCAAACATTAAATGCTATTGTAAGGTAAGAAATTCTGTAATGCAAGACGTAGGTTCCCATTTTCTCCATTTTAGGAAAATTTTATTTAGTTTTCTAGATGCTTAATCACTGATGTTCATCTACTGTTTGTAATATGTATGTAGATTTTATAGACATATGCTTGAATCATCAATAAAAATCAAAAAATGGATAGGTATTTTTGTACAGACCTGTAATCCTAGCTTCTGTGGAATATGACAAAGTTAAAGCTTGCCTGGACTACAGAATGAGTTCAAGGTCCAGACAAAGTAATTAGTGAGACCCTATGAGGAATGAAGTCTTAGCTAAGTGGTAAAGTACTGGACTAACATGACTAAGATTCCTGATGTATATCACTGTTCCAGCAAAAATTTAAAAGAAATTATAAAATAGAATGATTGAAATACTATTTCAGAGTACTCTTATCTAAGAAGATTGATGGATTCAGAACCCTGTAGCATTGTGGATGCCACACATCGCCATCCATGTTCTAAACAGTGAGGTCGTTGGACACCTAAAAGGCGCCAAAATTCCTGTCTGCTTCCTTTCTACGTTTTATAACTATTAGCCCTTTATTTACTATGAAAAAATATCTCAATGTATGAGACTAAGCAATGGCAAAAGTAAATTGGCCATTTAGATACACTGGACTCTTAGATTTAGGTGCCTAATGAACATTCTGAAAATGAAAAATTAGTTTCAGCTTCAATTTCAAAAATAGTTTGTTTTTAAAGTAAAGGCGTAAAACCACAGAGTTATAGATTTTATGAGCATGTCAGGTCCTGAGCAAACTAATGATTTTATGCTTAGAAAGTATAAATGAAATCAGACGTGTATTATGAAAATGAAACTATTAAAATCCACCAGAGTTTATTAGCATATGGATGAAGGTTCTGGCACAGTAATGTACCGCATACCCTCCCATCCCTACTTTATTTTACTTGATACATCAGCACCACGTGTTTCTTGAAAATGTGTTATTTTTATCTTCTTCCAAGTGCTAGGGAAGAACAATTCTGTTTACTCCCAGGTGGCTTAAATTTGATTTGAACTCACAGCAGAGTTTACGCTGATGAATAGCTTTTCATTGAACATGAATAAATTGAGAAATTCGGATTAGTCAGCCACTTTTTCTTCATAATTTAAATTCCAAAGAAGCACTTAGCAAAAAATAGAACACAAAGGCCTGTGCAGTTGATGAATTGCACCTGATGACTAGCTGAATTAATAAAACCATTACTGCCCTGGACACAAAGCTTCCCAGCAGATCTCTGAAAATGACTATTTCAGGAAAACAAACAAAAAGGTACATTAGCTTCCAGACAAAAAGAGCCTGAGCTTTGTCCTGTTGTGACAAGACGACGTGACGTACAGGGAGATGCAGGGTTTCACACACATCCCTTTCTGCAATATGAGCAATTTTTCTTCCTTCCATTTTAGGTAACATAAACATGCAGTGTCTAGATGAACAATGTTACAAGTTTGGACATTACTATAGAGAAAAGTGGGCAAAGACAGGAAGAGATTATTGTGTATATTTAAACATGTATAAGTTAATTATATGCGTGCATTTAGTTTCACATTCTTCTAGAACTTGTCCCTTTAAAAGTTCTGATTCTAAAAATGTAGGAAATAATATTATGTCTTTTTGGCATAATCATTTCAATTTGTTTTACTATATTCTGTAGAAAGTATTTTTTATAAATCTTCTGAGGAGATTGTAGGAAATAATTCAAATGTATCTTTGTATAGTGAATTTATTGAGGATTCTAATTGCTGTTCCTGTGATAATACTTTTAACAATATTTGATACTTATTTGGAAGAAGTTAATTTTTTTAAGATACTAATATATGGCTAGCTGGGAAGCAAAGCATTCTACTAGCCATTTCCTCACATACGGAGAAATTGTGGTATGCTGAAGGTGAAAACTACTTTTATATAAAGTAGTTCTGAAAGTGGAAAACATATTACAGTAGACTTTTATTTAAATATCAACATTCAGATAAAATTATATAATTCTTTAATGTGGAGAAAACCTTGCTAATTGTGTGATATTTAATTTCTGAAGCCCAAGTACACTATGTGTAGTATTTTCTATTGTATCTTACTCATGTCACAAAGATAACTTCAAAACTAATATGACAGGATTGCTATTTTCCTAGAACATATTAGACATATGTCGTATCACAGCTCTCTGTGAAATGGGATTTCTGGGTCTGCTCCAAATCATCGTAACAGGAAAACATAGAAGGTGATATATTCATGGCAATTTTTGTGTATCAGAATACACAGTGGCGAGCTGGAAAATTCATGACTATAAACTGTAAGTCATTGCGGCTGAGAAAACCCTATGTAGCTAACTAATAGTGCAGCGGTGTTATTTCCATTTCTAAAGTGTTTGACTTCATGAGCCTCTGAAAGACACTTAATAAATTGGATAAACATAGATCTCAGTTTTAACGAAATGAATGTTTAAATGTCATTATAAAGTTTCCCTTTTGTACCGTATAATCCCTCAATGATCTTGAATAATAATGCAAATATCCCATGCACTAAGATACACAAACCAGTTAATCATTGTTAGTCAGCTATATGTTCCCTCTTGAATAAGAATAGTCATACCATTATTTTGTCTTTTGTATCATACCTAGCTATTTTTTTCAGGTGGGAGGGGGCGTTCAAGACACGGTTTCCTTGTGTAACCATAACTAGCTCTGCAGACCAGGCCTGCCTGAAAGACACAGAGATGTACCTGCTTCTGCTTCCCAAGTGCTGGGATTAAATCTGTGTATTGCTATCATTTTTTAAATTCATGTGCACATGCACACATGTATTTGTGTTTGTGTGTATGTATGTATGTATGTATGTATGTATGTATGTATGTATGTATGTGTGTGTTTACTGGATAGTTTGATATTAGCCAGAATCAGACTAACAATATGTGATTTCACATTATTTTTAAAAGATTATTTTGAAGACATTGCACATTAGGATATTAACCTTGATGAATACTTGTAGGAATTGTTATAAATTTTGTACTGTTAGAAGCACAGTGACTTAATTTTCAGTCTTACATTTTGTTCTATGTATTAAGTATAAACTATATCCTTTGAAATGTGACATAACACGATACATCTGTTCTTAGCACACAACATTATCACCAACCTTAATGCAATTGTAGCTGAAGAAAGTATATTTGTTCAGAAATTCCAAACACATTCACCTACAAATAAATTTTATTTTAAATGTGTAAAATTGCACCAGAGTTAAAGAATGTCTCTGGTTCACATACATCACAGATGGTGGTAAAATATATTCTACATAATATGCAGTACATTTTAAAAATGGTATTTAATCAAGTTGAAATGTATTGCAGATTCAGTCCTTGGAAAATAACAACCGGGGAACTAGTATGCATGACAAATTTAAATAAGCAGCAAGTAAAATAAGAAAGTGAAAATGATTTTAAATTGCCAAAGTAAGAATTATCAAAAGTAGCATCCAATAGAAATTAAATTATTTTATTAAACATGATAAAATGATCACGTTTATTATTTACTTACTTTAGTTTCCTTTTCCTTTTCTCTTCCTTCCCCCTGAATACAACTGCTATACTCATGGTGATATTTTTATATTAATTACTCACTTTTGAATCCAACTATATTTTGAAATTTGCTAATACATGCGCTTATACTTTTATTTTCCATAAGCCATCGTCAATGAAGAAAAGGCTATAGGCTATAAGCTATATACATACATATATATACTATATTTTACATACACAGATTTATATATAAACTATATTTGTGTGTAATATATAATATAATAATATAAGATGAATGTAGCATAAATACTACATATAGTTTTACACAAATACATAGATATGTGCACATACACAGGCAAGTGTGTATTTAGTAGAGATTAATCAAACCATAATGTATTTTTATGGGGGTATTAAACATTACTAAAGTCCTACATTCTTCTTTGGAATTGAATAATAAAATTCCACTTTCTAAGTATTTTGTTAAAATTCATTGTTTTACCCATCAGTGAAGCTAAAGTCAATGACATAGTCACAAATATAAAGCTTTCCTCAAAGGGCTGTGGGTGAGCATCAGAGTCAATGTGTCTGGTGACATATAAGCGTGCTCAATACATATGTGTGTTAGTAAACAGACCTGATTGTCAGGTCTGAGCATGTGTTTTGTAATGCAGGAAACACAATTTTTGAAGCTGAAACAAATATTTTAAATTAAAATAATAAAAACTATTTAATAAACAGTGTGAACTAAAGAAAGGTAATTAACTATTGGACTACATATTTGATTGGTTTGGTAAATGTTTTTTTTTTTTTTTGTTGTTCCATTTTGCAGTTATTTGGGGACTGCACATTAGAATTTTGTGTAAAGGGAAATAAACTGCTGTAGAACATTGGTGAAATTGGTTCAATTGGAAAGAAGCTATTTCTGGGAGCTAAAAATAGCTGAGTGAGTATGAATAGGACCTGGAAAGGGCAGCGGCATGGAGTGATAGCTTCTTAACAAGACACAGGGAAAGTTCAGAGGACAGAAAAGGATATGAAGGGAAAGGACCTAAATGGATTTCTCAACAGAGAGAGAAAATGGGATCAAGAGAACTAGCATGCTGGAATCTGAAGTGGCAATGCAAACTCTGAGATTGCCAGTCTAATATTCCATTAGGAGAATAGTCACTGTAGTCATATAAATCAACACCAAAAATGACAATTTATGAGATTCATATGGAGACATAAGTATTCATAAAATTTTGAGCATCAGGAAGGCAAATGAATAGGTGAAATAGAGAGATCCCAATGGCTTATCCCTTGATTGGCTAACCAAAAGAAATTAGTTATTTGATTCATGCTCATTTGCATAATCTGGATAGGTAATAGTGAATGCTCATTATATAATTTATTCAAGACTTTTTTAAATCAAGGTACTTATAAATTTGAATTTTATATTAAGTCTTTATTTGGGTTTTCTTTTAGATTGCTTAAAAGTTTTGATTAGAGAGTTATTCAGCAATATTAAAATCACTTCACTGCTCAAGTTTATAACTCAAATTTTGATATGTTCAATTGGGATTTTAAAAAGTGAATTAATTTCATCATGCAGCATGTATTGCTCTCTGTTGTTGCAATTAACAATCTTGTGAATTCAGAGACCATGGACTACACAAAAATACACATTATTCAGGTTTTATTATTTGTAGGTTGAGGCAACCCATGAGCTCTGTTTTCTGTTTACCAAACACATAGGGATTTCGGGGTTACAGTAAGTAGTATAATCACTCAAGAACCAACTCTCCCTAGATACTTGTCTGCACACATAGTAGAGCTTTTACTGATACATGATATCTTGTTCCCATATGATGTCTATGTTCTTAAGGGTGTTTCATTGCAAATGTTCTTCAAATAACACTCATCATAAAATTAAACTTTTATTTAAATTTAACCTTGAACAGAAAAAGCACTCTCTGAAGAAACTGTTATCTTTAAACATATCTTTTCTTTCAATGGATTTTTTTATTCCTAGCCCTAATGTATCTTATTTGTGAGTTAAATAGTTCAAAAGTTTTGATATATGATGAAGTCTTTTAAAAATTTTTTATAAGTAGCTTAAGGAATAAAAAGATAATATATAATCAGATACCCAGAGAAGGAGAACATTTATAAAATGGTTAAAAATCTAGACAGGATGATAAGCAAAAACAAATGCAAGCCAGAAATTAATCAAAATCATTAATAAAAATATCATTAGACAACTTTAAGCAAATATCACTATTTAGTTTAAATGAGAAGTAAAATGAGAAACTCATTCAAGAAGAAACTGTAGTATAAACTACTAAACATATTCCCAAGACCAGTTAACTTATGATGTATTTATCTAAGACTTGTTGAAGAAATCATAGCAATTACACACACACACACACACACACACACACACACACAGACACCACCGTTTATTATATATATACATATGTAGTAATATGCATGCTGTTAATAATGTAGTGCTGGTTAAATATTCCATAAATAAATCACTTAATTTATACCAAGAAGCAAAACTATATAAATACTTAGTACTAAGAAAATAATTTTTACTAAATCGACTTATCTAGTCATGGTATTACCTATTAACAAACTGGAAAGGAAATTTTCTTACTTAAAATTGTAACTGCTCTTAGCACACAGGAAATCAGATAAACATGAAACAGACAATTCAAAAGTGATGGCTTTTTAGAGGAGGGCTGCTTGTTCTTCCTAACCACCTGGCAAGCTTAGCTCTGAAATAACCACACAGCAATTGTATTCATTAAAACACTGCTTGGCCCATTAGCACTAGTTTCTTATTGGCTAATTCTTACATCTTTTTTTTTAAATTTATTTATTTCTTTATTAATTAATTAAAGATTTCTGTCTCTTCCCCACCGCCGCCTCCCCTTTCCCTCCCCCAATCAAGTTCCCCTCCCTCATCAGCCCAAAGAGCAATCAGGGTTCCCTGCCCTGTGGGAAGTCCAAGGACCACCCACCTCCATCCAGGTCTAGTAAGGTGAGCATCCAAACTGCCTAGGCTCCCACAAAACCAATAGGTGCAGTAGGATCAAAAACCCATTGCCATTGTTCTTGGGGTCTCAGTAGTCCTCCTTGTCCGCTATGTTCAGCGAGACCTGTTTTAACCCAGGCTTTTTCAGACCCAGGCCAGCTGGCCTTGGTGAGCTCCCAATAGATCAGCCCCACTGTCTCCGTGGGTAGGTGCACCCCTTGTGGTCCTGACTTCTTTGCTCATATTCTCCCTCCTTCTGCTCATCAGTCCGGTGCTCCAGTGTGGGTCTTCTTTTTCATTTTGTATATATAAATAGCTCAAGAAATGTAGTCTATGAATTTGAAAGGGAGATGGTGGTCAAGGGGCTAAGAGGGGTTAGCAGAAGGAAGGGAGAGTGTGATGAGGCTGAACTACTTTTCTTGAGCTGTTATAGTTTTAAACACAGTTTAAAAAAATATATACATATGTGTATGTATATATTGTTACCTGTACATGTATGATTTCAGGGCTGAGTTTTTGGTATTGAATAAACAATTCAAAACTAGATCGCTTGTGAGGACTTTTCTGCTCTCAGCAAAGGAGAATTAATTAATTGCCTGTAGTCCTTTTTTAATAAGGCTGGGGCCCTGTGAGATTTCCACTTTGCGTGTTAGCAGGTCTATTGGTGTTCTACTTGTTTGTGTCTTCTTTTGGTAATTGTTTTGTTGAGAAGTTTCATGAGTGAAGCTTCCCTCTAATTTCTAGATGCATGCAATCTCACAGGAGATTTCCTGACCTGGTTCTTACAATTTTTTTTAAATATATATATTTTTAAAGTTTTAAGATTTGTTTTGGGCTGTTTGCTTGTTTTGGTTCTGGAGTTTTGAGAGAAAGTTTCACTGTGTAACTGCTTTGAATGTCATGGAACTATCTTTGTAAACCAGGCTTGCCTCAAACTTACAGAAATATGCCTGCCTCTGCTTCCTAATCCCAGAGACTAAAGGCAAGCTCCACCACAGCCCAGATCAATTCTTTTAAATGTTTTTAAGGAAACAAATTTCCATTTGATTTTTCAAAAGAAACAATCATGTCAGATTCAAGACTGTCATGAGTTGTAGGATTTACTGTCTTTGGAGGTCCAATACCATTCCATTATATACAGTATATTTATTTTGGACTTCCCACAGGGCAGGGAACCCTGATTGCTCTTTGGGCTGACAAGGGAGGGGGACTTGATTGAAGGAGGGGGAGGGAAAGGGGAGGCGGCGGTGGGGAAGAGACAGAAATCTTTAATAAATAAATAAATAAACAAACCAACAGATAAATAAATAAAAATTCCTCAGTAAATTTAAGAAACAAACAAAAAATGGAAATCTCAAGTGTAATGAATTATTTATACTCAAAATATATACACAGAATTACAACTTAAAATTAAAAGCAAATAATTTAATTGAAAATAATCAGAATTTTAATCAGACAATGAAAACATACAAATGACATGTAGGTACTTAAAAATGTTCTGTGCATGAATTTAATCATATTTCTACCAAAAAGATACTTTAATAAGAAAGCATTCTAGAAAATACAGAAAAAATATTTTACTATATCTACACACACACATACATATATATATACACACACATATATATATACATATATATATATATATCTTCAGTGATTCAGGATTAATGGTTGTGTAATGTCTAGCAAATGATTCTCTATATTTCAGAAGCAAATAAAATGTTTAAGATGGTGTCATGATGTTATAAAATTGTCATTAGGCTTAATTTGAAACATTCTATATATATTATTTTGCTGTCTTCAAGTAGTCATGTTTTAATGAGCATTCTGTATTGATTTTTCTTCCCTTCCTTAGTGTGTTATGAAAATTAGTTCAAGTCTGAATCTCTTGATTCAATTAGTGACTACATTTCCTAAACTCTGTGTACAGGCTCACTGTTACTCAGGAATGATTCCATGATGAATTTTAATAATTAGTATAATACACAGGAGCTTGTGTTGCCAATTTACAAACATGATCTATATAAAGTGTCTACAGTCACCCATATCATAGTCAGGTGGAATCATAATCACCTGAGTAAATGTCTCATGGGCCTGAGACTAGAATTAAGATTCCAGAGAGGGTGAGGTTAAATATCCAAGAAGCCAAGCCAGGTGTGAGAAGAGCAGGGTTGAACTGTTCGTGCCGTGTGTGTGTGTGTGTGTGTGTGTGTGTGTGTGTGTGTGTGTTATACGTGGCTTGCATCCTCACATGCTAAAAGTATATAGATACACACATGTGCATGTGCACACACACACAAACACACACACACAAACACAGATAATCTCCAGAGCAAATCTAATTCAGGGCCACCAAGTTTGTTTCCTCAAATAGCAAAGTTTCTTCCACATTGTATGTTAATAAAACCTTAGGGAAAATATGCTGAAAATAGACGAAGTTGTAGCATGAGAGCCTAGACTGTGTGTCTTCATTGGAATAGTGCTCATGTCTTTTCATTTTTATACTTCTGACTATAGCATGCATACAGCCACTGACTTGTCCTCGCTGTGTGGTCATAATAGAAGAATCCTCTCTTGTGAACAAACCTTGCATTTTCCTTACATTTTATGAATGAAATGTCTTTGTGAGCCACCTACAGGAAGCACACTGAAAACCACTAATTTATTCTGAAACCACATTTGTGTTCCCATTTATCAGTGTCTTCCTATTCAGTCCTAGTGGCATACAAAGGACCTAAACATATAACCACATTTCTGAAGTTTATACACAATGGTGAAAACATCTTTATACTACACCTGAGGGAGAAATGTCCCAACTGTGTATTACTCGGAGGTCCTCATGGAGTTTTAATATCTGCAGAGACAAGGTTCCCATCCCCCAGGTTAGAATTTAAATGGTGTTGTTGTGACCAAGAGTCATGCATGCACAAAGCCCTTCTTGTGATTGTAGCCTTCAACTAGAACTGAGAATCACTGGTATAAGATGTGATTCACAATACAACATTTGATGCAATATGCCAGTTTAATGGTAACATGTATGTATTATAATTATCCTAAGCAGTATTCTACATTATTAATTTCAGGATGTGACTGATAGCTACTTAGAAACCCTTATTTGGAAAACTGATGTCAGTGCTAGATAGTTTTATGTCAACTTGACACAAGATATAAAGGAGGAAGCATCAAATTAAAATGCCTCTGTGAGATTAGGCTGCAGACAAGCATGCAGGGTATTTTCTTAATCAGTGATTGATAGAGGGAGGGCTCAGTCATTGCAGGCGGTGCCATCTCTGGAATGGTGGTCCTGGGTTCTATATCAAGCTATTAGGAACAAGACAGTAAGCACCACTCCTTCATGACCTTTGCATCCGTTTCTGCTTCCAGGTTATTTTCAATTGGTGAGTCTGCCACTCACTGCCTCACTGTTGAAATAGGAGCGGCGGCAGGGCTGCGTCCCCGGCACCCGGCCGCCCGCATGGCTAGCTTATGCCCGAAATAATTACACAGAAACTGTATTCTTTCAAACACTGCCTGGCCCGGCTAGTTCCAGCTTCTTATTGGCTAGCTCTTACATATTGTTCTAACCCATTTCTAATATTCTGTGTAGCCCACGAGCTGGCTTACCAGGGAGGATCTTAACCTGCGTCTGTCTGGAGCGGGAGAATCATGGCGACTCCTCTCTGACTCAGCTTCTTTTTCCCAGCATTCTCTCCTGTCTACTCCGCCTACCTAATTTTCTGTCCTATGAGGGCCGAGGCAGTTTCTTTATTAGTAAGAAATCACTCCCACA
>NW_026067977.1:8513394-8566760 GCF_014885135.2 Alexandromys fortis
AAATCACTAAGCGCCTTTAAATCACTAAATGCTTAAGAATCTAAGCTGTGACATTCCTAGGTCAAAAACAGGTACTGTATGCTGGCCCCGCCCAGTCCAACATGGCGGAGCCGCTCGTGCCTCTGATCCTTGCACATTGCACCATTAGCATGGCGGAGCTGCTTGTGCCTCTGAGCTGTGGCACACAATGTCCCCCTTTTAGGCACACAGCAGTCTAGTTGCCATCAAACAAATCATAGCACTTTAATCCAAATGCTCCATTCATAAGGTCTGTCTCCCGCCGGAGCCAGACAGAGATCACAATGGCAGCACAGCCCAGAAAGCCGGCATTTTAAAACAGCCAGTTTTTTCCTGCTGCCGAATCAGGACAATTTCTTTGCGGCACGCAACCCAGAAACAGCAAAAAGCTGTCCTAAATTCTCTCTCTCTCCTTTTTAAGCCCTCTCAGGTTTTAAAGTGGATTTAGCCCATCACGTCTGGGCGCCATCTGTTGAAATAGGAGCGGCGGCAGGGCTGCGTCCCCGGCACCCGGCCGCCCGCATGGCTAGCTTATGCCCAAAATAATTACACAGAAACTGTATTCTTTCAAACACTGCCTGGCCCGGCTAGTTCCAGCTTCTTATTGGCTAGCTCTTACATATTGTTCTAACCCATTTCTAATATTCTGTGTAGCCCACGAGCTGGCTTACCAGGGAGGATCTTAACCTGCATCTGTCTGGCGTGGGAGCATCATGGCGACTCACTCACTCAGCTTCTTTTTCCCAGAAATCTCCTCTGTTTTCTCCACCCACCTAAGGGTGAGCCTTATCAAGGGGCCTAGGCAGTTTCTTTATTAATAAGAAATCACTCCCACATCACCTCACCACTTTTTAAGATGAACTGTTACATGGAACTGTGTGTGAAATAAATCCTTTCCTTACCCAGTTTCTGAAGTCACAGTGCCTCATCACAGCAATAGTGACCCTAAATAAGACACAGACTCATTATGTTTGAAGAGGTGGTGTGTGACTTGCAAGAGATAGACTATAATCTCTTTGAATTGGATACCCTTTTTCTATTCCCTGTAGTTAATATCCTGAGAGACATATAAAACCAGTAGAGAAATGTCACAGGGTTCATTTGTAGCCTATAGATGTCAAAATGAAACTAGGAAAAGGACAGACATAACTTTGAATATAGTCTTTCCTGAAATTGTGGAAACTGAAGAACAGGTGAAGATATGAGGAGCTTCTCCTGTGTCTTTGACATTTTCAGTGTTATGTTTTACTCTGATATTCTTGTCAATCCTTATCTTTGAAACTGCAAGCAAAGAAAAGCATGGGATATAGAACAGAACAATACTATTTGAGAAATTGTGTCTCTTTGCACCCATATATCTGAAAATACCTAACAAACACAACTTATGTCAAAACATCTGACTGTCTGCTTTAATCACATTAACAAACTCTATTCATATATTTAAAGCAGACATAGGTCTGAAATTTATTTTTCTCATCTTCTTTTTCAACCTTTTATTCTGATTAAAATTAGTTAAATAATAGAACTCTGTATGAATCAATAAGCTAAAGTATTTTCTCATGTGACTCCCTCAGTCTTAGATTTAAGAGCTCAATCTTTAATCTTTCCAGTCTTTTAGTATTCCTCTTTAAATAGACTTTAGACTTGATAGGCAATGTGTGTCCCCTGCCTGGGCAGCACATCCTAGCATGTTATACATTTTTGGGGTTGTCTACATATTTGTTCCTGTGGCGACACTAATGATGTAGGCACTTGGCACTGGTGGTAGCACCAATTATGAGATGTCTTATTTGGTTTTGGTATTGTTGTTATTGTTGTAGGGGGAAGAGGTTGCAAGAGCAGAGGGTATAAGGGAGGGGAAAGGGAGATTAGTTAGGAACAGGATGTATGAAGTGAAATTGTCAATAAATCAATATAAGAAAAAAGAAAGAGAGCAAGGGAGGGAGAGAGGAACAGAAGGAAGGAAGGAAGGAAGGAAATGACCTTGCAAACTTCCATTGCTCTTGTACTTTCCCATATGTTTTGGCCACTTGTAATATCATCCTGGTACCCAGAGCAACTGCTCCAAGCAAAGGATTAGTGGATACCAAGAACTGTAAAACTTAAAATTTTCAAACTTTCTAAGCCTTTCTTTCTCTTAAGAGTCCACCAAGCCTAGGTAAGGAGGATTTGACATGCTTGTGCTCCTCTGCAGGGACACAGGTTAGGATTCACAAGCTGAAGCTCTAGAAATTCCCTCATCAAGGACTCATGTAGCATTTGGAATGATTCCTATGATTCTAAGCTGTTGGCCAATCCAGCCCTGTTCTTTCCTCGGGTCATAATCTCAACATGTTCAAATATGGCTACTTTCAGAATATATACTTTTATTTCAAGTGATTTTTTACCCTTTTGTTTAATAGTTTTTTCTCCTCTCCAAAATTTTAATTAAAGATATTGATTTTTTCTATCTTATAGCTGTTTTTTTTAGACATGCCACTTTATCATTTATTTACACAGTACAATAAGTTATTGTTTGCACACACATATATATGCTTATATATGTATGTAAGTATGCACGTAGGCATGCATATTTAAGCGTCTGACAACCATAAATATACTCAAATGACTGTCTTGATTGATATATAGATAGCTTCATTATCTTTTCAGCTATGGACATTATCTTTTTAGCTATTTAATTTAAAAAATAAATAAAGGTGATATATAGAGAGAGGAATGAAATTGAGGATATTTATATCCAAAAATTCTCCTATGCAACTTGCTACTCGATAAAGCATTAACTAAATTGTAAAGATTGGATATTTGAAATTGAAACATAAAATTCATATAAATCTGCATTATCTTTTATAGGTATCTTTGCACATTTAATAATTTAATTAAAATATGAAATATTATATTTGGATACTATTTGAATCATTCTTATTTTATTATTGCTTATATTATGTTTGTAGTCTTTCCCAATATGGTTATATTTCATCTTGTATAATAGATAAGAACAAAGCACTTTGCAATAACATGCAACCACACATATACAGGTATGACATTTACTTTCACGTTCCATTTTTGAAGTTTTCAGAAATAAATAAACTTGTAACTAAATGCAGCCCTTTTAAAACTCGAATATTAGTCATTCAGGACATGTTTAAAAGAGTTTTAAAATGTGATCAATATCCACTCATATTCTTTTCTATCATGTAGATTTTGCAGATTCTTTTTTGATGGAAGAATTTCATATACATAAAACAAAAATATATTTTCTTTAAATAGACATGATTATTTTTACATTTCCTACAAAATGAAGTTTTCATATAGCTGTGTTTTTGTAGGTGTCCTGATTATTCTCATTTTGTAATATCATTTTCATTAGGTTTCTGAACAGAACCGTTGGTAAGAGGCTGATTTTGGGTTTGGTGGTAGTGATTAATGTAAAGAAAATCTAATCAGGATCATCTCAAAATGAATAGATCTCATGTCAAATTTCACTCTGCAGTGGCCTTTTTGCAAGCCTAGTGCAATCCATTAGGAATGGAAAGGTGTAGTGGAAATGCTGACAGGTTACTCTACAGCTGTATGAAGGCTTTCATTGCTGAATCATTAATCTCTGTGGAAGACAGTACTGTGGCTTTTTACAAATCAAATCCTTCCTCTACAGTGGAGACAGGTCAAAATAGTGAAGGCTCCCGACTCTCCAACAGGAAGGAAATAGATGATGCTGACATCTCCTCTGGTTTAAGCCGAGTCCGAGAGCAGAGAGCTGCGGATGAAGTGCTTTGTTAAAGTGGACTGAGGGCTATTTTCAGGCCATGTGAGTTGCCTTTTATTCATCATACCTAATAGCAGCGGGAATGCAGCAAGCTCCTCAGCACAGGGATAGAAAGACTGCACAGATCTGATCAGCACCTGAGCCCACCTGAGCTGCAATAGCTCATCTTACCTTAGAAAACTGCATACATTTTGATTTCCTCTGGTTTTATTTCCTTTTAATTTTTTTCCTTTTGGGGGGTCTTTTATTTTTTTAAAACTGTTTGCAGACTATCCTTTTCCTTTTTGTAGCATAGTAACAATTTTTTTTCTAGGACTCCCTTAACGGATTTGTTCTCACCTCTTGAGTTTCAAATGCCTTACAAGGAATGGTTATAAGTTAGATGATCTTCACCAATTAAGATAGAATTGGTATTTATGGAGATTTCAAATTTGTTAAAAGTACACAGCAATTTCCATATCTGTAATATAGGAAGCAACAATTTAGAATGCACAAGATCAATAACATATGTTAGTTTTTAATTTGCGAATATGTGTCCTATTTTTACCAGATTGGAGATTTTTCATTGCATAAGTAGGAAAGTGAAATTCTAACTAAGACATTAATATACTTAAAGAGATGTACATGAATGAGCCTGGCTTAAATCAGTTTATAATTTACAAATATGTATAATACTTTAGGAAAAATTTGAACTCAGTGGTTTTATTTTCTTAACTGGTAAAATGGAAACAATTGTATGTCAATGTTTAAAAGGCATTTATAACAGTAGGCACTGTTTTATTTATCATTTATTTGTTTATTTATTTATTTTTAGTGTTTTTGAGACATGTTTTCACTGTGTAGCTTTGGGACCTGTCCTAGAACTTGCTCTGTAGATCAGACTGGCTGCACACTCACAGAAATCCTACTGCCTTTCCTTCTGAAGTGCTGGGATTAAAGATGTGTGTCACCACCACCCTCCCCGCCTGCCTCAACTATTTTAAAACACCCAAAACATTAACATATTAACTTAAAATGAATTTTATCTGGTCATAATTTGTATAATTTAACTACCCTACAGTATGAATCTCATGTTCACTTTGCTTTTCTTTAACAATATGCAAAGGACTATTTGTCAAATGTCTTACAAATAAGCACTACCTGTTCTAACGGCTGAATGTTATGATGATCTTCCCTAGTATGAAATTTGAAACCCTTTTCCTGCTCTGTATTGTCCTGCCTACCGTAGTCAATGTAATCATAAAACTGATGAACAGAACAGTGTGCATGATAAGAATCAAGCATAGAGCAAAATCATTCTTCGCCATTGATTATTTTTAAATATAGCATATGCTGTCTCAGCACATTTGAAGTTTCAACTGCTCCTCTGCATTTTGGTCTTACATAGCTATGGAAATAGTCTGAAGAAGCTGTAATTACCGGGTGAACAATGGGGTTGCTTGCATTCGGAAACTGGTTTTAGCAAAATTATGAAGCAGTTTTGCCCCCTGCTTGTTCCTACTGCGACTCCTCTATTCCCCACCATTCTTTATTTAACTCTTACACACAGAAAGATTTCTGCTGGATAATAGATCAGATTTGGTTATGAAGAGTATTGAGGTTGAAAATGTATAACTGATGAATTGCATCCTTTTTTATATTTCTTATGTAAGAGCAGGAGGTAACTGGCATGCAAAGATAACTCAAGTATCTGTGGACAAAAAAATCCTACCTAGAGTGTCTAACGCATAATATATTTAGAGATCAGAAATAATAGTTAATGCTTATTAAACACTTAACAATGCAGGCTTTGTGTTAAATGCCTAAATGTTCCAATTCATGTTCTTTTACCTAGATGTAAGTGCTGCTATTATTTGAATTCTACACAAAATAACATGAGGCATAAATAAGTTTATCTTATTTCACCTCTGCTCCATGGGGCACACTGAACTTCAAGATAAACCTACCCATCTTTCACTCAAAGCAGTAGTTCTAATGCCATCAGATGCTAGCAGCAGAAGATCAAAATTAAAATACAGCCACAGTTTTCCTGAGTGTTTTGTTCTGTTTCTGCTCTGTTTTCCTCATAGGAAGCACAGCAAGCATTGTTTGACCCTCCTCCCACCCGACACTGCAGCCTAATCACAACAGATAGATTCTGCTTGCCTTTGTTTGTGCTTCTTGACATCATGCTCCCCTCTTGTTCTTTATCTTGCATTAGGTGGTGGCTAACAGAGCTTTAAGGGGTTTGTTCTATCCATTCTTTTCTGGATGTCTGTGCTCCTAGATGCTTCTTTTCGAAAAGTACTGACCTACTTTGGACAGTGCTTACAAAGGAAGGTCTGGGAGTCTCTCTTCCCAGGTCTAGTTCCTCTGCCTGCCCTAAAGTCTGGCTTGGCTCTGAAACAAGGAGCACAGCAGCTCTTTGTGGCTTAGGATTTCTTTTCCTTTCATCTTTCTCATTTTTCTCTCCATTCTAGGCCAGAAGCATTATTACTTGTACTATTTCTGCCACTCAGGAAATACTTAGTGGTGTAATATTTATTTTTAATCACTAAGGATTCAGTCCTATTTGAAATTTTACAACTGCGGTACATAATGCCGATCTTTGTTGGCAATTGCAGCTGTGCTCTAAGAATAGGTGCTACATTTCTGTCACACCTTGCATTTGGTAATGCCAACTGGGTGTGGATTTCTGACTTTAAGAAGTTCAAGTAAAACACAGTACCCTTGATAACAAGCCAGAGAAAAGCTATGATGATCCTTTATATAGGGGAAATAGCATATAGACAAAGAGGGAAATATTGTTAAAGAATTGGCCTTTCTGATAAGGATAAAGTCACAACAATTATGTATATGGAAGTATCTGTCCTGCCTGGTCCTATAGCCATTCAGTCCCAAAGAAACACACAGAGGCTTATGTTAATTATAAACTGTTTTGCCTTTTAGCTCAGGTTTATTATTAACTAGCTTATACAATTTAAATTAACCCATAATTCTTATCTATGTTTAGCCATGTAGCTTGGTACCTTTTCTAAGTGAGGCATTCTCATTCCTGCTTCCTCTACATCTGTCTGGTGACTGCATCTCTGTCTTTTCTCTTCTCATAATTCTCCTGGTCTGGTTGTCCTGCCTATACTTCCTGCCTGGCTACTGTCCAATCATCATTTCATTAAACCAATACAAGTAGCAAATATCTGTAGTGTACAAAAGCATTAAACCATAGATTTATCATATTAAAGTGTCAAGTATAAGTACATGTGTTTGTTCAGCTTAGAATGAATCCTCTTTACCAACTTCTCTCTGGCTTTGGCTGAAGTTACATCATGAAAGAAGGGGGTAAGAATGCACAAGCTAGCATAGTGTAGAGATAGCAGTGAAATGCTAACTTAGGCACATGATTTAACTGATATACACATCAGTTTACAGTAACTGTGGTTACCTGAAATAGACTTGCATAACATCAGTCACATGAGAAGAAGTTGATCTAACCTCTAGTTTAGAACTATTGCAATTGATTGCTGCTGAAGGAAGGACAATCACTGACTACTGAGGACATAACAACTGGTGAGTTACCCAAGCATTCAAGTGTGGGTGGTCACACTGTCATGCATATTTGGAAAACTTGAAATGGGGAGAGTGACAGTGAGGTGGCCTAGAGGGAGTCGGAGGCATTTAATAATGAAGGGACATGATCAAAGTACATTGTAAAGATATATAAAATTTCAAGAATTAGTAAAAATAATTGAAAATCAATCAAATGAATAATCAAGCATAACAGAAGATACAATGAAAATAGTGTGTATATCTACTATATGATAAAACACAAAACGCTACTAACAAAAGTTTAATCGTAAGAGCTGTCAGTGAAATTAGCTTAAAGTTATGTGCTATTCCTCCCTTGAGTACTTAGACTGATGACTCTAAGTTAGAATATTACAGAAGTACTTGTACATTTATGCTTACTGCAGCATTAGTCACAGCAACCCTTCTCAATTTCTCATACTTAGAACTGAACCTATCTATGGTCTTACACATTACTAACAAATTCTACCACTGAGTTACAACAGCAGCCCACCATGACAGATAAGTTGTAGAATCAACCTATTTTAGAATTAGCCTAGATATATCTATATCAGTTACTCTTTTATTGCAGTGTTGAAACATGATGACCAAGGAAACTTATAGGAGAAAGAAGGTATTGGGATTTTGGTTGCAGAGAGTTAGGGTTAACCATGACAGAGAAGCAACAAGCATAGAGGTTAGATTAACAAGCTGATATGTCACTTCCTGAACTTTAAGCAAAAGGCAAAAAGAGTGTATTAGAAGCATATTAAGTTCTGCCTACAGTAATAAACGTCTTTTAGCAAGGACACACCTCTTAAAACTCCCCAACAGCACTATGCAGACCAACTGTTCAAATGCTTGAGCCTGGGGGGAACATCTCATTAAAACCACCATAGTATCCAACAAGAGGAGAATAGAGAGAGAAAATGTGGTATATATTTGCTATGGGATGACTCCCACCATAAAGAAGAATGACATCGTATCATTTTAAAGAAAATGGATGAAACTGGACATAGTATCAATAAGTAAAATATGTCACCCTCAGAAAGAAATGCATTTTCTCCCATTTTGGAATCTTAAGATTTATCTAGATACATAAAATGCATTATTTGAAAATGACACGAAAGTAGAAGCAGGCTAATCTACAGAAACCAATAAGCTAATGGAAGAAGAGTAGATAGTAAGGAGAGGGATATATGGGAGAAAGTAATCTCAGAACACACGACAGTCTCCGAGGAAAAGAATCCTGTGAATACAGTAGATATTCACCAGTGAAGGTTTCTAAAAAAGAAAAAAAAAAGAAACAAAGCAAAACAAACAAAAAGCCAAACTAAGAGTTGCTTTTAATTGCTCCAAAATCTAATGCATTTAAATGATTCAAAGTACAATATTTGAGTTACAACAGTGATAAATTGACATTGCATACAGAAAACAATCTCCTTAGCTACAGATAGGACAGTGATTATGTTTACCAGCTTTTGTCACAAGCAGAAAACGGCTAGAAATATCAGTGAGGCATAAAATTGAAGATAGAGACCCTCAGCATTTCTTTGGTGCATACTTCCTTGATAATTGATGAAATGAAAGACTGTGGGGTTGGGGGACAAGCCATAGAGAAGTGAAGGATAAGCAAGTCAGAACCATAAGTTTGATGCCAAGTAGGGATAGCAATAGAAACAGGGCTTTAGATTATTAGATTATGAAGTCATTGAGAGTGTTATGAAGGATATTCTGTAAATTTAATTATTACAGAAAGGGTTACCAAAAGCACTTGAAAATTGGTGTATTCATTAGTATGCACAGACTTCACGAGATCTGTCAAATCTAATTCTCTTGTACTGTAAAACAAAAGTAGTCTATAAAGAAGTAAAATGAATATTACCAAGATAGTACACAGCAGAAAGGTCAAATCATTGTCTGTGTCAGGTGACATTCAGTCACAGAGTACTTCCCCAGCCTTGTGGGTATAGTGTTATTTTATCATTGTAAGCCCCTTATCTTTGTGTGTTCCCTAAGTTAATGCATACAGTGATTGCTGCTGCAGATTTTGGACATTGATGATAGTATGATAGTGATCATATACATACATATATATGTGTGTATATCTGTTTTTCTATACTTTCAGTTTATATTAAGTAAAGATGGTTTTTCATAAACTTATTACGTGCTACCTGATTCTCAAAAAATACGAGTTTTGCTGAGAGTGAAGGCAGATAAAAGGAATGGGCATCAAGAAAGTTGTGTTAGGTGTGAAAATGAAAAAGTGTGTTCAGTGAAAACCCTGCAAGACGAACAAGCTTTCTGAAATGTCCATGAGGCTGGTGTGTTTCGATATTGTTAGGGTTTTGTGACTGGTCTAAGGAAGTAGCTCAAACCTAGTGGCTAAAGCTGAAGGTATTTGTTGCTTCCCAGTGCTGGAGTCTGAGAGAAAGATGTCAGGAGAGTTAGTTATTTCTAATAAAAGCAAGCAGGAAATGTGATATTTCTGCCTAATTGTGGCTGGCCTATCTAGGGTCCTTGTGTTGCAAGCCTGGAACTTATCACAGTTTTCACTGCATTGGTGTATTTCCTGTGTGCGCACTGCTGCCCTCCTCTCTCTCTCTCTCTCTCTCTCTCTCTCTCTCTCTCTCTCTCTCTCTCTCTCTCTCCCCCTGTACGTCAGTCACATTGAATTGTGTGTCACTTCATTTTAGCTTATTGTAAAGTAACAATATCTTCAGCAGTCATGTTCTACTTGGGTCTCATTTCATAGTAATGGGAACTATACCTTTTCCCTAGTTTGTCTAGTTCACACAAGTTAGGATCTTTTAGAAAGATGGTCCCTCAGTCAAGGAAATGCTCCCACCAGACTTCCCTGTTAGGCATGTCTGTGGGGCATTTTAGATTAAAATTTGCTGGATGGAGACCTAGTCCATTATTGGTACCTCCCTTGCATGGGTGGTGCTAGGGTGTATAAAAAAGTAGTTTGAACAAGCCCTAAGAACAAGCAGCATTCCTCCATGTCTTCTGCTTCAACCCTTGTCCCCAAGTTCTTTCATGAGTTTTTGCCTTGACTTCCATCTGTGATGTACTCTTATGTAGAACTATAAGGCAAAATAAATCTTCTTTGTCAATCTGCTTTTGGTCATGGCTTTTATCACAGCAATGGAAACCCCATCAAAGACAAGCTTCAATATATAAGTTTGAGAGAGTTTTCCTTCTACAGCATAATTCATTGGTTTTGTGGGAAACAAAGACTCCTGTATAGAAGTGACAGATGATATCACAGGAAAAAATTAGAAAGGGCAAAATCTGGAATTTAAAAATATCTGTGACTTGATTTTGATGAAAGACTAACACTAGCACCCTTATGGTGCTAAGTCACCAAGCCTCTCATCAAATGTCATATCAAAGAGAAGCATCTAAGATAAAATTGCATTTCATAGAAACAGGAGTGCAACATTCCTGTCTGTGATTTAGACCTGTTCACACTCCAGTCTCAATTCATCAACCCTGCATGCACAGGATTCAGGATACCCTAAGACAGAATATCAATATTTTACTCAGCTTAAAATAAAAAACAAACAAACAAACAAAAAACAGGCAGAAGAGGAAAACATAGATGACTGTTATAGCTGCTAAGGAAATAAGAAAATTAAACCAGATTTGGACAGTACAGGTGATAAATGGAATAAGGATAATGTGATGTGTATAGCTTATACAGTAGTAGGAAGTTGCACCTGAATTGCTGAGAAGAAAAGTAATCCATTTATCAATACCATTATTAGTGAATATTTGCAATATACTATGTTTCCTTATCATGTCAAAATGCATCCTACTTTCCCATATTTACTAAACTAATATTGTGTGGTTTGGTTTAATTTAAAACTTGGATTGAATTTTATTTATCAAAAGTAAAAAGCACCTTGAGGGGATACTATCATAACAGGGCATTTGATGATACCTATCATGGAACTCCTAGCTCTAGAAACTAAAAACCCCAGTTCCCTTCCAAAAAAATTCTTCCTCAGAAAATGCATGTGTGTTTCAAATGAACACTAAACCTATTTCTAACACTAGACTAAACGTTCACCACCTTCTGCTTCTCCATGAGGTTACCCAAGTAATCTGTTCATACATCTTTTTTATATTGTTATTTTATATTTTTAAAACAATTTTTTTATTTTACATACCATTTCGAGTTCCCTCTCCCTCCACTCCTCCTGCTCCCCCCCCCAATTTCGACCCACCTTATTCCCCATCCACTCCTCAAAGAGGGTAAGGCCTCCCATGGGTAGTTAGCAAAGTCTGTCATATCACTTGAGACAATACCAAGGCCCTCCTCCTTGTATCTAGACTGAGAAAGGTATCTTTCCATAGGGAATGAGCTCCAAAAAGCCAGTTCATGCATTAGGAATAAATACTGGCTCCACAGACAGTGACCCTACAACTTGCCCAAGCCACATAATTGTCACCCACATTAAGAGGGCCTAGTCTAATCCTATGCTGGTTCCCCAGCTGTCAGTCTGGAGTCAGTGAGGTCCCACTAGCACAGGTCAGCTGTTTCTGTTTATATCCTATCATGGTCTTAACCCTTTTGCTCAAATTACAGCTCTTCGTTCTCTACCACTGGACTCTGGGAGCTTGGCCCAATTATTAGCTGTGGATCTCTGCCTCCCAGGCATTGAAATTAAAGGTGCGTGCTACCACACCTTAAGTCACAGAGATCAATCTACCTGTGTCCCTTGAAGTCACAGAGGTCAATCTACTTCTTCCTCCCAAGTGTTGAGATTAAAGGTGTGTACCACCACACCCAACTACTCTTTCTTTCTTTTTGTTTTAACTTTAAAAACTTTAACCTTTAGCCTGAGTATATTTTAATACACTGTAAACCGTTTAGAGGGTTTTTTTATGTCTTTGATTCTCTCTTTAATGTATATCTCTCTTTTTCTGACCACTTGAGTCTTTAATTTACCAAGGAATATGGGTAGTATTAAAGCCATGGCTTTGATTGCTGCATCCAGCCTATTCCTTAGCTTTAAAATTCAGCCTCCTTGCTGAGGTACCGGCTATAGCCATTTTTATTGGCACAACTCTATGTCACTCCTTTTACTACAATATATTCTGTTACGTTAATAGTTTCATCATAAGAGATGATTTTGCAAATTGTGCTTGAATTCTACATTCTTCTTTTACTATGATTTAGTTAACCTGGAGCCTTTCTACCTTAGGATTAAAACATGGATTACAAAGGTGGGTCAATGGCTACTGCAAAGTTTTCTTCAAATGAATTGTTGACTTTGGTAGGTGTCTTTGTTAGTGTTCCATTGCTATGAAAAGACACCATGTTTATGGCAACTCCTACAGAAGAAAACATTTAACTGGGGACTTGCTTATAGTTTCAGAGGGTCAGTCCATTATCATGATAATAGGAGGCATGGCAGCAGATAGAAATGGTGCTGGAGAGGCAGCAGTCAAGGAGAGGAGAGAGAGAGACTGGTACTGACATGGACTTTTAAAAAATCAAAGCCCAGTCCAAGTGACACACTTCCTCCAACAAGGCCACACCTACTAATGCTTCTAATGATTTCAAACAGCTTTACTCTCTGGTAACTAAGCAATCACTTATATGAGCCTATGGGGCCAGTGTTATTAACAAAGCCACCATAGCCAACTACTGGACCAAATATGAATACAGATATATCTTGGATGTATTATAATCTATAGAAGTCAAATAACGCAGGTGATCTCTGTAGGCTCTCCACCCCATAGTTAAAACTCAACTGCTCCCCACTCAAGTTAGTAACTTATTAGTAGAAAAAAGATGAGTTTCTTAACAACGTGAATACAGGTTCAAGTCCACCAACATTTCCCATATATACTACATCCTTGGAACTAAAGATGCAGAACTCTGTGCACTGGAAGTTGATTTTCTAGTTAGCCTACACAGCAGTTATTACCACGGGTAAGTAAAACACAATTGAAAGAACTGCAGAGTTTAAAAGAGCATAAAATATCTTGGGGTAACCCTGACCAAGGAAGTGAAAGATCTATTTGACAAGAACTTTAAGACTTTGAAGAACGAAATAGAAGAAGACACCAGAAAATGGAAGGATCTCCCTTGCTCTTGGATTGGGAGGATCAACATAGTAAAAATGGCAATTCTTCCAAAAGCAATATATAGATTCAATGCAATCCCCATCAAAATCCCATCAAAATTCTTCACAGATCTGGAGAAGACAATAATCAACTTTATATGGAAAAACAAAAAACCCAGGATAGCCAAAACAATCTTATACAATAAAGGAACGTCTGGAGGCAATACCATCCCTGACTTCAAACTCTATTACAGAGCTACAGTATTGAAAACAGCTTGGTATTGGCATAAAAACAGAGAAGTCGACCAATGGAACCATATAGAAGACCCTGACTTTAATCCACAAACCTATGAGCACCTGATTTTCGATAAAGGAGCTAAAAGTATACAGTGGAAAAAAGAGAGCATCTTCAACAAATTGTGCTGGCAAAACTGGATTTCAATCTGTAGAAAAATGAAAATAGATCCATGTCTGTCACCATGCACAAAACTCAAGTCCAAGTGGATTAAAGACCTCAATATCAGTCTGAACACACTGAACCTGATAGGAGAGAAAGTGGGAAGTACACTACAACAAGTGGGCACAGGAGACCGCTTCCTACATATAACATCAGCAGCACAGACAGTAAGGGCCGCATTGAATAAATGGGACCTCATGAGACTGAGAAGCTTCTGTAAAGCAAAGGATACTGTTGCTAAGACAGAAAGGCAACCCACTGACTGGGAGAAGATCTTCACCAACCCCGCAACTGACAAAGGTCTGATCTCCAAAATATATAAAGAACTCAAGAAACTAGACTGTAAAAGGCTAAACAACCCAATTATAAAATGGGGCACGGAGCTGAACAGAGATCTCTCAACAGAAGAAGTTCAAATGGCCAAAAGACACCTAAGGTCATGCTCAACTTCCTTAGCGATCAGGGAAATGCAAATCAAGACAACTTTAAGATACCATCTTACACCTGTCAGAATGGCTAAAATCAAAAACACCAATGATAGCCTATGCTGGAGAGGTTGTGGAGAAAGGGGTACACTTATCCATTGCTGGTGGGAATGCAAAGTTGTACAACCACTCTGGAAAGCAGTGTGGCGGTTTCTCAGAAAATTTGGGATCAACCTACCCATGGACCCAGCAATACCACTCTTGGGAATATACCCAAGAGAGGCCTTATCATGCAACAAAAATATATGCTCTACTATGTTCATAGCAGCATTGTTTGTAATAGCCAGAACCTGGAAACAACCTAGATGCCCTTCAATTGAAGAATGGATGAAGAAAGTATGGAATATATACATTTTAGAGTACTACTCAGCAGTAAAAATCAAGGACTTCTTGAAGTTTGCAGGCAAATGGATGGAAATAGAAAACACTATACTGAGTGAGGTAAGCCAGACCCAAAAAGAGGAACATGGGATGTACTCACTCATATTTGGTTTCTAGCCATAAATAAAGGACATTGAGCCTATAATTCGGGTTCTTAGAGAAGCTAAATAAGAAGGAGAACCCAAAGAAAAACATATAGTCATCCTCCTGAATATTAACCTTCATCAGGCGATGAAAGAAGACAGAGACAGAGACCCACATTGGAGCACCGGACTGAAATCTCAAGGTCCAAATCAGGAGCAGAAGGAGAGCGAACATGAGCAAGGAACGCAGGACCGCAAGGGGTGCACCCACACTGGGACAATGGAGATGCTCTATCGGGAACTCACCAAGGCCAGCTGACCTGGATCTGAAAAAGCCTGGGTTAAAACAGGTCTCACTGAACATAGAGGACAATGAGGACTACTGAGACATCAAGAACAGTGGCAATGGGTTTTTGATCCTACTGTATGTACTGGTTTTGTGGGTGCCTAGGCAGTTTGGATGCTCACCTTACTAGACCTGGATGGAGGTGGGTGGTCCTCGGACTTCCCACAGGGCAGGGAACCCTGATTGCTCTTTGGACTGAGGAGGGAGGAGGACTTGATTGGGGGAGGGGGAGGGAAAGGGGAGGCGGCGGTGGGGAAGAGACAGAAATATTTAATAAATAAATTAAAAAAAAGAAAAAAATCAAAACAAAAAAAAGAATTCGAGTATATTTTTTTTCCAAAATAACTGACACATTATTTTTCTCCAGTGCTAATTTATGAAACAAGTGTCCTTTTCTTAACCTGTCTGAACATTTATCTCTTAATTTTCAGAGACCATGATTTGATTAACTTTTCGACAGCAGATGTGCAGACACTACATGCAAAGAATAGAATTAGTGATCACATACAGTAATTGAGAAAGGCTTTGGAGACTTCATAAATGAACTGCCTACTTCTAAGACACCCTTTGCTCTTATTTTCTGGGTCTAAAAGAGGCATGTAAATCCAAATACTGTTTTAAGTAATTCAATTTTTTTGTTCACATGATTGTGGGAAAAGTATTAAAGACAAATATGGCCACCAACAATTTAAAATGTTTTGTTACCCTATGAAACACATGCCTGCAATTTCTGATGAATCATTAATTTCAAAAGGTATTTTTTTATACTAAGATTTTAAAGCTCAATTTGATTTTAAGCTGGTCACATCCACGGTACAAATGAACAGGGTAGGAAGTGACCCCTTAGAGCTTCAGTTCTCGACAAGATTTCCTCAAGATCCTGTAATGGGGGAATTTTCTCTTCTTAAGAATTATGTCCTTAAGGATTTGCTATTGCTTTCCATTATTCTAAATGACTAGCTTTTATGATGCTTTTCCTAGATAAAAGGACACATTTAAATTCTGTGTCCTTTCTTTTAGTTCTATGGTCTGGGATCCAGAAACTTGAGCTAACTAAATAGACATAAAATTTAAGATTACATTCGTTAGCAGAGAGATGCATAAGGCAACCATGCCAGCTGACATCTGCCACAGTGTCTGCAGCATATTCTTTTCAGGCTACCTCAGACAAGACAAATTATTTCTACTACCATATTCTGTCTTAAAAGTATCTGTTATTAGCCAATGGCAGGATATGCCTAGCTGGTAGATATCCTAGGAAGGTTTATCACTGCTGTGATGAAACACCATACGCAAAGCAAGAGAGAAAATGCTTTACTTTGTTTGTGCTGCCAAATCACTATTCATCACTGAAGGAATCAGGATAAGAACACAAGCAAGGCAGGTGCTGGAGCAGAGGACATAGTGGAATGATGATGTTGGTCTTGCTCCCTCTGGTTTGTTCATGCTCTGCTTTCTTACAGAACTCAGGACCACCAGCCCAGGGATGGCTCCATTCACAACAGTCCACACCCTTAATTAACCACTAATTAAGAAAATGCCCCCACAGACTTGCCTGGAGTCAAATCACAAGGAAGCATTTCTTAATTTAGGTTACCTCCTCTCAGTCGATATTAGCTTGTATAATATTGATGTACAACTACCTAGAAAAGTAGAAAAGTTTGGATACAGCGTAAATGTCTTTGTGTGGGTATAGCTAGTGAAGTCTAAGTCTCTTTCTCTATGAATACCTATTATGTTTTTATAACATTACGATATTGTAAACTGTATATACAATGTGGATATAAGCTTTTTTAAAAAGTAGGTCCAGAAACTGCAGTTCTCATCACAACACAATCAAATATTTTAGCTGTCTTCTATCATAACCAAGGCTTCCCTGAAACACTGATACTAATTATGGGGAAAATATTTCCACATTTTTTCTTCAAAAACATCTTGTCTTTCCCTTTATCATTTTTATCAGCCAGATTTCAATAAACCTGCACTTTCCAACATTAATCCTTTGATAATTGATAATTTCTACATCCATCTGAAAATAAATGATTATACTGGAGTTATTATTTTAGTCTTCAATGTCTTCACAATAGTTATAGTCTGTTATATTCTTGAGCTTACTATCTTATAATTGTATAATGACCATACTCTTATTTCCAGATAATGGCCATAACCTGGTCTTCCAGGTTTAAGCACTAATAAGAGACACTTGATAACCACCACATCATGTCATGACTTTAGAAATTCATTGAAAACCATTTTAGGCCAGAAAAAGTCTATGGCAGATGCAGATCCTGATATTTTATGACTTAAAATTGATGTAACTATATATATCTGCAATAAAAAGAATAGAGAATTATGAATATAGATTTGCATCCAGTCTGCAGGATCCTTTGCAGAGAACTCCTGGTGTTGTTTCATCGCTTCCTTCAGATTTTCACATATCCCTTGGTGATTTCAGTCACCTGTGCCTCTCTGGCTCTGAATTCCAAGAGTCCCTGGGCCCTCAAAGTTATTTATGAGGTAACAACTCTAAATTTTTAAGTGTGTAGAATGGTTGAGTACACTTGTCCCAAGATCATCAAAACTAGCCTTTAACTTTCATAAGACAAAGAATTTTCCAGAAACAAATATAGTACATACATAATAAACACTGAAAAATGGAGAATATCCTGCCAAGGTCAGTAGGGGAGGAAACAGTAAGGAATAGTTATTGTTATGTGTAAATAACTTTCACTTTTTCCTCTATTTTATGCTAGAACAAAATTATATCTATTTTTGGATGGATTTCTTGTCACAGCAATGGAAAACAAAAACTAATACAATTCTTTATAATACTGTACCTACTTCACTATTTCATCTCTAGTTAAAGGAGCAAAATCTCTGCTTTTAGATGCACAGACTACTGGAATAGCAGACTAGAAATCTTACCAGGGTGCCTATATCCTTTAGTGTTTCAGAAAGCTATAGCCTACACTTCAAATTCAGAATAGAAAAAAATTTAGGATTTGAGAAGAGGATGCCACTACACTTCTTCGTGTTCCTTATTGTAAAGAACTGGAAATTACTGTTGTACTTCTGGAAGCAGTAGACATAGAGTCAGTGTTGACACTGAATACCAACAGTAAGTACTCAGTACTTAATTGTAGGTTTATTTCCTTATTAAGGATGTGGAACTTGGAGTATACTTTCAAATATTGTGTACTTAGGCTATCTCTTTTTGCATTTTTGATCATTATACTCCAATAGAATGCCCAAATGTCACAAGTTGTTGCCACTGCTCTTGATTACACTCAAAAACTTGATGGTAAGACATCAAATATATGAGGACATATATTTGAGTCGTATAATGTGATTGCATCAAGCTAGTACCAACCTGGAATCTTCATCTTTACTGATTAATTTTCATAGCACTGAAAGGTACTGGTTGTACTATTGGGAAAAAAGAATCTACTGCCCTTTCCAGTTACAAATCAAACGAGCTGCAATAATGGCTGGCTTAGAAAAATATGTCCATTGATACAATAGTGACATTAATGTTATGGGAGTAAGAAATCACTTTACAAGACAGAACACATTCCTAACAGTGGTAAAGGAACTCAAAACCCACAATTGACTAGATTGTAGGCCCTTGGCAAGGGCCTGTAAATAGTAATCTGCTAAAGCAGTGTTTCTCAACTTGTGGGTTGTGACCTCTTCAAAGGCTGAAATGACTCCTTCACAGGAATTGCCGAAGACCATAGGAAGACATGGATATTTACATTATCATTCTCGACAGTAGCAAAGTTATGATTATGAAATATCAATGAAAATAATTTTATACTTGGGGGTTACCACAATAAGGAACTATATTAAATGATATATAAATGATAGGAAGGTTGAGGCCCACTGTGATAAATTAACACAGAATAAAGTAAATCTAAGTTTTTATCCTTATAGCCATAAATTAGTACATCTCTCAGTTCTCAGCAGAGAAGATTCCTTTTGAAGTAGATGACAATTAGTATGGAAATACACAGGTGGTCAACCTGCAGAGAATAAAAGACTATGGAGTGCTCAACTCTAAATGAGTCATCTATATCACACATTCTCACAGTGCTTATAGATCCGCATAGAGTGGGGTGGAAAGACTGTAAGAGCCACAGATAGTAGACATTTCCAGTGTGGAGTTATTTGCTGGACGTGATAATAGCACTGAAAACATAAAGGCACAGGGGCTGGGACAGCTTGTGGAAGACATGCACCAGCTAAGGCAAGGAAAAATCTCAGCATGGACCATGGAAGGGCTCATGAAGCTCGATCCCTATTGGAGGGGCTGTTGGCAGCTAATGGATACTAGAGAAGTATTTAAAATCAGTTTTCTTTTGTTTTGTTTAAAGAAAAGTGCATATTGTTTAAGTATGTAATGTTAAGCTTAGGTTTAAGAAAAACTGGTAATTTGGGTCTTTGTCATTTGCTTAAAAAAATAAATGCGAATATGTTTGGTGCATTCTTTCATGAGCAGGGTCTGCAAAAAAAAAAAAAAAAGAATCAGTTTTCTTCAGAGACATGGTGGTCCTTAAAATGCTACATGTGTTGCAGTGGATTGACCTACATTCTTCTAAAGGCAACATGAACTGAGCCTTGAGTTTAGTAAATGCAACCCATATGAATTTAAGAGAAAATGAGGAGGGAGAAAAGGGGAAATTTGAGAGGAGGCAATGGAAGGTAGTTTGATCAAATTTGATCAAATATATCAATAAATTTTCAATATTTTAATACAATCAACATAGCAAAGGTGAAACAATTCAAACAAGTTTTTTGTGAGTGGGTTTAAATATCAGCAACACAGAGAAAATGGGGATAATCTGGCCCCACTAAATGCTGTCAAACATTAGACATTTATGGATATGCTATACATTTCCTCTGTCTTTCTTTTGCCATTGGCATCATTTAGTTATTCCAAATAGAGAATGTAACTCAGTCTGGTGTCTTCTCTGCAACCTCAACACTTTGAGCTATATTATCAGTAATTATTGTTATGAAGCAGAAAATACATAGTGTCAAAGGTGGCAGATCTCTAGTAGTATCAGGTTTCTTTGGTTTCACTGAAATAGGTAAATATCTGTAGGAGTCTGGCTGGTTTTAAGAGAGTCTGCAATCATTGTTCATTGAAACAGACCTTGGCTCCTGTCACTCTGCTGCTACTTTAAAGGTATGTGCACTTTTCAAACATGTGGTATATATCTGAAAGAAACAGTGGGATTTATTGTTCATTTACTTATTCATTTGTTTTGTGACACTGGAGAATGAGGCCAGAATTACGCTAGATAAGCACAATGCCATGGAGCCTGATGAGGGATATTGAAATGGGTCAAAATTCATATCCTCAAAGAATATCCAGATGTTTTGTAAGATGCCTCACTTTCATTCCCTTTGCTGTGTTGAAGAAATATTAGCACTTTTTTATTGTCTTTTGGCTATTTTCAGACATGAAACATTAGAGATAATTAATAGCCATACAAAAGAATCATTTTCCATAGACATGAAAATAGAAATTTAGAATTAACGAGATATATTGATTTTGTTTCTTCCTTTTAGAATTCATGTTTAGGTCTGTCCATTCATTTCATTATTTTTGTGTTTGTCGTGGGCACATATGTGCTAGGGAGTTATATTTTCCTGGCCCTAGAACAAATTAATGAGACAAATAGAACCTTTTATATGTAATCATCTATATCCATGAGAGTTATGATTACACACTCTTCTAAAATTTATCCCTTTATATGCAATGCATTTTAGCTGCTCTTCCTAGCAGAATTCCTGCAAGCATTTTTCATGGATCCCATTTAAAAGTCAGATATCCATGCTCTGGATACATCATAGCCTTTTAAAAGATTCCTAACTGTTGTGCTCAGCTCAGTGTGTCATGGAAGGCCAAGTCTGTGAATGTGGTTAAAATAATAAGTTTAGCGTTTCTACTTGTGTGGCCATGAGCAAATGGCTTATATTTCCTCTTCCAGGAAATGGAGATAATAACCTCTGCCTCAGAGGATTACCCAGGGGATTGATTGCGAGAGTGGAAGAAAGCTGCTCGTCCTGTGCCAAGCTCTCTGATGATCAGCAGCTCTCGTCAGTACAAAGCTCACTGTCTGACAAAGTAGCTCATTTCGCTGCTCAGCAGTGCTGACACGGAAAGGCATTGCTTCTGTGCGGTGCTGATCATGCTCCTTGTATCTTCCTTGTCCTGCTCTGATTGTCTGTTTTACTCGGTTAGCTTTTATTTTATGATTATCCGTGTGATCATCATTCAGCTTGAAAAAAATTACAGCAGATGCTTTTATCCTCATGGTTGTCTTCAGGCTAAATATGCTCTCTGCCTTCATCCTTTTCCATAACATGTATTTACAGCTTCCTTGCTTTCCTATTTGTCCTGTAGCCTGTGAAGGTCACCCTCAAAGTACTGAGGCTGAAACTCCATGCTGAATTGTAGCTGTGGTATGGACTAAAATGGAGCGTTAATCTTTCTCTGAACATGGCACAGGTTGCAGGAATTACACCAGAATATACATAATTCATTAATCCTGTTATTACCTTGTGGATAATCTGCTTTCAAGTAAACCAACTACAAGTTTCAAGCCCTTTTCTTTTTACTTTTCTTTCTTGTTGTTGCTATTGTATTCACATTCTCAATTGTAAAGAGATTTGCATGCCCCATTTTGAAGTAGTTATAGCCAGTGCAAGGTAGAATGCTGAATACCTACTAGAAGGTGGGACTAGGTGAAGTGTTTTGGACTTGCCGGTCTTCACTTAAATCACTCCTCTAAAGCAGAAGCTTGTATTGACTTAGATGATCAAGTAAAGTTCTTACTACTTCCTTTGACAATGCAGGAAGTATTACACTGACCAAATGTAGTAAGTTTACTGACCAAATGTAGTAAGAGTCTTTCAGCATTGGTTTGTGAAATTTCATTCAGTTCTTCCTAAGACTACCTTTGGAAAGCCCACAGTTAGATGATTTTCCTTGTATCTTTCTACAACTGGAATATTGCCCCCAGAAAAAGAAAGTGACATCCATTCATTAAAAATGTATTTTTTATTGTATTTCTAGTTGCCAGAAATCATGATGTGTACATTAATTCACAACAATGTACTTTATTACAAAGTCAGTGAAATTCTGCTATATTGATAGACAGGAACATAGCATAATCATCTCAGAGAGGCCTCATCTGGAAAAAAATGAAAACAGATGCAGAGATCCACAGCTAAACACTAGGCTATGTTTGGTGAAACCTTCTGAAGAGGGAGAAGGACTGTGGGAGCCAGTGGGGTCAAGGATGCCACAAGAACACTGTCTACAGAATCAAATAACTTGGGATGATTGCAGGGGATCACAGAGACTAAACCACCATCAGTGAGATTGTATGGGTCTTACTTAGGTCCTCTGCATGTATGTTTTGGTTGTGTATCTTGTTTTACTTGTGGAACTCCTAACAGTGGGTGCAGGGACTGTTTCTGACACTTTTGCCTGCTTTGTGGGCCCTATTCTTTCTACTGGGTTGCTTTATCCAGTCTTAATATGAGGAGAGTTGTGTAGTCTTATTGAAACTTGATACGCTATGTTTGGTTGATATCCCTGGAAGGCCTGCCCTTTTCTGAAGGGAAACAGAAGAGGAGTAAATGGGTGGGGAGCTGGGAGAAGAGGAAAGAGGGAAGAATAAATTTAAAAAGCAAAACAAAACAAACAATAACAAAAACCCAAAACCCCCACAGTCAACCAGAAAAAGACAAGCAAAAGACTTCCAGAAGCAATGAGGCATTGAAAGGCATGGGGAAGACACAAATCCTCCCACTCTGAGGAAACACAATGAGCCAGATTTTTTATAGAGGAACCATGATCATTTCTCATCTATAGTAAATGATGTCACTACAAACCCTTTGTCCAGGTTCCAGCCTTCTGTGTTTGAATAGAATGTAATTGTGAGATGTGATACTTTCAGATATGACAGAAGAATCTCAGAATAAGATTTTGGATTTGATGTAGGCCTGAGATCACTGACTGCTCTCCATATAATCTAAAGGATATGGAGAAGTTTTTGAAGGAAGAAGGCCAAGGCCAGACTAGATCCAGAAGAATGATTAATGCTGCTAGACACCAGTAATGCCAGGATTGTCACCGAGCATGAAGAAGGTGTTTTAGAGGCAGTATAGACCTGTTAGAAATTTGGTTAAAGACTAAGAGAAAAAGAATGTGGTTTGTTTTAAGTCAGAAAGTTAGATTAATTTCTGGCAGCACTGAGACTCTATTCTTCCATAGATCATTTGAGCGTCCTGACAAACCACCCTGTCTGGCTCCAATTTTCTTTATGTAGCAGTTTCTTCAAAGGGCTAATTTAGTACTAGAGGGGCAGTATACTCAGCTTCATATGATGCTAAAAGTTTCATTGTTATATCTTTTATTTTGTTACATAAAATTTGTTGAGCACCGAAAACATGTTATGATTCTCAACAAGTCTTTGCTACACAGGAATTTATGTACCAGAGAGAAGTAGATGAGAACAATTATGTAGATCTGTAGTGTGTATATCATAATACAAATTCAGAATTGTATGAAAATATTGTTTGTGTATGAAATGTATCAGAACACAAACATTTTCAAGAAATTATTCTTGGCTGGAGAAAGGTTAATGAGCTGGTATGAAGGCTGGCTGTGCTAATAATAATAGAGAATGAGATGGTGAGATCCAAAGTATTGTTGTTTGCTACAGAAGACCAAGCTAATCAGCACAGCAGTATGGGTGTGGGAGAGATTCATAAAGCCCACCACTAACTGAGGAACTATTGGCAATTGACTGCTGCTATGGAAAATAGAGCCATTTTTTAATTATTTATTTTATATCTTGACCACAGTTTCCCCTCTCTCCTCTCCTCCTAGTACCTCTCCCCAATTTCTGTTATTCTCCCCAATCATCTCCTCCATTTCTATTTAGAAAAGGGCAGGTCTCCCATGGATATAATAAAACATGGCATATCATGTTGTAGTAAGACTAAGAACTCCCCCTTGTATTAAGTTTGAGTAAGGCAACCCAATATGAGGAACAGGGTCCCAAAAGGCAGCAAGAGTCAAAGACAGCCCCTGCTCCAACTGTTTTGAGTCCCACTAGAAGACCAAGCTATACAACTGCCTCATATATGTAGAGGTCCTAGGTCAGTTCCAGGCAGGTTCCCTGATTGTTGGTTCAGTCTGTTTGAAGGTGTATGAGCCCAAGATTGTTGATACTGTGAGTTTTCTTGTGATGTCCTTTACCCCCCCCTTCTCTTACAATTAGTAGGTTTCCTTGAACTTGGCCTAATATGTGGTTGTAGGCCTCTGCATATGTTTCCATTAGCTGCTGGATAAAGGCTCTCTAATGACAAATTGGCTAGGCAATAATCTATGAGTATAGCAGAATATTATATAGAATTATATAATAATTTAGGCTCTATCCTAGGTATCTGTGCCATCTACTATCCAGGTCCTTAGAATGTGTGGCCCCTGTTCGATTGCATGTGCTTAAATGGCTGTCTTCTTACCCATGGGCATATGGACACCAAAAATTAGTCTTACTAGATTATAGAAAAATAAGAGGGCATGGGAATTGGAGATATATCTTAGCAGTTTAGAACACTTGCTACACTTCCAAAGGTCAAGAGTTCAGTTCTCAATATCCACTAATAATAAACACTAATTATCTATATATTTCATGATTTAACTCTTAGTGACTTCTACTAGTTAGAATATAGGACTTCTTTTCATGGTGATGTGGTTATTTTACTTAATATTAAGGTTTTATATTTATTTGTTTATTTATTTTATTTTATTTTTTCTTTTTTAGTTTTTGGTTTTTCAAGACAGGGTTTTTCTGTGTTGCTTTGTTGCCTGCCCAGGAACTAGCTCTTGTAGACCAGGCTGGCTTCGAACTCACAAAGATCCTCTTGCCTCTGCCTCCCAAGTACTGGGATTAAAGACTTGTGCCACCACCACCGGGCAAGGTCTTGTGTTTTCAAGTTCAAATGTTGGAAAGAAGAAACACAATTACATTTTAACAATAAGTTTATCATATAATGGAATAATGAATACTTTTTTATTCATTTTACATACCAACCACTGTTCTCCCTTCCTCCATTCCTCTACCTCTCCCGCAACTTCCCCCAACCTACTCCCTTCCAGTCCCATCCAAATCAACAAAGTCTGGCACATTTAATTAAGGCAGGATCATGGCTAGACAAGACAATCCACAATGTGGAATGTGCTTCAAAAAGTCAGGTCATGCACTAGAGATAGATCCTGCACCCACTGTCAGAGGTCCCACAAACAAACCGGGCTACAGTGCTATTATTGCCCACATGCAGAGGGCCTGCTTAGATAGCGTGCAGTATCCTCAGCTGTTGGTCTAGACTCTTGAACTCCCGCAAGTTCAGGTCAGCTATTTCTCTGGGGTTTTCCTTCATGAGCCTGACTTGTCCTAGGTCATATAATCCCTCCTCCCTCTCTTTGACTGGATTCCCATAGCTCAGCCTGGTGATTTTGATTCTCTCCATTTGCTTCCATCAGTGACCGGATGAAGGTTCTACAATGACAGTTAGGGTAGTCACCAATCTGATTACAGGTGAAGGTCAGTTTAGGCACCCTCTCCACTCTTACTAGGGACCTTAACTGAGTAAATCCTTGTGGATTCCTTGGGAATTTCCCTAGCATCAGGTGTCTGTCTAGTCCCATAATTGCTCCCTCTACTGTGAAATCTCTTTCCTTGCTCTCCCACCCCATTTCTCCCTTAACTTTACCAACAAGTTCCCTCATGTTCTCTTCCCCCATCCCCTCTCCTTTACTGCTGCTCCATACCAATTTACCCAGGAGATCTCATCTATTTCCGCTTCCCAGGGAGACCTGTGTGTCCCTCTTAGGGTCATCCTTGCAACTGTGTTCATAACATAGCAGCATTATTTGTAGTAGCCAGAACCTGGAAACAACCTAGATTTTGGTAACTGAAAAAAGGATAAAGAAAACGTAGTACATTTACACAATGGAGTATTACTCAGTTGTAAGGAACAATAATATTGTGAAATTTGGAGGCAAATTGATGGAACTAGAAAAAATAATCATCCTGAGTAAGGTAACCCAGACACAGGAAGATAAGCACAGTATGTACTCTCTAATAAGTGGATACTAAGAGGTAAAGCAAAGGATAACCAGGCCACAATCCTCAACTCTGAAGAAGCTAGGTAACAATATATTTCATGTGGACATTTCTTCCTCATTAACCTCTTTTTCCATGGTACTTCCATCAGTAGTCCTAGTTATGAAGAAGAAGCAGCTATGACAATTTTATTAGGGATAATCAATCAATTTGTATTGTGTAACCAATTAGGTATCACTGGAGAAGACTAATTCTTTCTCTCTCAACAGTCATTAGTTGATTATAGTTATTTTTCTAGAGTGTGGTTATTTTTGAGATGTTCCCTTTCTTTGTTGTCATGCTCATTGATACTATTGTTCAGGTCTTTCTTGTTTAAGCAGCCATGTTATTAGGATATCAGGTATATAGCTTCCTGGTCAATATTAGGAAACATAATCTCAAAGCAGGGTTCTGAGCATATAACTCTTAAAATATTTCCACTCTTTACTCTATGATGTTTCCTGAGCTCTATATTCAGGTCGCTACTTAATAGCCATTGTTCATATTCTAGTCGTGTATATGTGTGTGTTATATAATACATATATCATGTATATATGCTATATACATATATGTGTATATAATGCATATGCACCTATATATGATCATCCCATTTTACACAGGAAAATGTTTATCTTTGATAAACCCATTCTGTACTAACTTATTTTGTTATCCAAATTCTGATATATTCTCAGTCTCCTATATTTAAAAGTCATACAAAAAAGTCCTTCAGTTTAAGCATTTTCATTAATACTATTTGCAGTATACCATTTTAATTAGAACCCAACTTGAAGCAATCCATTTTTCAAAGGAACCACATTCACACAAATTTATACTGAATTTGTTTCCTTAGAAAGAAGTGCTTTAAAAATCTTTAAAATTTTAATAAAAGAAATTTAGCTTTGTGTGTCTTACAACATAGGTCTAAAGCACCTTACATTTAATCTGTGTGTAACTCGGTACTTTAAAAATAAGGAGTGTTTGCAGTCTATTTTCAATAATTTTGTATTTAGTAACTGGTAAAAAGTTTATTTATGAAGTGTTTTAACATGAGAAATAATATCCAGGTGATTTAGGTTGGAAATTAATTATAGGCAACAGGATTTTTATACATTGTATCCAAATAGTTCACTCTCATAATGTACAGCACAATATAACATAGATTTCATAAAACCAGAAGTAGGTAAATTCCTGCCATCTACAAAGATGTTCACAAGATGGCTTTGTCTTAAGTGTGTGACATTAACACATGGAAATAGAAGCACTCACTTGTGACTTTTTCTTACTTTCTTTCTGTGCACCTAATCCACATTTCAAATTTCTAGATAGAGGAAAGGAAGTATCATATGAAGCTTTTTTTGAATCTATAGATTTTATTTCTGCCTCTGTAATAGGCGCTGACCTAAGTCTTGTCCTTGCCACAGGCTCTGAAAGATGGAACTTTGAAGGTTTCCTTCTTTTTCAGTCCAATAAGGCATGGTGTGAGGAAGAGACTGGTCCCCCTCCCCTTAAATGTAACAAACTCCCAAAATGAGAAAAGCATAGTGGTAATAGTCACTACTGTAATGCTTAGAAAAGTCTGTAATAGAATTCTGAATCTTTCCATATTCTCCTTGATATTCTAAATAGAAGCTGAGATAAAAATGCCGGGACAACATATGAATCAGCTTAGCATTTAAGAACATGCATTATTAAAAGGTATTAAAATGTCATGTCATAAAAGCTACGTTACCATTGTTTTAAAGGTTAGATGCATTACACATGTTCTTAGATTACTAAGAAATCTATAAAAGCTATCTACATATACATATATGTTTATTTTTATAACTGTAAACACATATATTCTGTATCTGCAACCATGCATGTACACACTGATTCATGTATATATAAATAATGTGTGTATGTGAGTGTGTGTTCATATATATATATATTCATAATTGATGGGATGGAAATAAATATATTGATTAATTCATATATCTTAAATTTATATAGGAAGAGAGAGATGATAGCCAGAGAAAAGAAAGAACAAGACCTAAAGCGCAGAAGAGAGATTCTGTCATTGATAATAGGCAATCATCAGTCCTATTCAGCTAGTAAGGGAACAGAATAAATGTAGTGATTTCATAAATTGCCTTCATAGTCCAAGAATCAGGAAAATATAGGAATGCTTTTATGATCCTTGGGCCAAAAGTGGTTGTTTGCTAGATCCTATCCAATTTCCTTTGACCCCTTCGGTAATGGCTGAGTGGCACTTCACTTTCATGTCTTATTTCATTTTATCCTAACACTCCATAAAGACACATGTTGTTTGCCGTAGGTTGTGGATGGTAAAACCAGGGATTTGAATGACTTTCTTAATGACATGCTGCTGCCCTTTCCACCCTTAGAGAGCTTGATTCTGACAGCATTTTCAGGGGCTGTCAGTGGAAATTTGGGTTGAGGACTGTCTCTATCAGAATGAAATCATTTGGAATTACTTACTTTAAAAGTAGATTGCTGGGGCAGGAGAGATGGCTCAGTGGTTTGTAATACTGACTTCTCTTCCGTAGGACTTAGGTTCAATTCTCGGCATCCACAGTAGTTAATCACTGTCTGTAACTTGAGTTTGAAGACCTCTAAAGCCTTAACTTGGCTGCCTGGGCACCAGATATACAAGTGGTACACAGATATACATGAAGTGTAAAACACCACATACACAAAATAAATAATTTTTAAAATAGGTGTTTTATGTTTTTTAAACATTTAAAAATTTTATTTTAAAAATAAAATTATTCTATTGGTAACTGCAACTGTTCTGACAATTAAGCACCTCTAAAACTCTGAAATCCACATTTCTTTTATTTTTTATTTTTTCGAGACAGGGTTTCTCTGTGGTTTTGGAGCCTGTCCTGGAACTAGCTCTTGTAGACCAGGCTGGTCTCGAACTCACAGAGATCCGCCTGCCTCTGCCTCCCGAGTGCTGGGATTAAAGGCGTGCGCCACCACCACACGGCTCATTTATTTTATTTTTAACTTCTTTTAGATTTATTTATTTCAACACACACACACACACACACACACACACACACACACACACACACCATTTGCATTCTTAGGTTCTGCAGAGCTCTGAAAAGTATGTTATATCACCTAAAACTGAAGTTGCAGATGTTTGTGAGCTACCATGCAAGAGTCGAGAAGGGAACTTTGGTCTTTTGCACAAGTAGCAATTGCTCTTAATCACCGAGTCAACTCTTCAGCTTAAAACTGCTTTTCTTATACACATCAGAAGTGGTTATTTTGTTTATCAAAATTCCAAGATTATGATTGAAGCCCAGATTGTAAACAGCAGGGTTGTTACCAAAAACCCTGAGTTGTGGTTCTGGGTAATAGCAGCACCCTCCTAAACTGGGTGTTCTGAGATATAAACTCCCCAGCATTCGGATACACTAACAGGATTCTAGAAGATTCTAGAGAAAATAGCACCAAATCTCCTTCTTCAGTATTATCTCCAAATTGACCACTCTATTGCCATCATATTTTATTCACATAACTTCAGTCTTTCACCCTCTTATGGTGAAGATTAAAAAGCAGAAGTTATTTCAGAAGACTTGTCTAAATTGCAGATTTCCAGAGAAAAAAGAAAATATGATTAACTGAATTGGATGTATCATTGCATTTACACATAGAATATCACTGAATTCTCATGCCCCCACTTTATGAATGAAGAAATTAGGAGATTAGAAGTGAAATGTCCATCATCGCACAAGTAGGAAATAGCAAAAGGAAGGATGTATTTGCTGTTCTTGATTGAAAAACTTTCATCTTTTTGTTCATGATCCTTTCTATTATGATAAATTATAATGAAAACTCAAAACCCCACAAAACTCACTCTTCAATTTTCAAAATTGCAACTGTGGAAGCAGTGTCAGTAGAATATTAAAAGTCCAAAAGTCAGAGCAGTAAGCAATTAGTTATAGTAATAGATTTAGCTTTGTTGATAAAGGAACTGAACTGTAAAGGCACAGATGATAGTCACCACTTTTGGTGGCATAAAATTGTTCACAAAATGGTGAGACATTTATATGACCATCACAGAAACTGCAGAACATTGTGTTCCTACCTGCTATGCTTTGAATATAAAATGTAACTTATGGGCCATGAGTTGAATTTGTGGCATCCAATTGGATCTAGTTTAATATACCAAAGACATCTTAGAAAATGTCACCTTTCTTTTTTAACTTTTTTGTTGACTCTTTTGAAATTTCAAATAATGTACCCCAATACTGCTCACCTCCCATATTCTCCCCTCATCCCTGCCATGTCTCCCTACAAAAGGAAACAAATTAAAGTAAACAAGAAAGTAAACAAAAGAAAAACCAAAAACAAAACCAAACCTAGATCAATAAGACACGCCTTACAGTGTATCCATGAAGACATTTCTAAGATATATAAACTTAAAGTGGTTTATCTAAGTGGCTAATTTAAAAAGTGAATGCATTCAGTACCCTACCTTAGAGTAAGAGCCAAGAGAGCATAGAAAGGGAGAAAGAAAAATACCAGCAAGTATGAACATTCTCTTTCCTAGCTCCCATGAGTGAAGGGAACCATGTCTTCCTTACATAATAAACCATTGAAAATATCATCTGAAATAAATTTATTCCTCTCTTATAGTCTTTTTGAGTTGGTTTGTCAACATTACAAAGTAAGTAATACAGAATATTGGTACCCAGAGAAGTAGATTTCTAGATGTATCTAATCCTAACCATAGAGTCTTTAAGTTTCTGGAACTCAAATATGGGAAAAATTGGGATATTTTTGGAGATGTGGTTTAGGAAAAGTCTACAATGGCATAAGCAGAGTTTAGTAGTGATTATGATGGGATTTAGATGATACTGGTAACAATAACTGTGAATATGTAATTTCAGATGGAATAAATACTTTATTGGAAAATAGATGGTTAATGTTAAATATAAGCATAACATAAGCTAAAGAAAACGATCCATGCATGTATGAGATTGTCTTGACCATGTTAAGTGATGCAGGAAGACTCACTTCAATAGGAAAGAAGACCTAGGGTGAATAGGTGGGGAAGGTGAGCATTTGCTCACTTCTCTTTGTTCATGATTGGGTTAACAATGTGACCAGATACTTCAAACTCCTAATTTCTTGACTATGTCATCATACTAACTGCCTTTTAGAACTTTGAATGAGGGAAAATACTTTATCTCTTCCATTGCTTTCATCAGGGCATTCAATCACAACAAAGGGAAAAGAAGCTGAAGCAAGAATATCCGACTGATATGCTGTCAAAAAAAAAAAAAAAGACTCAACCTAACAAGCTTGCTACATTACATACCCAAGAGTGTAAAGCTTAAGGAAACTGAGACTGGAGGATGAAATAGGATGAATTATTTGTTAAGGGAAATGTAAGACAGTCCACCACCGGGACAGTAGCATGACTATTTTCAGCTATGATTACAGTGAGAATCTGGATTATAAAGCACAGAACAAAGACTTAAAACATGTTTAGAAAGGAAAGCCTGTCAAAAGTTGGGACTAGGGAAAGCATAGCTTCTGAAGACATTAGTAGTTTGTCTTAAAAAAAGAATAGAGTTACCTTATATAGTCTCTGTAAGACTGTTGTCTGCACGCTCAAGGACACACCGAATTGGTAGATATTAGAACTTATATGACACTCAGCCTTGGTTCAAGAAGTCTCCATTACCCCTGATACTGATTGGACATGTTAATAATTCCTATGATATTAGATGTTAAGGCATATACAATGCAACAACCACAGGTCCTTGGATGCTTCCATTCCTAAGGAAACCCTCAGAGGCCAGAGCAAAGAAAGGTAATAGAGACAGAGTCATTAAAATGGTAATATGTGAAGCTTTAATGGTGAAACCTGATCTGCAGTGAGACTCTGGGAGGCAGAAGACTCCAGAAGTGTAAAACAACCCATCAAAGAAAGCCAGCCCAGAAGGCCATGTTGGAGAGTAACAGCATCACCCAAGCATGTTATAGTTTACATCAAAACACCACATGTGTCTCATGGCAGAGATGGAGCTGCTCAGTTTCGTGTTTTCCCTGACAGATTTCAGTCACCCTTGGCTGATCTTTCTTTGCTATTCTTTTCCTTTCCTTTGGGATGAAAACAGTGTCTCTTGGAAGTACACAACTTTCTTTTTATTTTTCAATCTTACAAAGACTTACAATCTTAGAAGAGAATGTAGACTTGAACTTTTAAATAATGTGAGGATTGTTGAAGCTCTGTGGATACTCAAGGATCTTACATAATGAGAGGGACATGAACCTTTGGTGACAATACCTGCATGTTATGCCTTGAATATGAACGGTCCCAAGCCTTATGGGTTGACTATTTCATTCCCAGATACTAGTAATAATTTTGGAAATAGTAGAAACGTTAAGATATAGAGCCCTGGTACAGCAAGTAGACCAGTGGGGGACTGGTTTGGAAGTTTCATCAATCTCTTAGCCACAGACCTGCTGCCATAAGGTTTAGCTCTATTTCTTCACCAGGATTTATGGAGCCAAGAATTATGAACATATCATCTTTGATTTTGAGACCCCCTACAAAAAACTCTTTCTCAATAATATTTGACTTTATGTCAAGTATTTTGTGACAAAGATGGAAAATATAACTAACAAAGCAACTTATACTGAAATAAAAAAGGCAGTTTCTGAATGGATAGTAAGTAATGCATTCAATGGGTACAATTAAAACATTCCATTGAATACATGATTAAGGTTAGCTGGCTTAGAATCAGCTACATACAATATTTCTTAGTCAAAATATCTATGGAATCACTTATAGTATCACCTGTCTTTAGTCGCTGGTTGTTATGGAATATTATTTAACTATGTAAAAATGTGGTGACGTGTTTCACCTTGCCTTCCTAAGATATCTGATTGCTCTAATAAAGAGTTGAATGACAAATAGCTAGGTAGAGAAAATACATGTGGGGTTGGTAGGCAGAAAGAATAAGTAGGCAGAGAAATCTAGGCTGGTGAGAGAGAAAGGAGGAAAGAGAGAATGAGGAAGAGAGAGACATTCCCGAAGGCAGAAGCCAGGCAGCTGAAAGAAGCAGGAAAATAAGAATACAGAAAGAAAGGTAAAAAGCCCAGAGGCAAAAGGTAGATAACAAGAAGCAGGTTAATTTAAGTTAAAAGAGCTAGCCAGAAATGAGCTTAAGCTAGACTGAAAATACATAAATAATAATAAGACTTCATTTCATGATTCAGGAGCTGTTTGTTGGCCCAAAAGAAAAAGCCTGGTACATGTGGTATGTGGAAATTTAAGTTATGATAATGACAGATTCCATATTTACCTGAGATATGTAGTAATATCTTTGTCCAGAAAGGAGGGAACAAAACAGCCAGCAATCTAGCAAGCCTTTCTATGTTTTCTCTCAATTTGTTTCTTTTGTTGTTGTTGTTGTTTATTTTTTTAGTTGTTGAAAAAAAAATTTGCCTCCTCCCTGTTTCCCATTCCCCTCCTCCCACACATCGCCCCCTCCCCCCACTGCCCTCCCCCTCTCCCCCTCCCCTCCACTCCATTCCCCCTCCCTCTCAAGAATGAAGAGCAGTCTAGATTCCCTGCCCTGCTTGAAGTCCGAGGTCCTCCCACTTCTATCCAGGTCCAGCAAGGTGAGCATCCAAACAGGCTAGGCTCCCACAAAGCCAGTTCATGTATTAGGATCGAAACCTAGTGCCATTGTCATTGGCTTCTCATCAGCCTTCATTGTCCGCCATGATCAGAAAGTCTGGTTTCATCCCATGCTTATTCAGTCCCAGTCCAGCTGTCCTTGGTGAGCTCCCAATAGATCAGGTCCACTGTCACAGTGGGTGGGTGCACCCCTCGTGGACCTGACTTCCTTGCTCATGTTCTCCCTCCTTCTGTTCCTCATTTGGATCTTAAGAGCTCAGTCAGGTGCTCCAATTTGTTTCTTAATCAATTAGTTTCTTTCCAAATGTTTGGATATCAAGTAACATCCCCTCTTCAACTTCACCAACCTTTTAATGAATGGTCTAATGTCCAAACAGTAAGCTTTCTTTTAGCAAGATATAGCCACTCATTCACTTGTATTAATGTTACAAATTAAGATACGATTGCTAATTTTTCTAGAAAAAACATAATAGGTAAGCAGACTTTTCTACATCTTTTCTTTCTCATGTATAATTTCTATTCTCTTATATACTTTCCACCGTTATTTTTCTCTCTTTCTCCCAATTGCAATTGGATTAGGATGACGGAAAGGAGAGACTTGGGTCCAAGGGGTTCAAATGAAAAGCCCGTGCACTTCTCAGTTAGGTAGAATAAGATCTAAAAACACAGTGATACAACTTCAAAGTCATGACTGTTACCATGGGACCAAACCGCTCAGAAATACAATCTTCTCATCCTGAAGAGTGTCAGTGACAGTGACTGGAGAGGCAGGAAAAAGAATTCAGGTTCTATGCAACTGAAGTCCAGAGCCTGGAATCTACACATTTCTTATTAATTTGGCCAAACACTGTAGATAGTACAAAGAAACATTGCCTGTGCTTACTTATCTGTGTCAGTACGGATTTAGCAAACTGTTGTCTCAAAGTGTTCTGGTCTATGAAAAACTATCAGACCTTGCAATTAGAAACAAGCCGACAAAAATTAGAACATCTGTGTTACTCTTTGCAGAGTATGTTGCAAATATGTTGTCATCTGCCCCTCATTAAGTGCCCACCTCCACACCTCCTACTTTCCTCTTTGGCAAAAGGCATTGACATATATCAGAAAGCAGCTGCAAAGATTCTGGCAATTTGACAGTTTGGGGCTGCTTGTCCTTGTCTCTTTATTCCTGTCACAGTCATTTTTGAAAATAATCTCCTTTCAACAATGAAAAAAAGAATAGGCAGGTGGTTCCTTTTTAAGCTCCCATTTTTTCCATGAGTTCTAAGAAATTGGACCCTAGAGGCCTGACTGTATCAACCATGAGTAACACTGCCATGGAGATACTATCTGATACCATGCCAGCCAGTTCTTTGTCAGGTAGCAATAATAGCTGTCCATGCATCCACATAAATATGATATGGGTCAAAGCAAATGACGACATTAATAGTAAGTTAGGCAGCACCACAAAAAGTCTGAAATATAGGGATTTAAGTGAAGGTAGATTTCATACATGCCTTAGATAATGTTTTCAAGGTTGGGCAAGAATCAGTTCAGAACAAACCTATGTACAATACATGAATATTTCATAGGATGACATTTATTGAATGCAGTTGCATTTAAATTATATGGAATATGATTTTATTTTACATTTCATATTAAATAACTTGAATTTTTACTAGTAAAAATTTCAGTTCTACCACAATGTGTCTATGATTCATCCCTTACTTAACCCAATTTCATCTTGGTGTTTTTGTTTGTTCGTTTGTTTTTTTTTTTTTGTTTTGCCAGAATCTTCCCTGTAACTCACTGAAATCATGAAAGTCTTTTCTCAGACATTTTACTTTTCAGAGGCTAGCAACAAAAGTATAATAAGAATATGGTTGTTTGAAGAAAATCCCTTTTAGCCTTCTGTTTAATTTCTTAAGGGATCAGCTCTGCTGATTCCTTACAGAATATGGCAATCTGTTTGCTTTCTACCTTTATTCATTTTTACACCAGTTTCTGCACAGCCATCTATTGTAGCATCTTCGTTCAACTTTAAAGTGTAAAAATGCAAATGATATGCTAATCCATCAGACTGAAGGTGCTGAGGTGTTATACCCAGTGAATCTGTGAAGCAGTCTCAGCAGCAGGTTGAATAAATTAGTGGGAACTAAATAAGTCATAATGAAGCAACAGAAAATATTCTTCCGGGCTTGTCCTAATTTGCTTAACATATCATCTTCCAAGTTCATCGATGCTATCATGCAAGGTAAGATTTCTTACCTTGTTAATGCTGAGAAGTATGTCACCGTGCATATGTATAGTATGCATTCTTTATCCATTCATCTGGTAACGGAGACTCCTGTTTCAACATTTCTGTTATTGTGTATAATGTGCAGAAAACAGGACACAGGAATCTCTTCAAGGAACTGTTTTCTTTCCTTTTGGGAGGGTACCCATATAGGATGGCCTGGTTGTAGAACAGTTCCCTCCCTCCCCCCACCACCTTTTTAAAAATTTCTTTGTATTTTGAGGATCTCGTGTATATATAAAATTTCAAAAGGATCAAAGCCAAATACATAGTTTTTTTTTTTTTTTTTTTAAGGTTGTTGCAAGGGCTTGGACAAAGGAGAGTTGGGTGGTGGTCAAAGTACGTTAAGTTTCAGATAGACAAGAGGAATCCAATCAACCAGAACTACTGTACACTGTGGTGACTACCTTTCTTATTAGAATACTTATCCTTGTGAAGTTTTAAGAAAAGACTTCCACCACAGAACAATGAATATGTAATAAATGATGCTCTTGTATAGTTATGTGGCAAGACTTACACCAGTGTACAGTGTGGTGTGGCTTTCTCAGGAAAAGAATCCAAAGTGAGTCAAACTGAGCTGGCATTTGGAACTTGCTAGGAGATTGTATAAGCTATGTAAGTGGAGAAGGTGTGTCCATAGGCCCACAGTGTACACCGTCTGTGAGAACTGGCCTATATGACACAGCTGCTGAGAAACAAAGGAGCAGGGGAATACAGCAAACTAAAAATATTTGAGCATGCTCTGGCTCTCAAGTACTTTGAGTGATTCCTCTAAAAACTCCATTTGACCTAGTAATTGCAATGACTTTGACATTGACCACAAAATAATTATTCTTATAGACATGTTAATCCAACTCTGAAGTATTCGTATTTATACAGTACCTTTTAAATTGCATGCATGTCTACAGTCAAATATATTACTACAAACGACATTATAATGTGATAAGATTATGTTCACGGGAGCTCTGACCGAAAGGTCACATGGTAGATATTTTGATAATTTCAGTATAATGACATGCATAAAGGATATTACATACCTTATAGATTTGGCTCAACACATGAGCTGTGTAGCACTGCCGAAGACATAATACACAATACACTGATGACGCAGTATCTATATGAATGCATGCGTGCAGGAGGTGGAAGTGGAATTTAAATTGAGAATATTTACATGTTTATTATAATTTCTGGTTGGTCTGTTGTTGTTGTTTTTCAAGACAAGGTTTCTTTGTAGCTTTGGTACCCGTCCTGGAAATAGCTTTTGTAGACCAGGCTGGCCTCGAACTCACAGATATCTACCTGCCTCTGCCTCCTGAGTGCTGGGAGTAAAGCCGTGTGCCACCACTGCCTGGCATAATTTCTGATATAAATCATTTTGAGTGATTTTTAGTAAATAGCTTCTAAACCTATTTTGAAGCATTCCTGAAGTGAACACATCACATTTGTTTTACCATACTAAAAGTTATTAACAGAATATTAATAATAACATCAACTACAGGAATTCTTCACTTTGGAATTTTAATCATGTTTTATAATATATAATTTGTTAATTTCAGTACATATAATAATAAAAAAAGCAGTACATTTGTGACCTATTTTGTTCAACCTGATTTTAAGAGGCAAAATCACATAGGTATTGATTTAGGGATTTTCTTATTAATAAGTTTAGTGTTCTCTTTATATTGACATCCTCCTAGCAATAAGCTGCAGCTTTCTATGTCTGGTTTTTGTTTACACTTGTTTTGTTTTCCACTCACGGGGAATGTTTCATCAAATTCAGTACCGCAGGCATCAAAAGATATTGGAGGATCTATGGTGAACTTTAGATGAAAAAGCTTGATCCAGAGTGAGTTTCAGAAAATAATGAGTATTATAAAATTACAGCGAGAGAATGCCAGTGAGGATTATAGGAAGCATATAAAGCAAGCTTGTCGTGTAATTAGGGTAGGAAAAAGACACAACTTAAACACAGCTCTAAGGTATATTGTTATGCAAACTTGAATTTATTAAATCAGAATGAGTCAACTACTCAATATATCTGTGATTAATTAGCATTAGAATAAAATATAATGGTGTTTTCATTTTTGAATATCAAGAACAGCATGTGACTACTGGGGAAAAAAAAAACAAAAAACAAAAAGACCGAACTTCCTTGTGGACTTCTGAAATCTTCCAGTGTGACTTCTCAGAGGACCAGAATCCAGGTCATCAGCACTGTGCTAAAGTGGGTTTGTGATTATTTATTGATGGCACCTGTGTTTTCTCTCCGCAATGGCTGCTTGTAGGCTTTATGATTTTATACAGTTATTACTGAGAACACTTAAGGCATTCTTGCCATTACTTGGTGTTTGTCAATGTTCATTTTATTTTTCCACGGTTACTTTAACAATTAAATGATGCTGCATGGACAAAGCCTCTAGCAGGAAGCGGACTAAGTGACCTGAACCTGCAAAGGACGCTTGTGTGTTCAACCCTAACTCTGTTCTTGTATGTACTCATCCCTTCCCATCCGCTGTCCAGTTGATGTGTATTCAAAAGCGTATTCATAACAGTGAATGATGCTGGGAAAGTGGCCTTGCTGCCCTTTCACCCAAGAGGGTCTGGCAGTGCATTCTGGGGAGATGTCTCAGCTACAGGGAAAGGACTATCCATCATGAGTGCCCTTCTGGACTTCCTCTGGATTTTGTTTTGTTGTTGTTGTTTTTCCATGTAAGTCTTCTCTGATGCCTGTTCCTCACTTTCTACAATCAAATATTTCTTCAGCTTGCTTTAAAGTTAAGATGGATTTTCCTTCTGGGGCTTCCTCACACCCATGAGTCAAGCAGTTTTCACTGTGCCCTACTTTACTAGGCAATTGTATCAGAAAAACTTCACAATAGGTCTCATTAGAGTTGAACAGGCACCTTTACACTTCTAATTCATACTATGGGTAGTTTTAATAATAATCATGGGGTTTAATTTACTTTGTTGCAAAAATCAATAATCTCTAGCTTCCAGGATCATTGTGTAGATGCGATGCTCTTAGCATCACTAAGAATTGAACATACAGGGGGAGGTAGATGACATATGCAAATGTATATCCATTCTTAGTCCCTTATTTACTATCAAACATATATGTTTACTTTTCATTTTTTAAATTTATTTTTCCACTACTATAAAACTACAAATAAAAACAAAATAATTTCAGAGCTCAGCAATTCTCTACACACCTGCACCTTGGTCATGATTTTGTTTAGGCTTTTATCAGAACTATCTGCTCATCATCCTACTGCCAGAAGCATCCTGCTGCTCTATCACTGGCCCTTGGCCCCTAATGTATGAACAGAGTGAGAATGGCATACTAGAATCACACACACAAATACACACACACACACACACAAAAGGAAAGGAGTGGGATGACCCTGTGAATGTCGACATCTGAGTGTGAGAGAGCAAATGTGCTAATTTATGTTCATAACATTTGGTTTTAATATGTTCTGTGTAAAAGATTTGTGTACAGGTAGTCTGGGTTTCAAAACATATCAAAATGTCTAGCTGAAATGCAGAGGATAATTATGAATAATGAAGAGCAATGATATTGTATTCTTGTGCTTTGGGCTTAGACGCCTTTGCTAATGTTGCATTGCAAGCATCAAAATATCACATAGATACTATTTTTTGTATATTTTGAAAAAAAACACAGGCATTTGTGGACTAACAGATTCTAGGGAAAGTATTAAGACTGTTTCACTCAAGTGTGTGAAATTAGACTCATTTTCATAACTTCCCATAGACTTTTGCAGATTTGATATAAAAAAAGAACAAGGAAAACAAACATGTTAAGTTCAACACAGCAAAGAAGTCACCCCTTTTTGAAGTCATAATGTGTCCTTCAAATGCAATCTTACTTAGAAAAAACAAAATGACATAATTCTTCATCTGGGCCTATTTCTTCCTTACTTCATGCAATGTTTTATATGTTCGTCAATTATCTGTGCAGATGCCACAATGCTTGTGGTATTTTGATTAGTTTATTATTATTCCAAAGAACTTTAAAACAGTGTAGGACACTCAAAGTGTGAGGAGCCTTCATGTGATAATGAAAAACAAATCAGGGATGCTAATCTTCGTGCATCTGAGGAAATCCTGATTACAAATTCATGCAAACCTGGCACTTGGTGTAAGAGTGAAACAGAGATGAAAGCTTTTCACTGTTGGTTGTCAAAACATTTTTTGAAATTCTCAGGCCTGGAAAATTAGCTAACTGTCATCACAGCAGTCTTTGCCGTGAAAGCCATTATTTTAATCTCTTCCTGCCATTCCTATCAAGGAGTTAAATTCTGACGCCTTTTGTTTTATAGAAACGAAGCATGTTAACATTTACAGTGTGCCTTTACGGGGCAGCTGTGCCCATCTTCAGAAACGGAAACTGAGGTGTGCATCCCTGGATAGCTATGTTGACACTACTAGAAAAAAAGCAGTGCCATCGATTTGTTTTCATAATTCTACTCTGGCTGTGCTTTCCTGGGTGGACTAGTGAGAGCATGAACAATTGTTCAGGAAAAAAATAAGTATGGGATTCATTTTCAGTGTCTTAAGCTGAAACCATTCTAGAAACACAGAAAATTTTGTCAAGTTTAGATCAAGGCTCTCCTTTAACTGTATATCTAGTGACTACACTTTGGCTATAATTTAATGTCAAAACATAAGTTTTTCAAATATTAGAATTTCCTATGAACACTGATAAAATAAAGTAAAAGAGAAAAATTTTAAATAGATAGGAAAAATGAGATAGTGGCTATGATAAAATGATAAAACAACACTAGCCAATGTTAAACTTCTGGAAGCTTTAGAAAACCATTTTCCCTAAAATTTAACCGTTTTGTCTTCCCAGGACATCTTTTGACAAATGCTAGTGCTTGAGGGAATCCTGTAACTTGAAGCGAGCACAGTAATTTCCTTACAGATAACCTGGCAGTCTTGAGTCTGAGAAAGGTGTGGCTATGCTTGTATAATCTCTTGATATGTGCATTATTCCTTCTTTGAATGAAAACAAAGCACACACAGTGAGTGTTTTATATTCACTTGAGAACGTAGGTACAAGCCATTTTTATCACACTGTCTTTTTATGCTGACAAGCACCTAGATTTATTACTGAACAAATTACTAGACTATTTCTGAGGTTAATGTTTTCACTAGAGCAGGTGGATGGTAGAGATCGCCATTCCCTTAGCCTCCAACATACTGCCTGTGCTTCTCTGAATGAGATTCTGAAAACTACAATGAATATTATTTTTCTTTCTTTGGCATTTCATTGTTCTTTGCCTCTTTGCACAGTGTAGTCTAAAGGGCATGACACCACAATTGACCCAGGCTTTTTGGGCCAAGCATGGCTGATACTGTAATACAACCCTAAAGCAATGTCCAAAAGCTTAAGGAAGTGATCACTTTCGGTAAGGACAAAGAACATCTCTGCTAAAACCTTCTTCAGAGCATGTTTCTTAGTGATGACTTGCCTTTAACAAGTTGAGTGACTTCTATTCATCTCAAGAAATGAGATAAAATCTGCCGTTTAGGAAGAAGATGTGAAATAATAATCTTATTCTGTGGAAATTATGATAATAAATGACAATACTTTCTAATGACCACTAGAAAGTCTTCTAGTTATTATCTTTTAAAATAATCACTTGGGTAGATATTCTCTTTAACTCATATATTGCTAGCAAGTTCAAATTACTGTTGCCTTCAATGAACTCACAAACATTTAGGATACAAGGTTTGTACAAGGCGTGTCTAATGACTATGTGTTTTACATATCTGACTCAGAAAGATGCACAATCTGCCCTACATGGCCTTCACTGAACTTTCTGCATAAATCTACCAATATCTTCACAATGAGCACACAGTGAACTTCTAGCACTGAGTATTCCAGTTCCAACTGGGTTAGTAGGTGGATAAATTTTAAGAACCTTAATTTTCATTTGTTTGCACAGTAATCTTTGGGCATCTGGTGAATAATTTTGTACTGCCCCCAACTATTTAACTACCAAATGGAAACAATTGACTGAAAATTAATAATAAAAAATAAGGACTTGGGGCTGGAGGGATTCCTCAGACGGTAAGAGGACACTGGCCACTCTTCTAGAGGTATTGAGTTCAATTTCCAGAAACCACATGGTGGCTCACAACCATTTATAGCAGGATCTGATGCTGTATACTGCGAAAAAGTCACACATGCAGATTGAGCACTCATATTATAAAATAAATAAGTAAAGATTTAAAAAAAATTAATTAGGGCTTTTATGAGAAGCACGGTCCATAGATGAATTTTCTTCAGAGATTGTTCTTTACACATTGCCCTGGACTGTACTAGTGAGATATCTTTTCCAGTAAGGGTGTTTTTGTCAACCTTTATGACCTGAGTTCAATCCCCAGAGCCCACGTGGTGGAAGGTATGAACTACTTATGAAAGGTGTCTCTGACCTCTGGATGTGTGGCTTGTAGAATACATAGGACTTCCTCATAAACAAACAAATGTAAAAATACAATGGTTTGTTATATATTAACTGCTGTGGAAATTGTATCTATCTAATTATGCCTCCTCACTGTTGTTGATTATATTTTGTTTAATGATAAAAATGCTTGGTAAGAAGTTATTTAGTTTAATTCCAAATCTCAGCTTCTTGATAATTGAGTAAAAAAATTATTTAATAAAATACACCCTAAACTAAAAAATAAATAAATAAATAAATAAATAAATAAATAAATACAGAGTAAATTCAGAGATACCGAAATTGGAAGTTCTGCCATACACAAAAGAGAAAGATACAGGCAGATTTAATGAGATATAGTTTTCTTGAACTGCCCTTGTGGTCACACTGTCAATGATTACACAGTTTCTTTCAAGACTTTTAGGCATTGCCCTTCACTTTTGAGGGAAATGGACAAACTACACATACACAGAAGGAGAAAAGGGGGGCTTTTTATCTATCACTTTTAATTTTTAATGTTTTTCAAGAACATTTCAGGAGATTTTGTTTTTGAAATAGGTCAGTAGCTCAGAAAGCTGAAAGTATAATGGCTCTTCCCTTGAAGTGGCAAATTTCACTGAGTCTCGCAAAAGCCTTGCCAAGTGCGAGACTGAAAACGAAGTTCTTTTATTTTTCTTCAAAGTTGGGAAGAGATTAAAGATATTCGGCCGCCTTTCTCTAATGTTCAGGAACAACAATACACCTAGTGGCACAGATAGAATACTTTCATGAATTATTTCTCCTGTTAGACTTTGGCCCCAATTAATGTTCTTTTAATAACGAGGAAGCTTTGTATCTCTCAAAGGATAATATAGGTGGCTCTGGTCTAGGAAGGATACTCTGCTTATAGCTAGCGTCTGTCACATAAAAATATGCTTTAAATTTTTCAATGTTTTAATTTATTCTTTGGTAATTTCATACATTTTGATCATAGTGTTTAACCCCCTCTAGTTCCGCCCAAATACTCCATCACCTTATCCACCCAATTCATGTTCTTTCTCTTAAAAAGACAAGACAAAACAAAACAAAGAAATGATAGACAAAAAGTAGAGTATATTGTGCTGGCCAGTTACTTCTGGGTGTGGAACTTGTCCTAGAGTGTAGTTGATTCAGGTAGTGTCACAACAAGAAAACTGGTTTCCCCTCTCTGAGCAGCTATAAATTGCGAATAGCATCTTGGCTAGGGACAGGAGTTTGTGCTTAGCTTCTCTCCTCCATGCTGGGCTTTGTGTGGCTTGACTAGGTAGGTGTTGCCTGTACTGTTACAATCTGAATTCATACAGGCATTTGCTGTGGTGTATATAGATAGCAAGTCCTGTGTCCTCAAAGTCATCTACCACATAGGCCTTTTAAAATCTTTCTACCTGCTCCTCCAAAACAAACAAACAAACAAACAAACAAAAAACAGGACAACAAGCAGACAGTGAGAAATTCAGAGTATGCAGCCATAATGGGATACCATACTACACCTCTCCCACCCTGTTTCAGTACAGGGAACTAATATGCTTTTGAGTACAGTACAAGTTGGGCACTGTATAGCATTGGCACTATTGCTACCAGTGCATTGGAAAGAAAGCCAATTGTAATCCAACACGAATTGAAACTGTGGTTGTCTCATCCCTGCAGACACAGAAAAGAGAGAGAAAAGATCAAGAATTTCATGAACACATTTTAAGAAGTTCGTAAGTTTTGCATTTTGAATGAGCAATAGAAAAAAATAAGTTCTATTCGACCTCTGTACCTAACCAAAGGTGATTTAGTGACTATACAAAAAGAACTTAGTTGCTAGCCTCGGGGAAATGTCATCTCCAAATAATTAGAAAGATTCAGCTGCCTGTTTCCCAGTGCCTGCTTTGCTGCTAGTGTTTCAAGAAGACAGGCTCCCGTAACTAATCCTCTTTGATGAGTCTCCAGAATGCCAATTTTTAGGCATATATGAATATACTTGATTAATTGAATCATAAATTCACAGCCTAAAAGTGTTAATTGAGTTTTCATCTTTCATTACTCATTTCTTTTCCTTCTTTCTTTATGCTAAGCCCACCCACCCTCATCATATAGTACATCGAAAGAATTCAGACCTTGTACTATTAGTATATAAAACATCTTTATATACACACATATGTTATATGCTAAATTTTGCTTGTGTCCCTGAGATAAGATTTTGCTCTGTACCTCATATGGGCAGAGACATCATTATGTAGTGCAGAATGTTCTCAATTTATGGCAATTCTGTTTCTCAGTCTTTTCGATTAGAACTCTAAGTCATTATGCTAGTTAAGAATCAAATTAATTTTGTAAAGGACAGAAAAGAGGTAAAATTGGACAATTGTATATACAGTATCTTTTAAATTTACTAATATGCAATATAACTCATACAATATAACTCACAGACACCCATTTTCAATCAGAAAGCAAATTAACTATAAAATTTGCATAAAATGAAATTAATCATTATAAAATGCTCAGTTCAATGAAATGTGCAATTCAGTGGTTTTGACTCTAGTTTCAAAACTGTATGACAATTACCAATATAATCAGATCTATCATTCACAAAAGAGACTATACACTTATTCAAAGCTAAACATCAGTATACATGTTCTGTGCCTGGCAATTGTACTAATTGCATTTTGCTGTGCTGTGTTTTATAAAACTGATGAGAATTATAGACAGGCAACATTTTCCTATCAATTTTACAAATGAGGAAACCAAAGAGAATATCTATATTATTTATATATAGATATAGATAGATAGATAGATAGATAGATAGATAGATAGATAGATAGATAATAGATAGATTATATAGATAGATATTTCTATAGATATAAATATCATCTATGCAAAACGTCTTCCACTAGTTAAACCATATTGATTCATTAAAACTCTCGTTGTCTCTCCTTTCCCCAAACAATGTGGACTTAAAGACTTTATTTTTCTTGTATAGACTGAAAGGAGACTAGTAAGGTATACGTGTCATATGATTTTCTCTTCATATATACACATTAAGAAATGCCACTGGGTTTTGATCCTACTCCATGTTCTGGCTTTGTGGGAGCCTAGCCAGTTTGGATGTCCACCTTCCTAGACCAAGATGGAGCGGGGAGGACTTTGGACTTTCCACAGGGCAGGGAACCCTGACTGCCCCTCAGACTGGAGAGGGAGGGGGAGAGGAGTGGGGGGGAGGGGGAGAGGAGAGGGAGGAGGGGGGAAAAGGGAGACGGGGAGGGAAATGGGAGGCGGAGAGGAGGCGGAAATCTTTTTTTTTCAATAAAAAATTATATTTAAAAAAAAAGAATATATAACTTGGAATTTGAAGAAGAGTGACTTCAAATGTTTAAATATATATTCCTTTGTCAAAATATGGGTAGCTGGGGTCTGAAGATCTAAAGACACAGCAGCTTTACATATTGTGGAATTACTTCTCCAGGAGTAGTCCACTTTTGGATTACATGTGGAAGCTCTTATATTGCTGGTTTTGTCTGGAAATGTTTGGTATTTTTGTACTTAAGTAGAAATTAATGTTCCCTGATGTAACAGTACAATTTTTTAGGTATAAAGTTTATTTTGTGGTATGTTATTGTAATGATTTCTACATGAGAGCTCTGTGATAAGGATAAAAATGGGTATCACAAACAGCAGATTTATACAATGTCTTTATAAAAATTATTTCTTTTATTTTTGAGCATATAATGTAATTACATCATTGACCTCCTCCCTAATCCTCTCATATACTTCTCCTTGCTCTTCTTCAAATCTGTGCCTCTTTTTTTCATTAATTGTTGTTACAAACCTTTGTGTGTGTGTGTGTGTGTGTGTGTGTATTATTGTATGCTTAAATACAATCTGGTCATTCCATATAATATTGTAAATATTTTCAGAACTGATGATTTAGTATCAGCTAAGTAACTGGTAGGCTTTTACCTGAAAAATATTATCTCTTCCTTTTTCAGCATTCCTTAGTTGCCTGTGGTTATTTGTATATGGTCAAACTTTCGTGGTCTTTCCCCTGTCAATTTTGACAGTTATATTGGTGAGATTTTATGGATGTAGATTCTGACATTCCTAGGAAATACAATCTCATTACAAACCTTCTATTCTTCTAGATATTTTAATTTTTCCTTCCTCTTTTCTATAACAGTTCCCAGGCCCTAAGTTCTGGGATTGCACTATATATTTGCCCATTAGTACTGGGCTGCAAAACTCTGCATTTTGATTGATTGTGGTTTTCTGTATTGGTCTGTTATAAAGAGAAGTTTCCTTCTTGTGTGGTTAGGAGTACACTTATCTGTACACATAAGAACAAATACTTACAAGGTAGTTATGAATTATGGTGGTTTAGCAAAATAGTATTTGTAGATTCTCCTTAAAGATCCATGACTTCACTATCTCTGGGTAACTGACTGAGTTTCCAGTAACAGGTAGCCAGCAAACAACATGATGTTGTGTTAAACTCTATAAGTGGACTTAGTTGGCCACATGGGCACCATTTTGTAGGAAGAAACTGATTGTTCGGTTCCCGGCTGCCCAGCCCCAATGTAACAACACAGAAATTGTATTATTTAAAAGACTGCTTGTCTTATTAGTTCTAGCTTCTTATTGGCTAACACATCTTAATTTTACCCATCTCCATTAATGTGTGCATCACCACGAGGGCGTGGCCTACCAGCAAAATTTCAGCATGTCTCAGGAAGTTGATTCATGGCATCTCATTGCCTCGGCCTTCTCCTTCCCAACATTCAATTCCATCTTCCCTACCTACCTAAGTTCTGCCCTATCAACAGACCAAGGCAGTTTCTTTATTCATTAATGGTAATCACAGCACACAGAGGGTATTCACACATCATACCCTTAGGGTTATTATGGCATGTTGGTTATTGGCATAGTTCATAGTCACAATTGATAGGTAGGACTGTAAGTTTTTTCCCCTCATTTGGAAGCTTGCATGGTACTTTATGGCCGAAAAATCTGCATCTCAGAGAGTAGACTGTCAGATCAGTTCCCGGTCAGGACTCTGGACTGTGTGTTTGAAATCCATGATGTTTTTAGCAATAGGAACTTACTTTCCACTGCTGAGGAACAAACACAAGCAGCAGCAACACCTTCCAGTATATTACAAATCTCTTGGACCACACTAAGCAACAACTCAAAAAGAGGAATTCTCATGCCTCCTGTTGGAGTTTTGGTTAGTTGGTCTTTGGTTCTTGGGAGGGAACATTGTAAGTCCAGATGAGATTTACTCTATATATGTATATTAATATACTAACTTACCTGTGTTACATAGTTTTACTAAAATCAAGATGCTTTTTTGTTTTTATTTTTATTAATTTTTTTGAGCTCTACATTTTTCTCTGCTCTCCTCCCTGCCTCTCCCCTCCCCCTTCAACCCTCCCCCAAGGTGCAAGACAGCTTGTCTTTTTCTACTTCCCATGTAGATTAGATCTATGTAAATCTCTCTTAGTGTCCTCATTGTCGTCTAAATTCTCTGGGATTGTAGTTTATAGGCTGGTTTTCTTTGCTTTATATTTAAAAATCACCTATGAGTGAGTACACGTGATAATTGTCTTCCTGGGTCTGTGTTACCTCTCTCAAAATAATGTTTTCTAGCTCCATCCATTTTTTTTCTGCAAAATTCAATATGTTATTTTTTTCTTCTGTGTAGTACTCCATTGTGTAAATGTAACACATTTTCCTTATCCATTTTTTAGGTCAAAGGGCATTTAGGTTGTTCTTTAGGTTCTGGATTTTTTTTTTTCGAGACAGGGTTTCTCCGTAGCTTTTGGTTCCTGTCCTGGAACTAGCTCTTGTAGACCAGGCTGGCCTCGAACTCACAGAGATCCGCCTGCCTCTGCCTCCCGAGTGCTGGGATTAAAGGCGTGCACCACTACCGCCCGGCTCAGGTTCTGGATTTTAAGGTAGATACTTAATATTATGATCCTCTATGATCTTTAAACACAACCTTGCTGTTCCTTTTGCCCTCCACTGTCCTTATTCTGAATTTATTGCCCTCTTTCTACAACTAGCACCCACACTCTGTTTTAGCATTTCCCCCTCAGAAACCCTCTATTCCCTTCTGCATTGATCACCTTTGCTATGCCCCCATTTAGTATCCTGACAATGGTTTCTTTTTACTTTTCTAATTTCTGCAGTTATTCTAGGATGTGTACTCACATCCGATCCTCAGAACCATCACATGCAAGATAATATGGAACATTTTTCTTTCTGAGTCTGGGTTACCTTACCAATATGATCTTTTGTAAATTTCTGCTTTTTACCTATGAATTTTATTTCTCTTTGTAGCTGACTAGTATTCCCTAACATATATGTATCAATTTTTTATTAACCATTATCAATTTCCAGTTGAGGGTATTTACACTCTTTGCATTCTGTAGCATTGTGGAGACAGAAGTAATTAACAAGGCCTGTTAAATATCTCTGGAGTAGGTTATGAATTCCTTGAGCATATGTCAGGGAATGCTTTAGCTAGGTCATATGATGGAGTTACTTTTAGCTTTCTGAAAGCTCTCCATGCTGATTTCCAGAGAGGCTGTATCAGTTTGTAATTCTATGGACAGTGAGAAAGTGTTCTCTGTTACCTTCATAACTTCCAACTTCCAGCATTTTGTGTTGTTGTTTTGTTGGTCACTGACATTCTGACCGGTGTAAGATTGATTTACATTTCCCTAATTTTCTGGAATAATGAACATGTTTTTGAAATATCTCTGTGCGATTTTTTTTTTTATTTTTGGAAGTCTATATTCAAAATCCAAGACCCATTTTGAATGGATCATTTGTTTTGTTTTTTTTGTTTTACATTTTTATATTTTTGGATATTGAACTTCATCAGATATAAAGCTAGCATATATGCTTTCCCATTCTGTGCAGAGTTTTGTTAGTTTTCTGAAGTCCTAATTGTCAATTGTTGGCTTTAATTCTTTGTCAAATGTTTTCCTATTCTGAAGTCTTTTCCTCCAAGTATATCACACACGGTACTGCCTCTATTTTCTTCCAATAATTTCAGTCTTTCAAGTTTCACATATAGGTTTTTGGTCCATTGGAAGTTAGCTGTTGTACAAGGTGATAGATATGGGTTGTCTTAGTTACTTTTACTATTACTGTGTCAAAGTGCATTGGCAAGACAATTTATAGAAGAAAGTACATAATTTTGGATCTACTGTTTCAGAGAGCTGGAGTTCATGACCATAGTAGCAGGAGGCATGGCAGCAAGCAGGCAGATATGACACTGCAGACGTAGCAGACAGCTTCCATGTTGAGACAAGAAAAAAAGTGAGGTAGTGAAAATAGCATGGTGACACACTCCTCCAACAAGGCCACAACTCCTAATCTGTTCCCAGAAGTTCCACCATCTTGGGACCCAACATAGATGAGCCTACGGGGAGCAATTTTTATTTAAACCACCAAGTCTTACTTCTATGTCCTGGCTTCTATGATTGTGACCTTCGTGAAGCAAAATGTATTTACTCCAATTTTAAAGTACCAAATCATCTTTCAGTCTTAACACAGTTTCAAAACCCAAAGTTTTTCCTGAGACTCAAGGCCATTGCTTAATAGCAACCTCCTATAAAGCTGAGAACTAAATTATATACCTTCAACCAAAAATGACACAAATATCTATTATCATTGCCAAAAGATAGAAATGAAGGATTTGTAAGGAAATACTGGAACAAAGCAAGACAAAAACCCACCAGGGCAAACACCAAATCCTCTGTTTCTGTGCCTGATGTCAATGGGATTAGGTGCTCTTCCTTTCCAGCTTTGCTACCTGAAACACAGTTCACTCTCTTGTACAGGTTTTATCCTCTCTATGAAGTTCTTCTTGGCAGATGCTTCAAGGCACTGGCATGTCCAGGACCTTGAGGTTTCCAGGGAAATCCACGTTTGACTTTTACAGCTTCTTGAAATGATTTAACAAGGTCTTCATGCAAGAACTCTACCATGTGCCTCGTCCTGAGGTGCCTTTTGAGATTTGGCATGCCAGAGTTTGTGTCTATATTTTAAGGATAATAATCTCTTCCTGGGTTTACTGTTTCCTTGATTAGGATGGAGTGTCCCTTTTTTTTTTTGACATCTTCTGATTAGTTAAAGATTGGTTTCTGCTTTGTCAGATATCAGGATAGCAATGAGTGCTTGCATTCTGAACTTATGTAATCAAGTTTTTTTTTCATTCCTCACTCTAAGGTTATAGCTATATTTAAAGGTAAAATGTATATTGGATACAAAAGGTAGGTTTTGTTTCTTGATAGATTCAGTTAGTTATGACTTTTGGATGCAGAATTGAAACCATTAATATTTAAAAATATTATTAAAATGTATTTAAATTGTATTTACCAAGTTGATGACTTTTGTTGTTCTTGTTCTTAGTGTTACTTGGTATTCTAGCAATCATGATTTTATATTTCTTTTCATGGTATGTTGGATATGTTAATTCTTCTCTTAAGCTTAAAATATTGCTTACTGTATATTCTTTAGGTTTGGTTTGTTGGACTTTTTTATTTTTTATTTATTTAAATAACATTTTTTTAAATTTAATTTATATACCAACTAGTTTTCCCTCCCTAGTATCCTTTCATTCCCTCCCCTTTCTCATTTACCTCCCTCCTCCTCCTGTTATTCTCATGTATCTTAGTCTCTTAATATTTTTTTTTCAAACTGTTTATATCATAGAAAGATTTTTTTTCTTCTTCAAGTATGGTTGATACTTTTGCTGGATATATTAATCTAGGTTGGCCATTAATTTCTTTTAGGACATGGAATACATAGTCCTAGGATCTTCTGTTTTTCAAAGTTTCTATTGAGAAATCAACCATTATTCTGATCAGTTTTCTTTTACATATGACTTATGTTTTCTCTCTTTTAGTTTTCAGTACACTGATGTGGGATGTCCTTCTGTATATGTATTGCTTTCATTGGTTAATGAATAAAACTGCTTGGCCTATGGCAGGGCACAATATAGCCAGGCTTCCCTTGGAGATTAGATCTATATATGTCTCTCGTAGAGTCTTCATTGTCTAGCTTCTCTGGGATTGTGATTTGTGGGTACCATCAGGTACCTTAGGCAGGGAAGGTGAAACAAATTCAACACATAATTAAATACATATCCTTATATAGTTAAATAAATACAGCATAAATAAAACATATTAACTCATTCAATTCTACAATGAAACCCATTTTAGAGACATATATAGTTATTCAAAAAAAACATTACATTATAAAGAAAAAACAGAAATGAGAAAACTATTTTTTAAAATAAAACAACATTATCAAAAGAAATGTTGCAACAGCTAGGTGGTATTCACCTTCATTATTCTGGCCTTATACAAGATGCTGCCAAGTGTACAGACAGAAGATCTAAGAAGAGATGCATGGTCTTTTAGGACCCTAAGAGAGACATACATAGTGTAACAAGAAGAAAGGGTACTTGTTGTCCCAGTCACCTACCTATCTTACACTCGAAATAATCACACAGAAACTGAATTCATTTAAACATTGCCTGGACCATTAGCTCTAACTTCTTATTGGCTAATTCTTACATCTTAATTTAATCCATTTCCAGTAATCTGTGTATCTCCACGTGACTGTGGCTTACTAGCAAGATTCAAACCAGCGTCCATCTCAGGCAGGAAATCCATGGTGTCTCTCATTCTGTCCTTTTTCCAAACATTCAGTCTTGTCTTCCTTGCCTCCCTAAGTTCTGCCCTATCAGGCCAAGCAGTTTCTTTATTGATTAACCAATGAAAGCAGCACATAAACAGAAGGACCTCCTACGCCATTAGGTCTAATCTTCATGAGTAGTAGAAAAAGACAAGATCTCCTGAGTAAATTGGAAGCATGGGGACCTTAGAGAGGGTTGAAGGGAAGGGAAAGGATAAGCAGGGGAGCAGAGAAAAATGTAGAGCTCAGTAAAAATCAATAAAAAATAAAAGAAATCAATTATTAGATAACAGCTAGGTTAATAAACTCCACTGAAAACTCTCACAAACCATCAAGGTACTCTTTACTGGCCTAAAATGAGAGTCACAACATTTAAAAGTACTTTGCAACCTTGAGACAACTGGAAAAGGATTGAGGTTTCAAGTCAAGCACACTTAAGTAATCTGGAATGAATTTGTTTCAGTTTGGTATCACTGAGACAGGCAAAAGTTTAAACTACCATTTAAATGCTTGAGACCAGAATAAGGGAAGTTCCATTAGTGTCAATCAGGGATACTGAAAAGGGGAAGTTGGCTAGATTGTTAAAAAAGTCAAAGATACTGAGGGCATTAAACCTCCAGGTAGTGTTCCCTGCACTGACTCTGCACCAGTCATAAGCTATCTTTCAACAAAAGATGAGATGTTACTAAAATTGCAAGAAGGCTATGCCATCCATTTTTTAATGATACATTTGCATATTCTTATTAATAGATCTTTCCCTTTATGTGCTTATATCACCATTTTTATTTCTTTTAAGTATCTGAAGCATTTAAATAATTTCCCTATTCTTTTTTCCCTTTTATTGAAAATAGAATTTTTTTCTTACATAATATATCTTTTTTTTTTTTTTTTTTTTTTTG
>NW_026067977.1:8568150-8573692 GCF_014885135.2 Alexandromys fortis
ATATCCAAAGTAATTGAAGAATAAATCAAATACCATACATTAGAAATCTCATATTAGATTTCTATTCCTTCAATTTATTTCACAAATGACTTGCTTTTAGTCTACGTACTTGATGACATTTTCCTCTAGGTCATTATTAAGAAAAACTGTGACTTTATTATGATTGAATATGAGCAATGTTTCCACGAGTTGTGTGTTTATAGTCTAAATACAGTAGGTTAAACTAAATAAGAGCAGCAGCTATAGTCCATGCACCATTAGTAGTCTACGAGACAGGTCTGAAAGCAAATATGTTCATGGCCATAGTCACACTTTCCAGACCATGAGGCTACTTTCATACCATAGGCTATAGGATTCAGTTGAGCAGTTGTGGAGAGACTGTGTGCTTTTCAGATATAATTTATTATCTACACCTTTAAAGAAAGTGTTAATAACTCCTTGAATAAGCATTGTTTAAACCATTTAATACTTAAAATAATTCATATCATTTCTACGATTATGATCTATGAACATAGTTATTAGGAAAAATGATTAAGTAGATTATGAGTCTGCATGATAACTGAATAAGTGACCAACAAAATAGTTGGACTGGGGATGGATAGATGACTGCTGGGTTTAGAGAACCCATGTATCTTCCATAGAACAGTTCAATTTGCAGCAACACCTAGGCAAGTTCACAGTTTTTAGTAATTCCTGTTTCAGTGGTGTCATGAGCCACTATGCTGGGCTGCCATATGCTATGAGCCACCTTTTTGGAGTGACTTCTACTGTGATCCTAGCCATGGTGGGTTCCTATGTTCCAGGGTAGGGGCACGAGGATTGGAAGAGCTAGGTAGGAGGAACAGAGATAAGAAAGAAAAACAGAGACATGGGAAGTACCAGGAGGGCAGCTCAGTGGATGCTGAATGCTGAATTCCTCATTCTGAATTCTGAGTTTATCCAAGTTTATTTTTCATACACTTTTATACTCAAATACAAAAGGGTGAAGAAGGCAAAAGTCTGCTTTAACATGTTACTTGCCCCAATACTTGAGACATCATGCCATTAATTCTTGAGAAAAGTATTTGACGCTTGGAACAGTGAGAACACCCAAGACCAAGTATCCTACAGGCAGCCACTCCCTAAGTCAAATTTCGTAATCCAAAAGGAGTAGAAGTATGCTTGAATTCTCTGACCTCTAGTCAGGGTGGCACATTTCTACCTCTATGGGCCATCCCAATGTCTAAAACACCAAGCAACCATACCCTAGGAAATGATCTGTAGCCATACTTGTTTACAATAATCAAGAGAGAGAAAAACAAAATCAAACTCTCTAACCTTCAGACAAGGTGGAATACGCTCACATTTTTGGGCATCCACACAGGGGATCTGAGACCCACCCTTCTTCCTTTGAAAGGTATTGAGCTAGAATACAAAGATCCACATGAGAAAAGGCATGCATAATTTTTTTAAAGCTTATGATAAATTTGAACTTTTCCAATATTTCTGTTTGTAATACATTTTCTTCCATGTTTTCTACATGTAATATTGTTGCCTTATTGTTTAAAAATTTACCAACAAAGATTTCAACCAAGTAGTTGATGTTATCTTAAGCTTATTTAATCATAGCAGAAAAGAATGTTTTTATCTTTGTGCATATTTTCAGATTTTCAGAAGCGCTAATTATGCATGCAAAACTTTTAGGGCTTTTTTATTTGGTTTCGTTTCATTCCTGTTTGCTTATTTATTTTTCTGTAGAGTTTTGAATCAAAATCTATGTCCTATTCCAAGAAACTTCTAAACCATTTTTAGACAAAATTCAATCTAATATCAAGAAACAAACTGTTATCCTCAGTTGTCATATAGAGAATGAACTGGACAGGAAGGTTTTTTTTTTTTTTTTTTTTTTGAACCAGAAAAGGACAATTTCTGTGGGCTAATAATTTCAAAGAATATTTCCAGCTCTGGAGAAGAAGCTATTCTAATAAAAAAAAAGTATAATCACGTAAAAAAGTTCTGTTGTTTTAACTTCAGCACATTGGCTACACCTTAATCTATTGCTATATCAGCCTGCAATTACATCTCCTCAGTTACTGGCCTGCTTTGCAGACTGGTCTGGCTGCTTAGGCCACAGTCTGCTGGGAATTAAGGTAGCTTTAATTAAATATCTATTGTTCTATTTATAAATAAGATGCAAGATTCAAAGGCTAGGGTGAAAACCTGTGAGCTCAGCAAGGCAGAGTAGCAACTAACTTATCTTCTCTCATTGCTGGTGTCCCTGAAAGACAACATCCTTCCACTCTGCCAAAGCATAAAACTTCCAGCTATTCCAAATCCATCCTGGCAACTTCTTGTATGTCCACCTTTTCCAGGTGCTCTCTGCTGCTCTTTGATTACTTCCTGTCAGCTAGGTTCTAATTCACCCTCCTGACACAAAATGGATTTTATTTAATTTACACAAATGTAAACTCAGGGTTCACAGTGTGATTGAATATCCTCCAACAAAATTCTATTGGAAATATCAACAATTACAGATTTCTCATGTTCCTTTTGATGTTAAAGAAGGTTTCAGATAATTTCATGAAGAAAGGTCAATAGGAAAATGAAAAAAATATTATTTAGAAAAAGATACAGGTGCCATGAAACAAGTCACACGGATTTGGAACAAATGTAGTTAAAAAATTGGTCAAAAGTCAATAAAATGTAGATTGCCCAATTTTTTAAAAATATTCCAATAATCAGAAATCAAGCAGTATCTTCTCCTTATTATAAATTTTTATGTAATCTTTACTAAAACTTGATTTTGGAAGCAGTTTTAAAATATAATATTTTATAAGGTCATCATTTAACAAAATTAAACTTTTCTTTCTTTCTTAAAATTTCCGCCTCCTCCCCACCTCCCCTTTCTCTCCCCCTTTCCCCACTCCTCTCCTCCTCCCTCTCCAGTCCAAAGAGCAGTCAGGGTTCCCTGCCCTGTGGGAAGTCCAAGGTCCTCCCCCCTCCATCCAGATCTAGGAAGGTGAGCGTCCAAACAGACTAGGCTCCCACAAAGCCAGTACATGCAGTAGAATCAAAACCCAGTGCCATTGTCATTGGCTTCTCAGTCAGCCCTCATTGTCAGCCACATTCAGAATTAAATGTTTAATAAGAAAATAATATTTAAAGTATTTATAAGTACTTAGTCCTTCAGGAACCTACATTTATACTGAGATATCTTTGTATTGCATAACATCTGATGTATCTTTAATACAAAATGATAAATAATAAAGAAATTGAGTTAAAGAAGAAGAGAAGAACCAAATTTTGCAGAATCTGGGAAGTTCAATAGGAATTTGAGTTCTGTGGGCGGAAGGTACCAGGAGAGATGACAGCACATAGTGAGGGGTGCAGGGAACAGGAAATGATTTATGGGATGCCCTGACACAGTAGTTGTCTTCTTTAAACATGAAAGTAATAAGAATAATTATGTATTATTTTAAGTATTATTGGTTCATAGAAAATGTATATTTTAATAATGAGAATTTTAATGAAAATAAAGGTTTCCTGAAAACTTAAAACAAAACCTGAAATATTACCAGAATGGCATAGATTATATAGGATGCAGAGAAAATCAGAAAGTAGATGAATAAATAAAATTAGATGTGGAATCTACTTATATAGGTTGAATTTTTTTTTTCTTAATGGGGTGCATATATATGTACTGTTTTTTAAGCTTAAAATTTGGTAGTATTAACTTCTCTATAATGTCTTTGATAATAATTTGTTGTCTTGTGACCAGATATCATTTTAACATTTTCAGTTCATTTTTGCTCATGCATAAAGAAATGAATTTTTGTGACAGTTTTCTGCTTACCTATTATTTTCTTTGTCCTTGTTTGCTCTCCATTGTGCCCATGTCTCCAACCCTACCTGTAGTCCTGTTCCTCTGCAAGAGCAGCTCCTCCTTCTGCTTTCATGTCACCTATAATCCAACACCTTCCTTTGTTATCCCATCTCCCTCTCTTTAGATCTATTTTTCACGTTTTACACATATACGTGCACACATACACACACACACACACACACACACACACACACACACACACTTGATCATGGTTTTCCCTTTCCCAACTTCTCCCACATCCTCTCTTCCTCCCTACTTACCCATATTCATTCATTCTCTCTCTCTCTCTCTCTCTCTCTCTCTCTCTCTCTCTCTCTCTCTCTTCTCTTTCTCTGGAGAAAATAAACAGGCAAGCCAAAAACCCAAAGAAATTAGAATTTTGAAAAATAAAACAAACCCACAGGAAACACACACACACATTCATTTACCATAAAAACACAAAATCAGAAGCCAAGTGGAAAATGGTAGGATAAAAAAAATATGCAAGTGGAAAAATGGTAGATTAAAAAAAAAGGGCCCAATATGAGACATAAAAGCCTACAAAAGTATCATTGACTTCATTATGTTTTGGCCAACTACTCTTTGGGATGGCACTACCCTTATGTTTAATATACATAGTGACATTCCATTAGAGATAACCAACTTTTCCTTTGCAACAAGAGGTCAGTTGCAGATAGCTTCTTGGTTAAAAGTGGGAGCTCACATCCCCGCTCCACTCAGTGTATGAGGTTTTCCAAGTGTGATATTTGATACCTATTTTGTCCAAGCCTTCTCCCACTTGACTCATGTACTCATTTTGAATGATTTGACTTTTCTACCCAAAATTTTAAATGATAAATTTAGGACGGGTAAAACGATGTTCAATGTTTAAATCTAAGAGTCTTTGCTTTTTGTCATTACTACTTTAGTTGAGAAATTGTCATTATCTGTTTTTTTCTTGAAAGATCACTAATGTGTGACATTTTGTCAGTTGTTACCTAACAGGTTTTAGGTACACTGCTAGACTTACTATAACACTTTTGTTCCTTTAGATGGGTTTTGTTACTAGCATGAATCAGGTGCCAAATAAAGCAACAGGCGTACAGAGCATGGCCTCTCAGTCCAGGGTGAATCACAGTAGGCTCTGATTTGCACAGTGCTAGCCTTGCCCTTGGTGAACATGGTGTGGTAGAGCTATTTGGGGACCATGTCATAAGCTCAGTACCTCATTTAAGAGATCAACACTTTCATGACTTTACTCCCAAAGGATCCACAGCCTAATATTATCACTTCAGAGGCAGAAATCTAAATGAAGGCTAAAAGGGCACAAGAATTCAAGAAAATGGTTTTCAACGTTTAAGTCAAGTCATGACCCCTTTTGGGGGATAGAATGGCTCTTTTATGGGGGTTGCATATCAAATATTCTGCATATCATATTTAGATCAAAAATCATAACAGTAGTAAAACTTACAGTTATGAAGTATCAGTGGAATAACTTTAAGGTTTGGTGTCACAACAGCATGAAAAACTGTCCTAAAAGTTTACAGCATTAGGAGTGTTGAGAACCACTGAACTGAGGTTATTTATTTTTATATTTATTATTATTTTTATTGAAAAAAAAATTCTGCCTCCTCCCAGCCTCCCATTTCCCTCCCCCTCCTCCCACTCCTCTCCTCTTCCCCCCACTCCTCTCCCCCTCCC
>NW_026067977.1:8574604-8605902 GCF_014885135.2 Alexandromys fortis
TCAGTGTGTGGGTGCACCCCTCGCGGTCCTGAGTTCCTTGCTCGTGCTCTCTCTCCTTCTGTTCCTGATTTGGACTTTGAGATTTCAGTCCAATGCTCCAATGTGGGTCTCTGTCTCTGTCTCCCTTCATCGCCTGATGAAGGTTAATATTCAGGAGGATGCCTATATATTTTTCTTTGAGTTCTTCTTCTTATTTAGCTTCTCCAAGAACCCGAATTATAGGCTCAATGTCCTTTATTTATGGCTAGAAACCAAATATGAGTGAGTACATCCCATGTTCCTCTTTTCGGGTCTGGCTTACCTCACTCAGGATAGTGTTTTCTATTTCCATCCATTTGCCTGCAAACTTCAAGAAGTCCTTGTTTTTTACTGCTGACTAGTACTCTAAAATGTATATATTCCATACTTTCTTCATCCATTCTTCAATTGAAGGGCATCTAGATTGTTTCCAGGTTCTTGCTATTACAAACAATGCTGCTATAAACATAGTAGAGCATATACTTTGCATGCAAATGGATGGAAATAGAAAACACTATCCTGAGTGAGGTAACCCAGACCCAAAAAGATTAACATGGGATGTACTTCCTCATAATTGGTTTCTAGCCATAAATACAGGTCATTGAGTCTACAATTTGATATCCTAAAGAAGCTAAATAAGAAGTTGAACCCAAAGAAAAACATATAGCTATCCTCCTGGTTATGGGAAGTAGACAAGAATGCTGGGCAAAAAATTGGGATCTTGGGGTTGAGGTGGGAGGGGGTAGGGGGAGATGGGGAGAGAAAAGTGAGAAGGGGAGGATGGGGGGAACTTGGGGGAAACGGGGATGCTTGGGATAAAGGAAGGTTGGATAGGGGAGCAGGGAAGCACATATCTTAATTAAGGGAGCCATCTTGGGGTTGACAAGAGACTTGGACCGAGAGGGGCCCCCAGGTGCTCAGGGCGATGTCCCCAGTTAGTTCCTGGGGCATCCAAGGATAGGAAACCTGAAATGACCCTATCCTATAGCCATACTGATGAATATCTTGCATATCACCATAGAACCTTCATCTGGCGATGGATGGAGATGCAGACAGAGACCCACACTGGAGCACAGGACTGAGCTCCCAATGTCCCAATGAGGAGCAGAAGGAGGGAGAACATGAGCAAAGAAGTCAGGACCACAAGGGGTGCACCCACCCACAGAACTGAGGCTATTATAACTCTCATTTCCTTTTTTGTCCTTCATTTAAATAATTAGAATAGTGTTATCAAAAGTTAACAAACAAAACCTCCAGAAAAGAGCTAAAGGTAAAGGTGGTTGCCAACAGGTCTCATGCCCTGTGTTTGACCCTTGTATGCCACATAATGGAAAGAATTCAGTTCATAAAGATGTCCTTTGACCACCACATTTGTGCTTTTGTATACATATACACACACTAATAAGTAAAGCATAGACACCAAATAGGATTTGTATTGCATTAGTAAGATGGAAGTTTTCAGACAGGTGTTCTTTTTTTTTCTTTTTTTTTATATTGATTTTTTATTGAGCTCTATAATTTTCTCTGCTCCCCTCCCTGCTTCTCCCCTTCTCTTCAACCATCTCCCAAGTTCCCCATGCTCCCAGCTTACTTAGGAGGTCTTATCTTTTTCTACTTTCCATGTAGATTACATCTATGTATGGCTCTCTTAAGATCCTCATTGTTGTCTATGTTCTCTGGAATTGTGATTTGGGCTGGTTTTCTTTGCTTTATGTTTAAAAACCACTGATGAGTGAGTTCATGTGATAATTGTCTTTCTGAGTCTGGGTTACCTCACTCAAAATAATGTTTTCTAGCTCCATCCTATTTGCCTGCAAAATTCAAGATGTCATTTTTTCTGCTGTGTAGTACTCCATTGTGTAAATGTACCACATTTTCCTTATCCATTCTTCATTCTAGGGGCATTTAGTTTGTTTCCAGTTTCTGGCTATGACAAACAATGCTGCTATGGACATAGTTGAGCACATGTCCTTGTCGCATGATTGAGCATCCTTTGGATATATACCCAAATGTGGTATTACTGGGTCCTGAGGAAGGTTTTTTCCTAATTTTCTGAGAAATCACCACACTGACATCCAAAGGGGCTGTACCAGCTTGCATTCCCACCAGCAATGCAGGAATGATCCCTTCACCCCACATATCTCTCTGGCATAAGTTGTCATCATTGTTTTTGATCTTTGCCCTTCTTGCAGTTGTGAGATGGAATTTCAGAGTTGTTTTGATTTGTATTTCTCTGATACTAAAGATTAATGGCTGAAAGACACTTAAGAGGAAATGTCCAAAAGATATGTGTTCTTACAATTTAATATCTGATTCTTGTCTTCCTATTAAGGATTAATAATTCTTATAAAAACCATAGCTATTTTAGGGTCAGTGAGAGACTTGACTCTAGAGGTGTTCCCAGGTGTCCATGGAGATGTCCCCAGCTAGATCCTTGGGCAGCTGAGAAGAGGGAGCCAGAAATGGCCCTATCCTATAGCCATATTGATGAATATCTTGCATAGCATCATAGAAATTTCATCTGGCGATGGATGAAGCTAGAGACAGAGACCCACACTGGAACCCTGGACTGAGCTCCTAAGGTCCAAATGAGGAGCAGAAGGAGAGAGAACATGAGCAAGGAAGTTAGGACCACGAGGGGTGTGCCCACCAACTGAGACACTGGGGCTGATCTAATGGGAGCTCACCAAGGCCAGCTGGATGATGGAGCATGTGATCAAACCTGACTCCCTGAACGTGGCTGACAAGGAGGGCTGACTGAGAAGCCAAGGACAATGGCACTGGGTTTTGGTCCTACTGCATGTAATGACTTTGTGGAAGCCTAGTCTGTTTGGATGCTCACCTTCCTAGTCCCGGATGGAAGGGGGAGGACCTTGGACTTCCCATGGTGCAGGGAATCCGGACTGCTCTTTGGACTGGAGAGGGAGGGGAAGGGAGATAGGGGGAGCGGGAGGGAAATGGGAGGAGGTGGAAATTTTTAATTAAATAGTAAAAATAATAAAATTAAAAAAAACATAGCTATGATTATTAGATTTTAAATGTGTATAATGTTTGTTGCATAATAGACGTTCTCTGACATTTTATACTGTGGCGGGGCAAAACCTTTCATACTCGTCAGTGTGTGATTTGAGTATATGACATATACTCCCCACAGTTTCCAATGTGAGTTCTCAGCAATGGGAGAATCACCAATTAAAAGAGTTTGCGCATGTCACTCTTCACCCTGCCTACTGCCCATTTCTTCTAATGCACTCTTAATTTCTCTACTTCCGTCTTTGTGCCATGATTGGATTAAAGTGAGGCTATGACAAGTGATTTGAATGTCAGTGGCTCGTATTATAATGTATCCTCTGCATGTGATTGTTAACACACGGCTTTAGTCTAATAACGGAGCTACAGCATTTTGTCCTGCGGTAAAATTGTCATTATTTCTATTTTGGCTTCTGCTGCTCCTGTCTGATTTCCCATCACTGGGAACTCCTTTGCTCCTCTGTGTCACCAGCTATAATGGTGAGGATTTGTAACTAGCTTCCTTCAGAGGATGTGCTGGCAGGCTGTTGCAGCGAGCTTCCACATCTTTGCATTTATGTTTTCCTCAGACCATTAGCGGAGTCTTCTCCCTCTCTGTCTGTGTTTTCTTGCCCCTAAATAGTGCCCTTCCTGTCACATGACTACTTGCTTATTCTGCTCACACATTTGGCAGTGTCATAATTTAGAAAGATGGCTGTGCACACCAAGCTTGAAAAATAAAAATAAAAAATAAAAAATAGGGTATTGAATTACCTTCCAACCTCTGATTTATTCATGAATTCATCGCCAACTACTTATATAAAACACCCCAGGCTATGCACTCAATGTCCTTCCGGATGGATTAATACAACAGACCAACTAATTTGCAGTTGGATTCAGCAGGACACCTTTGCTGAAGACACCTCCCAGAGGAGCGGAAGAAAGGCACAGAGACTCAGAGTTGTCAGAGATCTCTGACTTTAACAACTGAGGAATAGGAAGGCAAGGTAACCGCCCCGGAATTGCATTCAATGTTAGATCACAGCACTGCCATTGATGACAGAAAAGTTCAAATACCACTCCTGATGTTTGTGTGGAGAAAAGTGATGTGAAAAACTCAGGATGCGAAATGAGACCCGAATTTTGATTCTGAAGTATTCGTGGCCTGGATGCTCACAGAAAGAAAACAAGAAGCCTAGAAGCAAGACAGTACTCTCACTGGTGCAGAGTTGGATGTATAAGGAATATTAGCATTTCCTTTAGTGCAAGACATTGCACACATGGCCAAGGGTAAATTTTCTGCCCAACAGAGTAAGGCCACCAGAATAGCTATAACAGCATGGGTACCTAGATTGCATCATTTATTATCAGGCAGTAAAACCCAGCCTTAATTGGGAAATCACAAAGTTAGGCACTTGCCTATCCCAATTTTTCTCTCTACAACTGGCATTGAGAATCCCTGTTAGGGTTTAGAACAAAGGTGAAAATAGGTCAAAGAAAAACAAACTCGGAGATTGTATGCAAATAATGTTATCAATTCAAACAATGTTTCTGTTCATTTTGGGGAATGGAGGTAGATTTAACATAGTTATTTTTAAACTAGAATAGAATCAGAAAAAGACAACCAGATGGCGAGGAATCGAAAAATCATGTCTTATGTTTAATGTTGTCAGAAGGAAATGTGTAGGGGGAACATACTAAAAACATCTCTCAAATATTTAAAGAATTATCACCTGGAAGAGGAAGCAGATAGTTTAGAGAAGAGAGAACAAGGAAGAGCAACAGAAATTCCTAAGCAAAAGAGAATTCTAAAGAGATAGCTTATGCAAGTATTTTATGAGGTAGGTAAATATGGATTTTAATTTATTATTGTAAAATAGAAATGGGGTTAGAACAAGAAATAGTTTCTTGATTTAAATGGTATCAACACTAAATTGAACAGATAGGGATACAGAATAGCTCTTTTTAACTCTAAAATCCTTTGATTCTATAAGATAGTTATATTTATAAATTTTCTTTGTATTTAGACTCTTTCATGCTTTTCAGTCACTCACTAAGGAAATTTCTAATTTTTGTCAATATTCTTTGAGCTATTTTATGTTCAAGTATGTATTCATAGAGAAGTTATTCAAATAAAAATTGGGAATCTGCAAATTGAAAGTTGCTGACAGTAAAGTTTAGAAGAAATACAAAATAGAATGTCCACATGTCAGTGCAGAGGTAGAGTTCGTTATGGAAGCTAGGCTACACTATCTGATAGGGCTAAGCCAGCGATTTACAACTGTTAGACTCTAACACTGCTCTGGTTTTAGAATCTAAATGTAAAGTTGAAGGACAGAATATTCCTAAATCTTAACCATAATTATTTTGAGAACCATGAATGAAGAAGGTAGAAAGCATATTTGCCTGGATTACATAGAATGTATAAAAGGTGTCAGTGAATGGAATAGTGAAATATTTAGATATGGATAGCATGGAGAGGGGAAAATGGTGGAAGATGAAAAGAAAGTTAAAAGAGGGGCACAATAATAATATATATTCACAGAACTGTGGCCTAGTGTTCTGCCAAGCACTGTGTAAGCTGTAGATAATATAAAAAATGAATACAATATTTATTCTCATCATAAGTTTCTTGTGTATATGATAATTTTTATGGCTATAAAGTGTTTTACTTTGCATTTTGGCTATTGAAATTGGTGTATTAGGTTAAAGAGAAATAATGGTGAAGTCAACTGGACATTTTCCAGGATACATGGCTAAGCAATGCTAAATCCATTGATGATGAGGCATGCATCCTGTATGTGCAACCTTGGTCTTATTTTAAATTCCCAGGCAAAAAAAAAAATAAAATAAAAAAATAAATTCCCAGGCAATTGCTTACTGTAGTGCATATAAAATTGATTTAGCTACAACAGAATATAAGATGGGATAAGTGAACTTGACAACATTATTCCATTAAGTAGGTATTTTATAAACAATTTTAAATTGGGCCATACAGAAGTATGTTCAGCTATGAGGGTTGAGGCCACAGAGGTGGATACAGATAATCCCAATGTACATGAAAACTAATAAGCAGATCGTGTGACTCTATAGGACAGGGCAGCAGGAACAATGAAGGGAAGTGTCATTCCCTGTCTACACAGAGAAAACTGTGATTGTGAGGATCTGAAAGAAGTTTGTAGATAGAAATAAGCGATGCATAGTTTATAGTGGAAGTAGTCGTCTTAAATAGATAAGAATCATTTTATCTGAATGGCAAGATACCCTGCCCTCGTTTATGACTTACTGTTAAATTAATGTGGATAAAGTTTAATATAAACCTAGAGGACTAATTTTATCAAATTATTCTAATTAATTAGCTTAATATAATTTTATCATTTTACCCACAACAAACACCTTCCCACATTCCAACCAAGTTAGAGAAAATAAAATAAATGACTTACTTATCAACCAGGTATTTACTGAAACCTTATGCAGCAAGTCATTTGTGGACATCCACAAACTGATTTATAAGTAAATAAAGCCATCAAAAATCCCTTAGGACCACAGTGAGGGGTTAAATAGTTTTGCAATGTAAAATGCTAAGTGCCATGGGAAGTAAATTATCTTACACAATAAAATTTAAAACCTTGTGAGTTGCTTTTGTCATGGGCTCAAATTTGTTTTTAAACTCTCTAAAACTTTAATATTCTCATAGAGACTGAAGAAAATGAAATGTGAGAAAACTTTTCAAATAACTAGTTTACTTATTTTTTGTTTCTTGTTAATTATTGTTTATGTTCAGGGCCCTATTCTCAAATAAATGTATCTTCAGATATAAATCAAATGTAAGTTACTACAAGCATTTTAAGAAAAAAATGCTATCAGATTTCACAGTGTTTCTTCCTAAACTTGGAATCAGTGGACACTGTAAAATTAATGGAAATTCATACCATCTCTATGTCAACGCTTTCACTGATGGGATGGATCTTCAATAAGTCTCCTGTGCATTGAAAGTATGAATATACAGGTTTAAAGTTTGAGGAGTTTATCACATTCCCCATGCAATTCCCTCATTTGTGGGAACAATGTAAGTGAAAGTTAAACCATTGTCTCTGTAAAAACAAAACAAAACAATAACTTTGAAAAAATAAAGACCAATATGAAGTCTATTAGAGAAGCAAAGTCCCCATCAATATTGGAGGCCTTAAGCAGTGCGTGTCTCCCAGTATTTTAGAGGACGTCATCCCGTTACTGTGATGGGCAGATCCCTCACACTAACTACAGCAGATCAGAAACATGTTGAAATTAGAAGCGGCAGGGCTGTGTCCCCTGCACCCGGCCGCCCACATGGCTAGCTTATGGCCCGAAATAATTACACGGAAACTGTATTCTTTCAAACACTGCCTGGCCCGGCTAGTTCCAGCTTCTTATTGGCTAGCTCTTACATATTGTTCTAACCCATTTCTAATATTCTGTGTAGCCCATGAGCTGGCTTACCAGGGAGGATCTTAACCTGCATCTGTCTGGAGCGAGAGAATCATGGCGACTCCTCACTCAGCTTCTTTTTCCCAGCATCCTGTTCTGTTTTCTCCGCCTACCTAAGGGTTGGCCTATCAAATGGGCCTAGGCAGTTTCTTTATTAATAAGAAATCACTCCCACATCAGAAACAGTTGTTGAATACATATATGTAGAGGAAAGTAACCCCCACTTTGCCCTAAACAACACTGTACAGAAAGATTTCTTCAACATTCATGATTTTTACATGATAGGGTCTTTGTCCTTCAGATTGACTTCAAGTTCTCTACCTTCTACGCTCACTTCCCACGAGCTGGGACAGCAGATGTGCAGCTATGATGGATGTCCAAAGACCCCAAAATTTAGTGGCTTAACTTAATATCTACAGGCTTTGTTATCAGAGGAGAATGCCAAGACATTAAAGGAGAACACAGTATGCCTGCACAATCTTTCCTCATAAAAAGCATCATCTGTTCATTCATCAGACTCCCCAAGGCCCACAACCTTAGAAAGCTTAACATACTACTTCTCTGTTCGTTCAGAAGTTCCAGGTGCCCAGACAGATCCAGTTAGCACTATGAGTATATGGAGGGTCTAAACACACATGGAGGACCTAAAATGTCCTGGAACCTGCCTGTCTTCCTTCCTTCCGCTCTCCCTCCCTTCCTTCCTCCTTTCTGTCTTACCTTCTTTCTTTCTTTTTCTTTTGTAAACATCCAGTGATTTTTGGATTTTGTCTGAATAACTGAAAGATAATTGCATTACTGTGGACATTGTAACTATCTAAATATTCTCAACTAGATACAAACCAGCTGAATGAGAAAGAAGACTATTGGCCAATATTACCGAGTTGGATACAAACAGGGTAGTGAAAAGAACCTGATATGTTCTGACACCACAATTCAATCCATTAAACATTTAGTGGAGATTAAAGTAGGTCACCTAAGTGCTTGTTATTGCATTGAACTGCTGAAGCCTTGAAATTCTGCTCTGATTTAAATTCTTCATATTCTATGAAGAATATGAACAAAGTCAAGTTTGTTTCCAGATGATATGTATTTGATAAGTGTAAGAATGGATTCAGATACCACAGTATTTATGTACACTTCATACCCATGAGTGGTAGTTGAATTTTATTTTCCCATTTTTAGCAATGTTGTTCTAAAAACACATTATCCCATGAAAGTCACAAAGTATTAATATATACTTTAGAAAATTAATTCACTTGAAAAACCTTTTTAAAATCACTTGTCCCCAATGTAGTGTTTTATTTCCCTTGACTATGACAATGGAAATAGTGGGTGCATTTAGTAAAGTCTAACATAATGATCTCTGTTAAAACACCCTTTAGTTCCACAGATATGTGCAGATGTGATCTCTGGAAATCTGACACTGTCAGCTCCAGGATGATGTTCTTTGCTTGTGGAACTCAGCATTATATACCAGGCTGCACAGAGAGCAGTGTTTTGTGTTTTACTTTTTAATTGACTTTAGTGCATGCTTATTTTGACATATTTAAACATTTCTTAATGCCCTTTTTCTTCTTTAAAATTCCATGCAAGATAATATAATTAACTCTTCGTAGATCCTCTCTTAGCTGTGACAGTTCCTTAGATCTTGGTTGGGATCATCTTAATACATATAGAACTGCTAAGCAATCTATTATGTAAAATATCCCTCATTTAGCACGCATCTGGTGATTTTATTATTTTTGAAAGGGGTTATGCATTTTTCGGAGGTTCACACGAGTATAATTTGCATGAGTTGTCTCTAGAGTGCATACTACCAACATTAATGGGTAATATTATTCTTTACTACCTGGTCATGGGAGTTTTTTTAGGTGACTCCAATATGAAGTTATTCCCAAGCTTTACTATTGATGAGGGAATTCTTTTGCACAAGTCATGTGTAAGTGATGTTATTTATTCTCCATTATGGTAAAAGAATGTATGTAAATTATTTGAGATATCGTGAGAATTTTTTCTCTCCTGCTATACTATTTATTTAGTCAGGTTGGATGTTGGAATCGTTTCTTGTAAATAAGTTGATGTTGATTCTATGCCCACTCTGCAGACAGAACAAGAGTCTATAGATAAGGATAGCACAATTTGGAGATTCTTCCAGCCATTTTGTCTATGTCCTCACCTTAATCTTCAGTAAGACAATGAATTGATACTGACAATTCTACTCTAATATGCCATCATGTAGATAGTTGTCATCTAATAATAATCCTCTTCCCCAGAGGTGAGATATCTGATTGCCAAACTTCTCAAAAGTTAGTTAAATACCTTCTTCCTTATACAAATATTTTGATACTGGTGTTCTTGCCACTTTAGGTCCTTTCAAACATTTTAGGAGCATTTTTTGTGTACGTTTCTGTAATAATACAAAATTGATAAATTATATTGCAGGACTATATGTATCATTGTGTATAATATTTTGAAATTCCTACTAGAAATTTATATTTAGCTCTTTTGTTATTCCTGCTAATAATTGTTGTTTTCAGATATTTAGGTTTAAACTGTTCTGGTTCTATGATGTGATGACTCAGAATTGCTTTAATTTGCATTGTTACAAAGAAAAATGTTAAGCATATACCCATATTCTAGTTTGCTATCCCCTTATCTTTTCTAATCATGTCTTTTCAGATTTAGCTGTCTATTGAATGCTTCTTTTGTTATTAAAGAACTTTGAAGTTCTCCATATATTTTAACTAAAAATCCTTTGTATAAAATGTTGCCACAAGTATTTTCTCCCTTTTTGTTTCTGTTTCCATTTTCCTAAGTGTCTTTCATTGATGAGAATCGATTAATTTAGATCATGTCAGTTCATTTTTCCCCTACAATTCTGTGCTGTACTTAAAACATTTTTCTGTTATACTTACCTTTCTTCTCCCAAGGGTTTTGCTTTTGTTTTAAATATAACTAGAGCATATCTGTGTTAGTCCATTACTGAACTTTGCTTTGTTCAGTTGATAAATGTCTATTCTGTCACTAATATCCCACTGACACAAACTTCACAACTTTGTATTCTCTTCATGTAAGAATGGTTAAACCATCTAAATATCTTCTTAGTCACTATTATTTAGCTATAATGTGTCCTCTGCTATGTACTCACATGTGTGTGCGGGGGGGGGGGAGTGTGCGCATGTCTTTTACTAAGCCTGTGTATGAGACCACATGTAGAGGTCAGGGGTCAACTAGAGCTGTAGAGTTTATTTTTTGAGACCATGTCTTTTACCACGACCTGGGACTCTTGGATTACACATTTTTTTTTATTAGATTAACTTTGATCTGATCGAACAGATTAGATTATATGTTTATGGGATCCACTTGCCTCAGACTTTGAAGTCCTGTGTGGCAGTACGTAGCATTTCCTGCCTTTTCATATCAGTACTGAGAATGAAACTCAAGTTCTAGCACTTTGTATTAAAGCCAAGGTTGAAACTCACGCATGGACAATGACTTTTGGTGCCCTGGCTTTTGGTGTGGCTGTTAAACCTGAGACTCAGATCTTGACTTTTTCCATGGATGCTGGACATGAGACTCAGATCCTGGTTATTATTGTAGTTATTGCTTGTGTGACTCAGGTCTGCAAAGCAAGTACTACCCTCACTGAAATCTCTACCCAGAACCACTCTATGTCTTTCTGAGAACATTTTGAAACAGTTTGTCAAAAATTAAAAAAAGAATTTGCTAAAATTTGTAATAATATCAATTACATTTGTAGATCATGTTTAAAAGAATTATATCTTACCAATTTTAAATTATCGAGTATTTGTACTTGGAATCTATACCTATTTGAACAGTTTCTTTGATGCAAGACGTTTTATTATACAAATCCTGAACCTAATGTTTGAGAATATGTATTTCATATTTCTGTGACAATATATTCTTCTCTGCTTTTTAAGTATCACTTATTAATTCCTCCTTAGCATTAATTTTAACATCTTGGTAATATGTCTTTTGTCTATCTGTAGTCACATAGATCCTGTGGATTTCAGGGATGCAGGACTTATTTTTAATCTAAATCAGAACAATAAATATAGCTTTAAGACTGTGATACATATGGCTGTGACTGGCGCAGGATCTCACACCAAGTGAAAATTTACTAATGCTAATTAAGATTTTACTGAAAAGTCATTCATGTAAATACTGACAAATTTTTATTGAAGAAACATTGATATAAACACTGAATTTATTATTCATTTGGAAATTCCTAAGTAAAATACTTTTTAATAAGTCTTGCTTTTAATACTCTTTATCTGTCTTGTGCTATTTTGATTTCTTGAAGAGATGTATTTTTGTACATTATGTATTTTTTACTTTTGGTTTTACTTTCTACCATAGCCTTACTACATAAAGAAGGAGAATCCCTCACCTAAATGCACACATCATGCCTGATTTTATTTATAATATTACAGAGATTCTGATCTCAACTTAAAGTACAATCTATAATAAATTTTCTGAAGTAAGGAGTATATAAAATTACTGGAAAATTTTCAGCGTCCTGTTTCCTTGACCTTTTCATTTCCTTGAATTATTCTTTATATACATAGAGGTAAAAGAATAAAAGCATTTGGAAAGCTATAGAGGAACAATAAAACTGGTGCAATTGGCAAAACTGTTTGAAAGAAATAAACAAGTAGAACAAACAATGCTGCAGGTGAGCTTCAGGGACCCATGCAAATTATTTTCCTCTTGATTGGCACCTGCACATTACTGCACCTAGGTCTATAATTTGTTTATTAAACAGAACTATTGCCTTTTGTTGTTATTTTACATTTTTAAGCTTCATATCTAAAGGTTTGTCTCAATAGGTCTTGATTGCACCTTGGAAATACATACTTGAACAAATGCCAGAAAAACAGTGAAGATAGACCTTCCACTGTTTTACTAAAGTATCATTCTTACCACGAGCCTATTGCATGCTGAGTATTTTATATAAATATACCTAATGCCAATCATGCACAATTTCATTTACACAATAAAAATTATCAGATTGGTTATTTTAATATGTAAAAAAATGAAACCAGCAAAAGATAAACGTATCAACTTATTTATAACCTCAAGAAATTCCACAGTTGTCAAGGAGTATGATTTCCACGTTTTTATTATTACTGTTTTCAGTTGTGTGTTCCTGAGACGGAATCACTGTCTCCTGCAAACATAACATTATTTTTTTTTTTCTAATTGTAAAACTCTACCTTTACAGAGCTGAATGAAAAGTCATAGTGCATGGGTAGATACAGGGCTATGCCTGCCAGAATTGCATATTATAATTCTGAATAACAGTATCTGCTTTTGTGAGAGAAGAGAAAATATGATTCTCTCAAAAGAAATTCTGGGAGCATCTCCACTAGAGCTATTCACAACTGACAAATTGTCAAGGAGTTGGAAAGGTATGTGGAAGGGACAATCCAACTCCAATCGAGAGCCTGGCAATGCAGCGCAACCCAAACCAGGAAGGGGCTAATGTTCATGGCGTGAATCCTGCATGTACTAACATTCTGGAATTGTAATTGTGTGTCACAAAGCAGGTGGCTCTTTGCTGGCACTGTGTTTACTGTGAGGTTCTTATGACCTTGTCTTCTTCAGGTGTAGTTTCTTTTCTAGGAGGTTACCAGCTCTAGCCTGTTAGCACTTGGAAGTCAAGGCAGATGTACTAACTCCCTGCTATCTCACATTAATGGAGGCTGAAGAATGCCACAGGCTGCACAAAGACACTGAAAGCCGTGTCACAAAGGCATTGTGGGCATGGAGCAAAACCAAATTGCCAAATGGAAAGGACTAAATGAAAACTGGCAGTCTGAACAGGACAAAGAAACTCATTTTGTTAGTTGTAAACGCGTATAATTGTAAACAAACTGGTTAATAGGAATAAAATGAAGCTGAAATAAGATTAAAGATGGACCAGAGATTTGCAAAATAACTTTAATTATCATTACCATTCTTCCTTATGGGTATGCTGCATGTATCAAGAGGATCGAATGCATGCTGCACACAGAGTAAAATGGGAACTCATCTCTGATCACATTCTTCTTACGTTCCATGCTGCTTCCACTGTTGTTGGTCTTTCAACATGTGCTAGCTTGGTAACAAAAACGTTATTCAACCATAGCAGACATAGCAGGCACAAAGGTAGAGTTTTCATTACCTGATTTGCTCGTCCAGTCAGTTGCAAAATATTGACCTACAGAATAGGAAAAGAGCAAAGAAACATGACTTTGCATGTCAAACTCCTTTTATTCTGGTGTTGGAACTGGTGTTGGATCCACTTCACCTCTGTTATACCCTCGCATTATCAAATGGAATTCAAATGTTGGTATGGAAAAGCATGGATTTGTGTTATAGCAATTCAAAGCAGAAGGGGAAGAATCCTATGCCAGTTGTACATTTTATCTTTATGATATAATTTATAGAACAATTCAGAATGACTTATCTTTGGTGTTATTCACCTTGAAGGCAACCAGAATGGGCTTAGATTTTATTATTTAATGATAAAGTGAAAGTCAAGAAAGGCAGTCATTTCCTATTAACTTCCCTACACTTTGTTAGAGAGTAAATGGCAATTAAGCTCATGTTCTTTATCTGATGTGTTCTTCTCCCACATTGGACTGGGTTTCCCATAAAGCAAAAAGATCCCTGTGAACGTGTTTCTGGAAGTTGCTGCTTATCTTTGGACTAATTAAATCTGTTCCTTGTTTCCAAATTGAGAATACCTAAAACAAAGGGACCCAGGGCCGTACCTGAGGGGCTGGAATGTAGCTGGGTAAGAGTGCTTGCTTAACATGCATGAGGACAGGAGTTCCAAGCTTATGTGCCTGTTTGAAAACCCATCCATTGTTGCACATGTCTTAACTTAGTGCTGTGAGGGTTGTGGCCAGAGGAATTCCAGCATTTGGTGATTGTCAGCCTAACGCCAGGTACAATGGAGAACTCTCTTTTAAGGTAATAAGGTAAAAAGTGAAAACACAGGACATCATAAACCTTCTTCTGGCTTCCATGTGCACACACATATGCTATATGCATATCATACACATAAGCTACATGTGCCTATTTACATATACTCACACAACAAAATATTAAATCAAGAATAGGTCTGAAATACAGAAGAGAAGTTTGGATTGGGGTCTAGAATTACATTAATAATCAAATTCCAACATGCATTAATTTGTAACTTCAAAATCAGTGGTATCACATTGGTGATTTGAATTGGTTATGACATAATTATTTACAGCAGAGAAAGTAGAATACTATACACAGATATTTTTAAAACCTCTCTTAGATCATCACTTTGTCTATGAAATTAATGGTCAAGATTAGAGGTAGAAAGTGAAAAAGACTCATTTTGAAATCTGACCAGGTCTATGATCATTAGCTCTGCTTTGAGTTTATGTTCCTGAATATAGTCAATTAATCTTACTTTTGTCTCAATATTTTAGTATCACAGCATTAAGTACTGATGTAAACTGTGAACTAGATATTCATGGTAAGGTTATAAGGGCAGCCTCGCCTACTTTTAGCCCCTTTGTTTCTAATTTTTTTACATGAGTGAAGTTTCAATCACATTAGTTTTTGGAAGATAAATTGCATTAGAAATTAATTCACAAGCCAGATTTTTTTAAAAAAAAAAAAGTAAGGGCCTTTAGAAACAGGTACCATTGTAATTCTAGCCATTTCCTGTTACTACATAATACAACCCTGTAGAAAACCCAGCTGAGAGAGTGCTACTTTTGCCAAATTGAAGTAACAGGAGGTAAATGGCAATGCTCCCCTCCAAAGAATCCATAGATTTATAAATTGTTGGAAGCACAGGCTTTTGCTTTTTTTCTGTTTCCTATGACTTGCAGTGCCAAGCTCTGCAGTCCTAATTTTATCCTGGGGCATCCATTCAATACTTGCTTGGAGAGAATAGTGCCACCAACTGCGTCCTCATAAGCACTGCCAAGCATCAAAACTTCTTTTGCCTGTTTGGAAAAGAATATGTTGCAAAGAACAGCTATGACACCACAGTAAAGTTTCCTTTAAGAAAAATACCCATCTTTACATGGAGATGGAAGTTTAGGAGTGAAATTTTCATAGGAGATGTTTTATTACAACATTTAGAAACAAAAATGATATAATAAATATTAGAAAATCTTCAGTAATACACAAGGCCATAAATAATTCTCATATTAAAACCAGCAATAGCTTTGTGAAAAAAAATACACCAAAACAAAAAATGATGAAAACTTGTATTTAATTAGTAAAAATGTGAATAGGTTTGTATAAATCTGTGTGGATTGCTCAGACACCTTTTATTAAAGGATATAGAGGAAAGTAAATCGTGTCCATGCTGGAAAGAACCATTCATCCGTGGGAAGTACTCCATGAATGATTATTTCATGTTGAAAATTATAGCTTTATGTTATCTCAAATTCACTGGACATAATGAGCTGCTGAATACTAAACATGCTAAACTAAGATGTACCTGTGACATGTACAAGTTTTTGAAGCATGGTAATAAAATATGACTAATGGGTCTCTCAATAAAATATGATTAATGGGTCTCTCTTCAAGGAAGAAACCATGGTTGTGCATCCAGAAACCACTGAAATAGGTGTTCAGTTCAACCATGCATCTTTTCATGTGGAAGGAAAGTATTCTTAATGGACAATGGCTTTGAGTCTGCAGTTGTGCTAGTCATAAAAACATTTTTCAGGAATCTTAATAATATTACCATTGCTTCCAACACTGTAACTGCCAAAATTAAAAGAAGTGCCAAGAGTTCATGTAATAGACTGCTCACTTAAGTGAGAACAACATTTTGCTCTAAACTTCAAGAGGAATGACATTTTTTCTTGGAGATTTTACCAACAAAACCTTAAATACTTTGGCTCAGGATGCCTTCCTCTGTGTAGTATCCAATGTAGTAGGTTGGAGAAGTTCTTCATTAGTATTGCTTTTTGTTAAGCACAAATGAATAGTGACAAATGGTACTTTTTAATGGAGAAGAGTTCCTCCATTGGTATTTCTTTGACATCTTTATCCCTTACAAATGCTTTTTCTTTTCCAGCTCTTCTAGTAAACCATTTCAAAAGATTTCCAAACATCGCCACCTTATTTGGTATCTGAGTTTGTTTTGTAATCATTGCTATCCTTTTAGTTTTCCTACATGTTGGCAAGTATTGCTAGGTGTTAGCAGTTAACCTTTACAATAGAAATCTGCAAATTCTCTAAAAGCATATTGTACCTGGACCAAAAGGGCCACTAATATATCAGACCAAATATATGACTTTAGGCTGGAGATGTGGCTTATCCGTGGAGCATTGCCATAGCAGAGAAGAGATCCTGTGTTCGACCCTAAGCAACAGAAAGATGTAGGGGAGGTTGCTTGCAGTGGAAATGGTAAAGAATTCTGAACAAGTCAAATGGTGTGGTGGAGCAAACAAATAAAGCAGACAGTGCTGGAAAAGCTAATGGATTTTTTTGCTTCAAAGCAGGAAAAGTGAAACCATCTGCCCATGACAAAGCTGCATGTTATTTTGTGAATTTTATTCTCTGTCTTTCTTTCTTTTTTTTTTTTTTTTGGTCAAAAATCCTGTGTTCTATATGACTAGTGGACAATGACAGAAGGCAACCATGGATCCAACTGACTTTTTGCAGCTCTGCATCAGCTACCATGGATAAGTGTGTGCAAACTGGAAAATTATAAGTCTCTGGATCTCAGCAAAGCATTTTAAATGTACATACCCACATCACAGCAGAGTGGGGGACAGAATAACTCATTTGAAAGCTTTCAAGACAGCACAGCATTACAGAAAAGGCTCATTTCTGTGTGCATGGAGGAGCACTTTTATTTCATACTCATTTGGAGTTTTCTGATTCTTAATTAAATATTATAATTCAGACCAGCTCCTGGGTACATAAACTGTTAAGTGGAAGACAATCTGGGGTGGAGTTTTGATACCAGGTTAACCTTTGCTTTAATATATACAATGCTGACTGAAACTATGAAATAGCATCTCTGGCTTTGGACTTGAGTTCTTATGATCTAGCAGCTTAATATCTCTGAAATTTATCTTTCTTTTAGGAAAAGGAACAATGCTTTGGAAATAATGAGAACAAACCTACAATTTGGAGAGAGTTAAGATTAATATGTCCTGTGAACTCATATATATATATATATATATATATATATATACATATATTTATAGTACATATGTATATATTGTGTATATATGTAATATATATAAACATTGATAATATATTTATATTGCAATATAATGATAATATATTACATATTCCTAATTCTTACATTTCAATTGACCAATATTACCCATCTATGCATTGCCACATAGCTCATGGTTTATCTCATTTTCTACATATCCTGCTTTCTCAGTGGCTGGCTGACATCTCTCTGCCTCAATCCCTCAATCCTCTATCCTCCTAGTAGCCTCAGTATGATTGCCCCATCCATACTTTTTTCCTGGATTTTGGCCAATCAGCATTTTATCAAACCAATTGCAGTGACAAATCTTTACTGTCTACAGAGGGAGTTATCATAGCATAAAACATTTACACACATTTGAATTTCCACTTTGTCACTGTTTTAACAATTATTTAAGGGTCATCTGGATTTTAGAGTATCAATTATTCAAATTTAGCAAACATTTGTTACACAACTAATTAGTTAAATCCTCAGCTGTGCACCAGTATAAAAATACAATATCCCTTCCCCACAAAGACTTCCAGTAGAAAAGAATTAATAAATAGTTTAGCAATTCTCTGTTGTACAGGACCTAATTAAATAAAAGTCAGCATGAGTTTTCAAAAGTTGGAAGAGAGCTGAGTCTAGTGACACAAGCCACTAATGCCAGCTACTCAGGAAGCTGAGATAGGAGCTCGTCAAGTGCAAGGTCGGGCTTGGCAATTTAATGAGAACCAGTCACAAGACCAAAATGAGGGCTGAGAACATAATTTAGTGGTAGAGGTTGGTTTGTTATAAGTGAAGCTCTAAGCTCAATCCCTAGCAACCTTAAATAAAAATAATAAGAAAATATTGAAGGAAATAATAAGTATCAGATAGAAGAAAACCAGAGGAGCATTTATATTATGGGTTAAAATATAAATGAAGATAATAAAGGATTTGAATCAGCTCAAAAGTCATTTTTATTGTGATGCTTCATGGGCCTCCTTGACTACATCAATCTGCTATGATCATAGACCAAACTCATCATTAGAGAAGTTTGCTCTTACAATAGATGAGAACTAATACAGAATCCCACAAATGGACAATATGCAGAGCATAAGAGATTATGGAGAACTAAACGGAATGTCTCTGTAAAATGCATCCCCTCAGGGTTCAAGAAACTATCCTAAGAGGAAGCTGAAGATGGTAATAGTAATAGCCAGAGGGGATGGAAGACACAAGGAAACAATATCTTACAGACACAACAGAACTAAACACAACAATGATCTCACAGAGATTGTGACAACAAGCATAGGTCCTGCACAGGCACAAGTCACACAGGGTCCCAGGACGTAGAGGCAGAAGTGAACACAAATTCCCATCACTAACCAATAAGCTATCTCCAACTGAAAACTGCTTGCAAAATAGAAATTAGTTTTCTTCAATGGAATCTTACTGGATATGCAAACCACACTTAATGACAGACCCCATGGAAAGCAATAGATGGACAACACAATATGAATTCAATTGTAATGTTGGAGGTCTCATATTGCTTTCTATAGGAAATTTTATAATCTGATTTTTTCACTTGTAAATTATGTTTATGTGCATTATATATTTTTTTTTTGTTTGTTTCTTTGTTGTGGTGGTTTTAGCCTGTTTGTTTTATAAAGAAAGAAAGAACCGAGGTATAGAAGTTAGTTGAGTATGTGGGTGGATCTGGAAAGAGATGAGGAAGGAGAAACCATAATTAGAATATATTATATAAAAATGATTTCCATTAAAATAAATGGATAAAGGACATGCGTAAATGAAGAGTAAAAAATGAACATTCATTTCAAACTAAGAAAAACTCCCAATCAAGCATATCCAGAAAGTTTGTGAACAACGTTGGGGGAAGCATTCATTTATAATATTGTAAATTGAAGACTACCCAATGAAAGCTAAAGATTCAAAGGTTTTCCTGATACAACTGAGAGTTTATTGGCACTCATATTTTCTCTTGATTGGATGCTAACTCTACACCATAATGATAAGGTGTTAATTTTCAACCAAATTCAACTATCAATATCTGGCAACATTGATATAGGAAAGCTACAGGCTTTATCAATAATAATTTATCAATTTTAGGTATGTATAATTAAGTTCATAGAATAGAATCCTGTTGTCTGATTAAATATGCAGTATTTTGACATCTGATAGAGAAAGAGCGGTTCAAGGATATAAAGTATAATATGTGCTTTGAAGACAGCTAGAAAAATGATTGTTTTTGTTCTTAAGCTATCAGTGTTGAGGTCTGTGATTTTAGCTGTGCAGTAAAAGGAATTCAGGCTGTCCTTCTGAATGCTGGAAGAAAGTATTTCCTATGTTTAAATTTTGCTGAGCTGAGAGCATGAGGTGTGCTACTGCCTTCTGTTATTTATTTGTATGCTTTATTATGCATGGGCTATGCACTTTTAAAAAGCAGAATTTATACTTCATGTTTAAGACATTTTATTTCCAAAACAATATCCATTATATATTATATAGATGTAATTAAGAGATAATTGGATTATCTTATAAAATAATAAATTTATTACATGAGACCCTTTTCAGAAAAGGAGAATATGAACATGAAGACTGAGAGGAAAATTATTTTTAAAGTTTGCCACACTAGATACTAGGATCTGACACAACCCTAATTAGTATTTAGGTTTTCAATTCTTACTGCAATATTCCTTAATTTCCTGTTGTTCAAAGGAACCTTAATATCATCAAACAAAGTTTGACAATGACAACTAATATTACGTGAGAGAAACCTTAAGACATACGATGGAAAATATGTTTTCGTTTCCATTGGGCAGGCTAATACTTTACAACTTCAGTACTTATGTCAGGATCGTTTGGTTGAGATTCTGACAGAAGTGGAACAGTTGAATTTTTGTTGAATGTGCACTTCGTTTCTGTTGAGCTCCACCCTTTTACACACACAGCATATCAGGACACTTGCTTTATTCAGTAGCACAGACTGACTTTATATGGCAGATTCCAATGCATGTTTGCAGAATTTTGCTTCCCTGAAGACCATCTAAGGATGCCATCAATTAATTTGCTTTACTGAAGCATTCAGATAAAGAGATTCTTCTTCCACTGTCTTTTCTTGAACTATTCGTTCTCGGGACAAGAACATACTTGCAGGGTAATGACAAGAAACTGTAGTGTTGTGTCTTTCCTTTCCATGTTATCTCAGAATTAAAAGATGAATGGGAGTAAGCTAGAAATAGGCCCGAGGTGATGCTTCAAACTAAGAATATAGATAGGACAAGACTCAGAAGTCCCAAGATGAAAACTGTTAAACCTCTGGGGAACATAAGTTCAATAGATTGTCAGGAGAAACACTGTGAAATATTTGGAAATGACTGCTTTACAGCTCTCTTACAGAAAACAGGCTGTAGAAAACCGGTAATATTACAAATGATCCATCGAAAAGCGAATAAGTGGTGTCTGGTAGAATGTAAGTGATCATTGTCCAGTGGAGAGAGAAGTCTTCTTTTTTCCTGAATCCATCTTGGGACTTTGGCTGCTTAGATATGTGGTTACTTGAGTCTCCTTGAGCTCACTGTACTATCATTCACTATTAATTAAGGAGTTACATAACTTGAAACCCGATTTTTAGGGTTTTGTCCAAGTACTGATTTTTGTCACTTAAATATATCGACAGTATTTATGATGCGTCTAAAATCCTAGTGTGCATTACAGTCCCATGGAGAATGTGATGAAGTGTACCTCACTTGGCTCTCCTTCCAGAGTTTGTGATTCAGTATTCTTGGAAGGAGACCAAGGATTGACTCTTCTAGCAAGTTTCAGACAGTAGCTATGTTGCAGGTTCACAGACCATATGGCTGGCTTCGGTGGGAGAGACTGCAGTCACTGAAGTCAATCGTGCCTCAAATCCTTCCTTTGTAGATCAGTACAAAGATCCTCCGTCTAGGAACTAATCTGTCATCTTACATTTCTTTTCAGGTCTCTGTGTGAAAAGAAGTAAATAGTCCTGTTGGATTTTTCTTTATAGCTGCTTCAGTCAGTCACCTCCATCTCCCTACTTGGGCATTAGAAATAGCGGCAGTCTTTATGAGGTGGCATGGTAGGGAATTGAGAGGGATCGTAGAAGACAGAATAAGATTCACTTTAGAGTAATGATGTAGCTAATCACTCTGGTGTGTGAACTTCGCCTTCAGAGCAATGCCATTTGAGCGGAGGAAAACACTAGTAGGTGACGGCAGGATGTGTGTAAAGTAAAGGTGGATAGAGAAAGAGAACCATCTAGGTGCTGAGCAATGTAATCTGAAATAATCATAAGTGGTCACCTGCTTCCCTAAACTCCAATATTCTCGCATAATAGACCCATCCCACTCTAATTTCTGTGATTGACTTGCTCATTGAGAAAAGCAGTATATTATTCCTTTTCCTGCTTCCTGTTACAGGATATGCATTACCTTTGTATATTGTCTCCGAAGAATTCAATGGCATTTTCACTTTAAGAAAGGAGGGGAGCTCTCTAAAGTACTAAAATAAACAATTATGTGTTTTATTATAGCAAAAGGAAAATCTTTTACCCATAGGTTGATACTATATACTGATCCCTACGGTGTGAGGATTGTTTTCCTTTCGTAACTTCATATTTCCTGTGAAGAAATAGGGAGAAAAGCAATATCTGTTGTATGTTACTGGTAATGGAAAAACAGACCCAGAACTTTCAAATACTTTCAAGCCTTTTGTGAACTCATAAAACATAAGGTAAATTAAATCTAATTTGCATGCGATTTGTCATGTATTTAGAGGTTGGTGACAATTAAGAGATGCAATTTGCTTTTAACACTGTATTTCTCTTTTGTGTACATTAAAAACATGACACATTTCTAGAAATCTATGAGATTACAACGTTGCACTCTAGTGGTCAAAGGAAAATTAAGGCTGTGCATCGTTTCTGTAAGGTTTTCAGAATTTTATACACAATTTGACCTGCATTTAATTTAAATAAAAGATTAGCAATGCTCCTTTGTAGTGAGGAAAGGATTATATGCTATTTTAAGGGATTATATGTTATTCATTGTTCCACTGTGAATGGAACAACGCCACGAAGCCATTTACACTTAGAAAATAGGTCTCTTCTTCTGCTATTCTCTTCTTTCTTTTTCTTCCTTTCTTTTCTTTCCATCTCTTTTAATGAACAATTCCTCAGTTCCCAATCTTTCATGAGCATAAAATTTGACCTTAAGTGCTGAGAATAGATTTGATGTGTTATTGTGCTACTTTTAAAGGTAGGACAGAGAGTTCTTTTACTGTGGCGTGTTATTTGGCATTAGTTGCTAAAAGTTATTTAGCAACAGTGTTACAGCCATATCTTTTCATGGTTCTGGAATATCGGTTGTCTGGAGAATGACATACCAGCCAGAAGCATCTCACATAGAAATTCACAAATGCGCCGGGCGGTGGTGGCGCACGCCTTTAATCCCAGCACTCGGGAGGCAGAGGCAGGCGGATCTCTGTGAGTTCAAGACCAGCCTGGTCTACAAGAGCTAGTTCCAGGACAGGCTCCAAAGCCACAGAGAAACCCTGTCTCGAAAAACCAAAAAAAAAAAAAAAAAAAAAAAAATTCACAAATGCTTTTAACTGATCAATACTCAAAGCTCAAAGCCTGAGGAGTAAAAGTACACATGCAATATAATTAACATACATAGGTATTTTTTTCTTTCCGAACACTAGTGATATTTTGAGACTGTGATGTTTGTTTCTGTTGTTCTAAATTTCACATCAGTGATTCATGCAGTGTTTTGAATTTGCTAAAATAATTTAAAATAACAAATACTCATAAAGATATTCATAGGGGGGCTTAGAATATTTTTAATCTTGATTGTTTGAGCATTAATTCATGGTCAGACACTGATAAATATTATCTTACATTTATATTACTCACAAATTATGTAGAGTTGAGTCAATTATTTGTTTATTTCCTATTTTCTTATCTGGTATTATTGATTGTCAAAAATAGTGAATAAAACACAAGCTTATAAACTGTTGAAATATCAGCACTTAATTTTTCTGCAAGATAATATATATATATATATATATATATATATATGCTCATGATAAGACATATTATTCTTGAACTTTTGTTATAAATCAAGTTGAGACTGCAAGAAAAGTTTCACACACTTAAATGTCTTGCAGTTTGCCATATTGCTATAACTAATGCTTCCAGCCAACAACTCCCTTATGTGAGGGAGTACCCCCAACAGATACCCACAGTTTTATCTCTGACTCCCCATGAGTCCATGCAACCATATGTTTCTCTTAAACTTATATCATTTGGTATACATCTTTCCGTTGTTCTCTAGAATGGAGATGCAAAGAACTGGCAGGCTACAGAACGTGAACATGTGTGAGGCCCTTCTAATCTGGCCATCTAGTCAGTAGTAGCTCACTCTTGAGACTCAATTAACAATCAGTAATCTTATGTTTGGATTTACTGTTTTAGGCCAATGCTTGGTATATCTAGCAAAGAAAACTAAGCTGAAATGTTTAAGTCCACTCATTCTCTCTGATGGACACATGGGAATTTTACTAAATTTAACTAAGTACACACATTCCTAAGAAACATAAGTGAATCCTTTTGAAAATGTATTATTTTGTAATACTTCATACAGCTTCATACAGACACAGAAACAGGGGCACCAATAGATTCAAAGAATAAAGATATATGATTTCAATGGAAGTATTTTCTTTCCAAGCAACATAATTAAACCAAAATGTTAAAATCTAGAACCAGAAAGAAGTGGACCCTGGAATAGCTAACAAACTGAATCAATATGTGCTGACCACAGGAACTGCAGTTGAACAGGGTTGTCAATAAACAGTGAGTTTTTCAAATGTTCCACTAAGTAACTATCCTAAGAAACGAGGGCTCTAGGAATGTTTCAGATTCCTCCCAGAGATTACTGGAGTCATAATGCATTAAATACTATGCATGTAGCCTTGTCAAAACAGCAAGGCTGACAGCAGGCACTGTATTATAGAGGTCTATGGAAATCACTTGGAAACATGAGTGAAAATAGAATAAGCTCAGCAGGAGAAAGAGTGCTGAGTAGTCAAAACTGTAAATGCCAATTAACCTCATTTCCAATTTCTCAGCACTATAGGTATACCCATGTATTTAAATTTTAAGAGTAGTCACTTTCAACAAAATGTCATTATCTTCCATAACTCCCCCAAAAAATTATACAAGGAAAAAGGCCTATTATCTATATCACTGCCAAGTGTCACTATTAAACTTATTAAAGTCTTTAATTGTTCTAATAATTTTGTTTTATTTATAATGCACCACAGATGAATGATACTTAAATATTTAAGTAACAGCATCAGAGCTATTTCCTAAACACATTGTTCAAGAGTTCTGTTAAACTGGTCATAAGTACACTAAAGAGAATCTTATGACAGTTATTTTCTAAAATATATTTTGATCATGACTTCATCGTATTTGCATATTATGCTTAATGTTAATTCAGGCATTGAATATGAAAACCAGAAAAACTCAAACATAATCAAAAACTTTGGTACTGAGTGACCCAAAGAGGGACACATGCAATTGTCTTCAGCAGCTGAATATGACTGCATACTTTTGCTATTGATTCTCTAAGCAGAATTGTGAGCATTTGACTGTTGTTCACAAGAGTCCATTTTGTCAGCTAGATTCGTGTGTTTGTATTAATTTTGGCTGTATGCAGCTGAAAGCCCAGATGTATTCATTACATAAAAGGAAATCCCAAAGGGTAGGAGAATAGGTTAGATTAGAACTGTATCCCCTGAAAGTGGTATGTTGGCATCGAGATCTCTAGTGTCTCAGAATCTGGCCTTATTTGGATAAGATTTTGTTTTACCGAGTTAGTCAATTTAAAATAAGATGATGAAATAAGTGTGTGCTCTAATCAAAGTATGTGTAATTTCCCTCTTTAAAAGAACAAGAAATGTTGATATAAAATAGACAAGAGCAGCGATATGGTAGTATGAAGAGTGAATATTAGGAAGGAAAGCAAAAGAAGAATACCTGAGTTTGAGAGTGACCGGTATGTATGTGTGTTGGGGATGGAGTGTAGAAATAGACTAATGGAGGCTTACCCTAAACAGAGCTGGACAGGACCAAAGCCTTGATTTTGGACTTCTCCCTTCCACAACCATTGTTGAAACATTAGATTTCTTCTGTTCTGAGCCAGTTGTTATTCAACCCTAAGCAAATATGTACATGGTATCTAAACATTGTAACCAGAGGTCTGCAGTCATTTCTCTGCCAATAGCTTCTTCTTTCCCTTTTTGGTGGATCACCTTAAATTTTCAGGCTACTCTTAAGTAGTAACCAGGTTGTCTCAAAAGCAGTTCCCTTTTACCCAAGTAAAACAGAGACAGATTCCTTCCTTCCCTCTTTCTCTCCCTCTCTCCCTTTATTTCCCGCTTCCTCCCTCCCTCCCTCCTTCCCTTCCTCCCTCCCTCCCTCCCTCCCTTCCTCTCCCACTCTTTCTCTTAATCTTATAAGTATGGTATAACAAGAACTTCTGCTGATGTGACCAAACTTTAGCAAGTATCCTGGGAGAAAACTACTGACTGCTATAAACCTTGGTCTATAAGCAACTACTAGTAAATGTGGATTTATCATACTGGATATGGAGAGATTGCTACTAATATCTTGGGTTTATTAACACCTTTGGTGTTTGCTTAAATTCCAGAATTAGAAGTGATTTACAGCGGGTAATCTGTATCTGAGAAGGCCATTATTCATTTTAGGGGGGAAAAGAGATAATCACAGGATACACACATCATTCCATCCTTTCCAGCATATAGACACTAGAACATGTGCACATTATTTAATGTGTTTCACAGTATGAATGTCTTCTATGAGCATTTATATGTAGCATACATATCCAGGCTTTCTGAGGTCACCTTAAAGGCTTGGGGCATGAATTCTAAATAAATCTTGCTTCCAACTTGTCCTCTATCTTCATCTCTGAGGAACCTGAACATGTATCAAACTTTGCTATTAGGCTATTAGGCATGAGTCAGCTCAATTCCTAATTTCAGATCATTTGTATTTCTAAAAAAAAAAAAAAAAACATAACAAATAGAATCCTAAATTACTTCTTTGAGAAGATTCCTCCTCCTTTACTACTTCTCTAAGGAGTGAATAGACCTAGAGGTCCATTCTAATGAATGTGTGGACTAATCAGCTGCTGCTTTCAAGCTAGTGGTTCCTCCCATCCACAGATGACCTGCATTCAATCTCTTTGTGTTCCCTTCCTGTATTGTATTATTTCTGTCATGTCTTCCATGCCCCCTGTTTCTTACTGGACTCAAGTCAGTGGAGTAGAAGATCACTGTTAATAATGGTTCTAGTTCATGTTGACTGTCAATGGGTAATTATTGTACAGCCGTATGGAAACTTGAGACATAACAATAGCACATATGAGAAAAGAAAGTGAACCTGGAAACACCTAAGAGATCTTTTCATGTATCTGGATTTGGGACAAGGAAACTACTTTCCCCACTCCCAGTTTACTATCTTTTTGTATCTTCCTTGTCTCATACTTCATAAACATTATAGTTTTGCTTGTGCTTAAGTTTTTTAATTGGTTACAACTTCACCAGAAAAATGAATAACTATACAAAAGACTCAAGGTTCAATGATTTACAAATTTTAAGAAACATTCTAAAGACTGCTGCTGAATGCATCCAATAATATTTAAAAATTGAGCCTAAAGAATTAATTTGCTTGCATAAGAGCTTAATTAATAGCCCAGATACATTTCATATACAGAGAAATATGCCTCATTAAATACTTTTTTGACGAGTTCCAATACAGAAGGACACACCATGGTTGATTTTCTTTTCCTCTGGACTTCTCTGAATCACTACTACTTTTTGGAAGACACTGGTTTTTCCTACTGGGTGTGGACATTCTCTAAACATAGATAATACTTCTTATTTCTCCAATTCTGTTAAGAAATGGCATTGATTTCATAATACCTCATTACTCTAGTTGTGTTTAAAAAGTGTACTGATTAATATCTTTACAAATACTAAAATGGAAGTGTTAACAGGGAGGATTGCTTTAGACGCTTTTAAAATGAAAATAAATAGATTTAAGACTAAAGAAGTGTTGCTTGGTGAATTCACTCTCTGGAAACTCTAGAAAGAGATTACCTTACAAGGCAGCTTTGTTTTCTTAAAGATCTCTGCACTTGAAGCTTTCAGTAGTCAGCTTCTCTAATAAAAATGACTACGTTTAGTGAATGATAACCTAATAACTACCTCTCAAAGGCCAGACAATACAGCATAGAACATACATTAGACACTTATTTATCCACATTTATGTGAACTACACCTAAACACATACATAAATCAATTCTATTATGTTGCGCACATCAGATATTTATAAGAAAATAAAACTGCCTGACTTATGTAAGCCAGTCGGATCAAATCTCAGAAACTCATATTCTCGCCATGTCTACAACATTGGGAAGTAAATGAGAATGATGGACTCAGGAACACATTTCTTAGTTTTCTTATTTACATCTGAGGCTTGCTAGATCCGTCCCGTCAGACAGGTTAAATCAAGTCTAAAGTCCCCCTTTTCCACAAGTCTTCATCCACATGTTCAAGTAAAGCAGCATCTCCTTCATTAGAGCATGGATGAGAGGAGGATATTAAAGGAAAGCTTTGGCAAAACTGAGAAATTAGCAAGTATGTAATTAATAATTAATGTGTGCACATCTGTAAATGTCAATTTTAGTCCATCAGTAGGAGCACATTAATGTAGCTGATGTGAAAGAAAGTGGCAGCAGACCCAAGAAAGAGGCAAATATCTTAGCACAGGATGCTAGTACACAAGTACCAGGGGTTAGCTGGCATAGAAACGAGACATCTGTCTTACTCTGGAAGCAAACAGGGCCAAGAAAATCAAGACACCATTTAGTCCTTGGAAAGGATACAATGCACTGTGCCCTCAAATGACAATGAACAAGATGAGCCCAAACTCCTCTTCTCTTCTCTTCTCTTCTCTTCTCTTCTCTTCTCTTCTCTTCTCTTCTCTTCTCTTCTCTTCTCTTCTCTTCTCTTCTCCTCTCCTCTCCTCTCCTCTCCTCTCCTCTCCTCTCCTCTCCTCTCCTCTCCTCTCCTCTCTTCTCCTCTTTTCTTCTTGTAATGGCATTAATACTATCAGGGTAACATAGCCCTCATAATTTCTTCTAAACCTCATCACTTCTCAAACTCTACAGTAAATAATAATGAATGTTCGGAACCTAGAGTTTGGAGCCCAAGTACTACACCATTAACTAGGACCTTATAGAGTGTTTGTCATATCTGTTTTACTCAAAAAGATCACATGTGTGCATGTGTGTGTATGTATGTTAATCGTTATGGATTTTCTGCTAATTTAACATCAAATAAATTATACATAGTTATTTAGAAACAAATCCATGCATTATTAAAATGTAGGATAAAATCAAAATATGTTCTTCATATTTGTTGCTGAATATCTAATGTATCAACTGGCACATCACAGATGCTAAATGTATGCTTTCTAGATGAAGGACTATGAGGACAGAAGGAGAGGGGGAAGAGAAGTGGTGATATGGATAGTTCAATTAATAGACTAGAAAGAAAGGAAGAAATTGGCTGGGAAGTGGGAGTTGGTGGTTTTCCACTAGGGAAAGCCGACTTTCGGTGAGAAACATCTGTTCTTGGGCATGGATCTTGTTAACTGTATAACCCAGCCATAATCTTATACCTGTTTTTTAAGAGTGGGTAATAACCACCTTGTTTTGAGAATTAGATCAGATAAGGTGTGAAGGAAAATGTCTAATTCTCCAATACCTGTAATATAAACAGTGCTCCACCAATGTCAGCACCTCTTCTTTTACGTACCTTGGCCTGATTTTACCTTCAAATGCAGGGTTTCAGTGTGCTTCAAACTCCAGTGGAACAGATGATTCGAAGGTGGAGAACGACACAGTTCCAACTCTTAACACATCTCCCTCCTGCGCTGCTTCTCTGAGGAGTTTGCCACTGAGCAGATGCCTTTTTTAACCTCGCTGTTTGAATGATCTCATCTTTAGAGAAAGTTTCCTTCCTGCATTCCTTTTTATTCTGCCATTTTCCTAGCCAGGAGCACAGACCGCAGTGCTACCCCATCAGAAGGTTGGATTGCACTGTGTGCATCACAATACTTTCTAAGGTAGAATGTCAGTCAGTGTGGTACTTCCTTAAATAATATATGATTTTGAGATCACTTTACCTTTGTACTACTTATAGGTTTAAAAACATATTTGACCGAATAGCTAAGTTAATAGTTACATTCAAGAAAGAAAAACTTTCATTTGTTTACTAGAGGTTCACCAGAAGAAAAAAGAAAATGTTCTTTAACACAAGAAGCGGATGCTTCTTTTATAATTGACATTTGGGAGGAAAAAGAAATTACAGTATGACCAAAACTGTAGAAAATGTATTATGGGATGTAAGAGTTTTCATAGTGTGGAAAGAATGGGTCCTAGTTAATGTTTCTAATACTTACAAGGAAATATTTGAGAACGACCTTTGCCAAAATTATATCCAAGTCTCCCTGAACAAAACACCCTTCTAAACCATGATAATGCTTCTCTTGTCCTTCCCTAACCTGGCAAATGAACTTTTTGCTTAAAAATAAAAATGATTTTATTCAATATTAATAGTAAATAATGTACTAGGTTCATTGGACTCAGTGACATCTGTATATATCTGTGTTATATGGGTGTCAAATCTGCAATGAGAAAATAGCAAGTTTATTATTATTATAAATATTATGCCTAAGGTGTACGTGTCTTGGAAAGGAGTATATATTTTACACGGTGATAGGATTTTGTAATGACTATGACAAATGAGTATTATATTAATATTCTCTTTTAATAGAGTGTTAATAAGAAAAAGGCAGTTGACTTTCTGTAATTTTCTAATAAATGCTTGTATAGAGTACCTTCCATACTATTCATTGAACTCCAGAACCTCCACCAGGAAGCTTCAGTAACATTAAATGAAAGACACAATAAAGTCAATGAAGAATATACAATCAGGAGGGTTCTATGATGCTTTTTTCTTCATATTGACATATTACATCATGATTAGATTATTTCCTTATTTATAACATTACTTATTAGAACATTTGCTTTCTGTTTAGTTTACTGCATAAAGACACAAGTTTATGGCATCACAGGACCTTGTTTTTTTTCTGATTATATGGATCTTTAATGTGCTGCATTGTTTGCTTCTCTTCTGATCCTTTCTCTGTTTTAGTTGGCACCAGCCCATGCTACAATCATGTCAGTCTTTCTCTGGTCCATTCTTTTTTTTTCTTTTTTTTAAAATTTATTTATTTATTTATTAAAGATTTCTGTCTCTTCCCCACCGCCGCCTCCCCTTTCCCTCCCCCTCCCCCAGTCAAGTCCCCCTCCCTCGTCAGCCCAAAAAGCAATCAGGGTTCTCTGCCCTGTGGGAAGTCCAAGGACCACCCACCTCCATCCAGGTCTAGTAAGGTGAGCATCCA
>NW_026067977.1:8606664-8655661 GCF_014885135.2 Alexandromys fortis
TTCAATTGAAGAATGGATGAAGAAAGTATGGAATATATACATATTAGAGTACTACTCAGCAGTAAAAAAAAATCCTGTTCTTAACGAACTAGCCTCCTTCAGTTTGGAGTCTGATCTCTTCTCTTCTCTTCTCTTCTCTTCTCTTCTCTTCTCTTCTCTTCTCTTCTCTTCTCTTCTCTTCTCTTCTTTCTCCTTCCTTCTTTCCTTCCTTCCTCCCTTTCTTCCTTTCTTTTTGTCTCTGCCCAGTGATGTCTCTCCTGGTGCCTGGACCGGGTCTCCTTGCTGCTTGCCGTATCTCGTAAACAAAGGACCTACCTAGCTCGCTGCAGGCAGGCTAGTCTCTGGTCCATTCTTCAATAGATACTTTACTTAAGAAGTAATCTGTCAGTGATAGCTCATTTCCTTGCACTTAAATTCTGTTGAAAAAGCAAATACACATGTGAAAATTGTTGTCACAAGGGCTATGATGTGACTGTGTTAGTGCCAAAGGAAAGTGCTGGATTCTGAGAGAAGTCATACACAAACAAATGAAGTATGACTAACCAGTTCACTCCAGAGAAATTATTAAGTGGAAATATTCTGTTGCTTTATGAAAATACACAGGCCTGCTTAAAAAAAAAGCCCCTCCCTCTAGTATGAGGTTATGAAGTTATTCCTAGGGTGTTTACAAGTCGCACCAGTACACATAGGTGAGCACACACGCACCCCCATGTGTGTGCACACACACACACACACAGAAAGAGAGACAGAGACAGACAGACAGAGAGAGAGAGAGAGAGAGAGAGAGAGAGAGAGAGAGAGAGAGAAACCCTACATGTTGTTGGTATCCTGGTCCTCCCCTCTTTATTATAGTGTTTTTGTTATCTCTTTTGAACTGTTGACCTACTGTGAAAAAAAAAACAAAAACAAACAAACAAACAAACAACAACAACAAAAAACACCAGAGTAGCCCTTACATAGGGTGGAGTTGCTGTTCCTTTACTTTAAAATTCTGTAAAGTTGTTAACACGAACACTGAAGCTTCAGCAGCATTACGTCACCTGCTGTATTACAAAAGCGAAGAGCCCAACTAAAAGTAGAAAGCGGAGCAGATGCAAAGCATGAGCCGCACTCACATGTAGGACAGCAACTTCGCTTTTGTCGTTCGTTTTCCCCAGGGAAGCAGATTCCTCTTTTAATCCAGTGCAGACTGTTCTAAGGCAGCTACTATTTCTGAAAGTGTTGAACATGCAGAGCCAAACTTTCTAAGTATGGTGTACAAGAGGCAGGAAAAACATGATGTATTCTTAAAATGCAAGAAAATAGGAGGAGGCCATACTAGGTAACTGCAAAGAGGCCTCCAGGTCTGTGCTCCATGCTGTTCTTCATACACCCATGTGGGAGTAACGGGATGTTGTGCCCTGCGCTGACATCACTGCTTCTCTTTACTGAGATTTGCGTTCCTCGTGTCGTTCATGCTACTTACACGTGCCATTCAAACTTGTTCTCGGTCCCCCCACCTATTCAATTAAGGATCAGAGCTCAGGGCTACTCCTGATAGTTCTGTCAGAACCGTGAAGTGTCCTAACTGATCATCTCATTAGTAACTCTCTGGTTTTTGGATGTTGTTTAATAATCTTCAGTTCTACTAAAAATCAGGTAGGAGAGATTTACTTACTGTAGTCTTTTAGCATTTCAGTGAAAGATACACCTAGAAACAGAACACAATTGTAAAAGGTATGGCATTTAATCTGAGTTTTCTCACCCTCAAGGACAAAGACACGAGAGGCAAAAGGGTTACACATATGAACTGACAATTATCAGAAACTCCTTTCTTGCCATTATAAATATGAATGGTCATAAACCCTGCCTTCCTATAGAAAAATTTCCACAAGCTCTCAGTGTTATTTAATGATGAGGATTAATGAAGTTCTTGCATATAGTTTTAAAGCAAGCAATACTGACTGGACTTGACATATGCAATCAAACTGGAGACAAAACTAAATCAATGACTACACAGGCAGGGATAAAGCTAGATTCAGTACACCTTGCATAAAGGCCAGGCTGGACACACAGGTTAAGGCAGCCTGAGATAGAAGCTCCAAATGTCTGTATACCCAAGATTGTAAACCAGGCAAAGAACAGAGCAATGACTTGACCTACCAGAAACTGGAGGATCAAAATTCTTTTTGGCTAAAAGCACGAAGTAAGATTGTAAGAATTTTAGAATAAAGAAGAGAAACTCACAAAAATGGCTGAAAGAATAAGAGAGCTGAGGTAAAAGAAATGTATAACAAAGGTCAAAAGTTGGAACAAACTATAACAAAAAAAAAAAAGTGGCAATGGTTTGTCTCACAGGAAAGGTTTTATGTTCTTTGCAGCAAAGAATGGAAGGCAAGATTTAAGGTTAGAGAGAATGCACAGCTCACAGGCAGCTAATGCTTTACCAGGAACTGGGAAGTCCACCAGGCTGTGAGGGGAACTATCAGAAATGAAGGTGGGTTAGCAACTCTGCTGAGGATGCATGTGGTAATTCGGATATGGGGTGGTGGTATAAAGAGGTAACGATTCTGTGCTAGGTTTTGTACCTGTGTAAGTCCATTTGACCTTGCTTGTAAGAATTATGAGCTCGGGAGAAATCTCTTGAAGGTGGTAAGCTGTGGTTAAGTAAAGTGAACAGAATTGCCTGTGGGCACTCAATGTTATTTCTGGTTCTCAGAATGAAATAAACAGGTTAATGATGTGGGAATGAAACTGAAACTTTCCAAAGGAATCCTCTGTACTTACAGTGACTCACACAATGGTCCTCTTCTGCTGTAATTTCCTCCTCAGACACTGTAGTTTCTTACTGATATGTACACTCTTAACTTTTAGTTCATGGTCAGCAACACTCAAACCTTATTTGTGGTAGTTCATAAGGGACATCCTTTGGTATAGAACATTGTAGAGGGGGTTTGGAGTAGTAACAGACCTAGAAACAATATTTCCAATGGCATTTAAAAGTAAATTACATTTTTTCAGTCTACACTCTAGTTTAGATGTCTATAGTTATTGTTGGGTTGTGTAAAAATAAAAGTCATATGATAGGTGTATAGGGGTCATACGATTACATATTTGTAGTATTTCGATTTGAAATAAAAGAGATATTTTGTGATTTTAACCTGTCTTCCCCAGAATTATGCCATCTTCTTGCTCATCTTGACTAACTGAGTGGGGAGCAGAGGCTGGTCTCTGAATGCAGTCACCATTGTATCCATTCTGATAAGTGGTGCATATTTGGATACATTTGTTTTTCCCTTAAATAATTTCAAATACATAGGAGGAAACTTTGAAACACATTACTCAGAAACACTAAAGAAGAATTCCTAGGAGTTTTATTTTTTCATGTATACTTTTCCATTGCAATATTCAAAGTCATATAGTTTGGAAAACCATTTTTGAAAAATTCAAAACATCGTATATTTTAGTTTTGATGCTGTATATGTAACAATATTTTCTTGAGTTATTTGGTAAAGGCTTGACTACCATAGGAATTGTAAGCACAACCAGAAATGTGGCATGAGCCTGGAAGCCTAGAACTATAGAGGTGCTTGAGGCAGAAGGAATCTAGTTTTGGCAACCAAAGTAAGTTCAAGGGCAGCCTGAGCTACATAGAGACAAAGTGTCTCAAACTTTAAAAAGCAAACACAAAAAGCTTAAAATCATAAGAGACAACTATTTTACTAGAAAATAACTTAAATTTTAATGCATTAAACTGCAAATCTATTGTATTAAATAAATGTTAAACACCATAAACATGTACTTTAACACATGGTTTATTAGTAGAAAGTAAAATTATCTATCTGATGATTTAAAAAATCTTGTTACTGAATAGTTTTGCAAAATATAACAATTTAGGTTATTTTTTTTAGGTTAATGTTTTCCTATTGTGGAAAGAATCAATTCAATAGGACCGAAATGCTATTTTCTTTACTTAGAAAAAGAACAAATGACAGAGTCACACTTACTCAATATTGACTTAACTTATCTTATCTAAAATAGAATAAAACTTGTAGTTCTTAACCAAATAAATGAATCAAGTCTCTTTTATAGAGGACGCGCAGTATATAAACATTTCTTGCACAACAGCACAGACTAGTGGCCACTGTTGGATGTGTCCTCAAATGTATGTATTTTGACATTACATTAAAGTTATACATTTAAATAATAAATATGATAACCTCATATAATTTAATTAATTTAATGGTAATTATTCAAGCCATTTATCAATATTTATCTGCATTTATTCCATAATGCTAAGAAGTTATCTTCAAGACGAGTAGTGAAAAAGTAAACACAGAAGTGCTTCCACAGAAAACTGAAGAACGTCTTGTTGAGATAAGAATTCTGTGTATTGTTGCTTTTAAAGTCACTGTATCTAATAACCAACAAGCTTTCATCTCCTCAGTAGCACAAGACAAGCTGAGATCATCCCGTGGCTACATCTCATAGATACTAACAAGCTTTTCTAAGACTATAGGTAAATTTATTTTATATGTCTCTTCTAAAAGTTAAATGTTAGTTCCCTTAAGTTCTTTTCAAATGTTCAAATCTTTATCTAAGTAATACCTATTATTTAGGAGGTTTCTGGACAAAGACATCTGAGAAGAAAACAATGCTTTGGGGCTAAAGAAAAGTTGTGTGTATTTGCACAAACTTCCCTAAAGATGTGAACAGAAAGGATAAGAGACTAGATTAAGAGATAGTGTATATGTTCATTTTGGCCTCTAAACCTTGGTTAGTTTTTGGGCTTTCTGTTTGAACTTCCCAATCCTCATGGAGAAGTGGGGAACAGACTCTACTCTGACATAGTTGGAAATACTGGGGTAAAGGACTTCTTCTGGTACCAAAGGAGAGATAGAATACTAAATGCTCAGATATGTGTGGTGGATAAATCAGAGTGATTTAAAACTGTGTCCGTCCCAGGGAAATGCCATACATGGCCTCTGACTCCTGGAAGTCAGTGTTGATCTACATGGGGAAGTTATAATTTATTTAGTTTTGCCTTATTGATGCAGACCTATTGACTATTAATGCCTTGAATGCTGCAACTTTGAAAGAAATTGCAGTCTTCCTGTGTTTAGTTTCCTAATCTACATACTGGCTAAAATTTCAGTGATCTGATAGGAGTCTACTGATGCTAAATGAAATCATGTTTATACATACTGAAAACAAAAAGTGGCAACAAATCCTTCTCTAATTCCAAGTGCTAGATTCTGTTTGAATTTTTGGCTATTTTCCTTGCTGCTGTTCTTCGCATAGCAGTGAATTGAATTCTCCCACTGAATTATGTTTTTACACAGAAATATCAAGTCAGATCCCATTTTATCACTTTACTCAATCTCTTCGGATCTAGATCCAATATAAAGAATTTTAGTAGTCCTTTCTGACCTATTTCTTTTAGTTAGAAGAAACTTTCAATAGTATGATTTATATATTTATAACCTGATGGTTTATTTATTATATTCTTTTTATTATTCAATCATAACATTTTTATAAAAAATCTTAAACATAATATTTCTTGTTCATTATGAGACACAGTTATGGTGTATTAAGATGTCTCAGTAGTGGGAAGACCACATTTCTTGGCATTTCTGGGACTGACCACCTGACTTTCATTTTATGTGTTCTCTGAAGAGGCATAAAGATTTTTGTTAAAAGTCTGATATTTTGTTCCTGTTTTACAAAGTATGAAAATTAATATAATCAGAAAGATAAAATAAATCACAATTTTCATAACTTGGGGACAATATTCACCTATTTACTCCATAGGTATATTCTGGTAAATATCAGACTGTACCTACAATCTTTCTGCAACGGTGTAGGGTCATTTAAACTCCCCTGTTTAACACAAATACACTCTATCATGAAAGTGACTAATGATGCATTTCTCAGGACATGTTCCCTCCATTAAATGGTCAATAGTTGTGTTTTAAAACTGCAATTCAATGTGTGTACACAAACTTTTGGCATTTGTCTTACAAAAGGCAAAAGGAATTTTCCAGATATGTGCAGGTGGATCAGATGGTCGGGATGAGGGAAGAAGGCTCTGCAGTGGTGTCTCTAATCCTAAGATACCTCCTCTAGCATCATTGCATCTTGTCTGGTCTCTTTATGACTTGTTATTATTTAGATGAACAGTATTACCACATTTTCTCATGAGACATTGAATTGCAAATCTAAGTGACCAAACATCTTAGAAAAAAAAAGCACTCATGCATTTTGAACAATATTATGAAGCCTTGTAGAGGTTCATGAAAACACTTCTTAACCCTTGAATACGGAAAGGTTTGTTGGTAGGAGATAAAATTCCTTTACTACTGGAATTTACTCTCGGTCAGTAAAGTTTTTGCAATCAGTTTTAAAGGACTTTCAGTAACACTGGGACACTTTGAACAAAAAGGAGTCATTTTGTGTGACTGGTATATACTGGAAGTTGCTGGTTCTGTGAATAATCTGGTGCATAGCTCAATCAGAGAGCTAGGGTCAAGTTTATGTTCTCTTCAGTATGAAAATGGAACCAGGTATGTGTACATGATGAAAATAAAAATGTAGCACATGGGCACATGAAATTTCACTCAGCCTTTAAGAATAATGAGACTATAAAATTTTCAGGAAACAAGTGAAATAACACAGGCTAAAATGTACAAATACTGCCTGCTCGCTCTTACATTTTGAAACTAGTTTCTAATTTGTACATATTTGTCTTCATGGGGAAATGAATATATTTAGAAGCCAAGTAACTAAACAGGGCCCATAAGAGGAGAAATAGGGCTTTAAGAAAAGAGACTGTGGAGGATAATACAACGTGTGATAGGAAATTGGAAGGATAAATACCAGAATTAGAAATGGATAAGCCAGGACCGGACAGAGACTTGGAAAAAGAAAACAGGGGGGAGGGCCTACCAAGATTAAATATGCATGGAAATTCTAGGGAAAAAACTACTTTTTAAAATAACATAAATCTCTTTGTCTTATGGTTCTGGAGAATAAGGGAGTACAGAAACAAGTGGCCAGCATCTGTTTGACAGGTGGGAGAAGAGTTGAAAGTTATCAAATCAGATTATATATGATAATGCCATTATGAATAATGTTTTGTATACTAATTAAAGATAGTAAAATTGATTACTAATATTGTTTTTAATTTACAACCAGAGAACTTTGTATTTAATATACTCTGATGCTTCTAAAGTTTTGTAATAACTTAAAGGTTAATGCTTTTAATATTTGAGAAAATGAAAGGTTAACTGGGTTCCAGAAGTATCTACTAAGCAATTGTATTGATTTATGCTAAATCCAAAGTTAGAATTTAAGTATCTCCAGTTTAGATTCAATGTTTTCTCCTTCTTAGTCTGTTAAGTGTGTCAACTGCTCATATGCTGTGGGAATCCAAAATTTTTTTCTTTGCTTTTCTTTTCTTTGCTTTTTGAGTACAATAATATTTTTGCTCACTTAATAGCAATCTAGTTTATTAGGATACAGGTAGTTATTATTTACTTTTTTCTTTTCTATTTTTGATTTTGTGTAAATACATTTTTCTCTAGTCTATTTATTCCATCCAAACACTCTATATATCCACCATTGCTCTCTTTTAAATCCATGGTTTCTTTATTCATTAATTTTATGATATAATTCCATCATATTCTTTCCCTTCTGCAATTCTTCCCAAACCCCTACTTCCCAGCTTTTTTGAGTTGGGGAATGGATATGAAGATAAGTCCAAAATCTTCCTGACTACTTTCCATAGTAAGTAAAGCTTAATATCTGTTTCTTATAAAATGTCACAAAGTAGCCGGGCAGTGGTGATGCACACCTTTAATCCCAGTCCTTGGGCAGCAGAGGCAAGCGGATCTCTGTGAGTTCAAGGCCAGCCTGGTCTACAAGAGCTAGTTCCAGAACAAGCTCCAAAACTACAGAGAAACCCTACCTCAAAAAGCAAAAAGTCACAAACGTTTCCAATTCTAGATAGGAATGTGGCTTTCATGTTCTCCTGTGTAATGTATGCATAGGAACCTTCTGCTTTGCCCCGGAGTTTCTGAGTTCAGCACATCTAGAGGTTCTTGAACATTTAGCCTCTATACAGGACACACTCAGGCATCTAGCTGTTCAATTGTCTCTCTTCTGGGATCTCCATGATCTGCATTTAATCTTCCACAGAAAGCAACTTCTTCTTGAGTTCCTTCTTCAGTACTAACATACTAGTGATACTGCTAACAGTTCTGCACATTACTTCCCCTGAGACTGTGATAATGAGCCAAACATCAGTTCATAGTAAGGGATTCTACCCTTGAGTGAGTAACAGAGTATCCTGGGTTGTCAGAAAATGGTCAGGACAAATCAGCTGCTGTCTTATAAAAAGTTCTCTTTAACAAATCTGGCCATCAAAGATGCTTGAATAGATAGTGTTTAATAGGTTAATCAAGCTTGAAGATCATCTCTGCCCTCCATCTACTCTTGTCTCTTTATACTGATTTCAGACAATTGTTTGGCAATGGGACAGAAATAGAGCCAGCTTTGAAATACACCAGGAAAATGACCCGGTGCCAGGTGTGCAGATGAAAAGGGGGTTAAATTTGCACTTATCTTTTATGTGCCCACAGGGCCTTATTTGTTGGTGTTTAAATCTCTGGGAAAAGCAGTAGGAAGTTTAAGCATTTTGCTGCCGCTGCTGCAGCGATCCCGGGAGGGTATTGCCCTGTGTCTTCCCATTATTCTTTGTCACTGTGCTTCTAAGAAGAAATACTTTTCAGGACTGTGTGCAATCCTGCAGAGGCTGCTTTACTCTAGCCTGCAAGACATTCCAGTAAAAATGCTGTCATTGGGGATGTGCTTTTAAAGTGGATATGTTCTTGCAGTGACCAAATGAGGTTATCCAATATATTAAGAATCTCAGAGAGGGTAGCTGATAATGAGTTATGGTCTAGATTTAGTTACAAAAACATAAAAAAATAGCTTCTTCTTGCCCTAAGTGTCAAAATTTTATTTAAATTGTTCAATCATTTCATGCATATCCTCTAGCAAAGAAACTGTATAGTTTAGTAAAATAAAAATGCTGATGATATATTCATAATAGTGACACACAGATTATAGATGAAATTTAATTTACAATCTTTGGTATCATTAAATCTTTAACAAGTAACAAAGGTATAAAATGTTTGTTTCTCATTCTTCAATTTTAGACAGGAGAAAATCAAGGACTAGAAATAGTTCTCTTTGCAGTTGTTATATTTTAAGTCCATAAATGGCTTATTGACCTCCTAAGAAAACTGATTTCTATAGATAAGATTTAGAGGCCAGTTCTTTTGGTCTGGGTTTTTCTAATTCCATCATTTTCACATCTTGGTTCATTTTATTTTTAGCACATTTAAAATTAGTATTGGAAACAGTTTAATGATGGGCTTTCATTATTTTCAGTGTCTTTAGATATAACCATGTCATTTGCAAATCACAATTTTTGTGAAGGTAAGTCAGAATAAATGTAACTTACAATTGTTATTTTACAAAGCTATATTCTTTCCACGGCTATACAATATGATTTTGTGAATTGTTTAAATGTATTTTTCCAAAGGAAATGCATTTACTATAGGAAATGATCTACACTTTTTTTAATTCTTAATTTTCAGAAAGTTGGTATATTTCTACTAAAAATAAAATGTTTTTAAATGTCCTGCTCTTCAAAACAAACAGAAATTATGAAAGAAAATCAGTCTCACCCATGCTACAGTAAATTTGGTTTGCAAGAAGGTGGAGTTAGACAGTAATAGGTTTTAAAAAGATTATCTAATTTTCCAACAGTACATTTTGCACTTTGTGTAAAACTGAGATGGAGGAATCTATTTCAATTTGATTAAACACATTTAACATTGAGGGCTCTCAGAGCTCAATTACATTTTTCAGTTAATAATTTTTTGTAAGATTCTTTTTCTCATTTTTCCCTCTTATCTTTAAAAGAAACTTCCTTACACCAGAATAAAATACTAAAGCCATTATAGATCATGACTAACTCAAAAATCTTACTTGGTGAGTGCATTAAAAAAATAAAATTTTCCACCTATTTCTCACTATTGGTAAATTCTGTAGCAGTCTACAATAAGAAAGCATTGTGGGAATTAGTTCCTTCCACCTTTCCCTGTCTTAGAGGCAGTAGTCCAAGAACTTGAAAGACCTCTTCTAATTTTTTTTATTTATTTTTTTATTGAAAAAAAATTTCTACCTCCTCCCAGCCTCCCATTTCCCTCTCCCTTCTCCCTCTCCTCTCCCCATCCCTTTCCAGTCAGGGTTCCCTGCCCTGTGGAAAGTCCAAGGTCCTCCCCCCTCCATCCAGGTCTAGGAAGGTGAGCATCCAAACTGGCTAGGCTCCCACAAAGCTAGACCTCTTCTAAAATGCAACAAGTTTCTCCGTATATTTATCTTTTGGGGTCTTTAAGAAGCAATTTATTAACTTACTGGGAACGTTATTTTCTCTATGAAAAGACTTAGAAGTGTGTGCCCAAATTTATATGCTCTGATAGTTGAATCACTCCCCGTTGGTTCTCCAAACAGTGCTGGACAGTCTGTCAAATGGACAGGGTCGCTGAAGTTTATTATGGAAGGATAGTGAGCATGGATGGCATCCGATATTCTCTTTAATAGCAACGGGGTTGTGGTGATTTGTCAATGTGCATAATAAGTATAATGAGTAAGCGATTAGAGGCCTGCCTGCTCTATTACTGTATATAAAATATTGGACTAATGTTGGAAGGGTGTCTGCTGAATTGAAGTTACATGGAAATTCAACTAATCTCATTGAATTCCTAATCCAATATTCTCAGTATGTAACAAAGTAGAAGACTTCGGGGTACTCTGGTCAATAGTGAATTCACTTGTAGCTAACGACTGAACCATAATTGTTTATCTCATTTCTTCCAGTACATTGTGTTTTTCTTGACAGGGTTTTACCAAATGGTGGAGGGAGTAATTTCACTCATCACTTTTATTCCATTTTATCATACATTCAAACTTTCTAAATCTTATTAATATTTCTTGTATAAAAATGATTTACGATTTTAGGGTTGATCAGTTTGATATAATTATGAATGTAAGATGATGTATTAAAATATATTTCAAAATTTTTGAAGGGAATTTAGATACTAAAGTTAAAGTTCAATGCTATATGTTTTTATAAGACAAGTAAGAGGGTGGCCAACAGAAATAGGATAGTTGCAAAGATTAGTCAAATATTGTAGCAAACTTGGTTGACTGAATCGCCCCTAAAAGTATTCAATGGAAGAAAGATAGCATCTTCAACAAATGGTGCTGGCACAACTGGATGTCAACCTGTAGAAGAATGAAAATAGACCCATATCTATCACCATGCTCAAAACTCAAGTCCAAATGGATCAAAGACCTCAATATCAGTCCGAACACACTGAACCTGATAGAAGAGAAAGTGGGAAGTACTCTACAACAGCTGGGCACAGGAGACCACTTCCTATGTATAACCCCAGCAACACAGACACTAAGGGCAACATTGAATAAATGGGACCTACTAAAGCTGAGAAGCTTCTGTAAAGCAAAGGACACTGTCACTAAGATAAAAAGGCAACCTACTGACTGGGAGAAGATCTTCACCAAAATTGTAATGGGAATGCATGCGATTTCCATTTGGAACTATAGTTGAGCAGTTGGAAGAATCCTGGCAGTGTTCATGCATGTTAAAGGTACATGTGTTTCCTAATCCTGTGACACCTGTCACATATTCTGTCCATATGATGATGGGCTAGCACACTCTCTATCATAGTCTGTAAATACATGCTTAGTAAGTTAATGGCCCTTACAATGTTTAGCCAAGCTTACTGAGAGAAAACGTCAGTGAGTTAACATACTGGTTACCATTTAGCTGTCAAATAGCTACTATTTCATAGATCTTAAGGTAAAAGCCTTCCAAAGACGCCTTAGGAAACAGATGTCACTTATCCAGGATACTGTCAGCCTTGACTTGCATTGGTTCTTACAAAAGAATTAGGAAATTAGTAACCTTCTCACAATACTATTATCACACGCATGTGGGGGACGGTGAGAAGCCATGTGCACTGTCAAATTTGTGTTGAAGTTCTCTGAAGGGAATCTGAAGAGATAGTGAGGAAACTGAAGCCTATTCCATGTGAGGATTTAAACAGACACATTTTCTTCCTGCCTTTAATACACAAATGGTGACATAGGTTTCTGATTCTTGAAAGCCAGTCAGATGTAATAGTATCTTCCCACCAGGCAGTAGTGGCACATGCCTGTAATATCATCACTTTGGGGCAGAGGCAGGAGGATCTCTGTGAGTTCAAGGCCAACTTGGTCTACAGAGTGACTTCCAGGACAAGTACCTAAGGTACTCAGAAAAACCCTGCTGGAAAAAAACAAAACAAAAAGATTTTCTCTTGCCAATAAATTAGAAATTCATTCATAAGGAATTCAAGTATCAGAGTTGAGCAAAATTTATAATGGAAGAAATGAAGTATAACCAATCTAGAATTGACAATTTGTGGAATTGTGAGTACGTAAGAGGCGTGGGATAACGGGATTCATATTTGAGAGTGTTGGAGATACACATCTGGGTTCAACCTGACCAGCTGCTGAGCAGGACAGAGAGAAGAGAAGATTCCTAATAACACCTGAGCGAGAAAAGCAATTTTGATGAATGAGCAGAAGTGAGATCATGAGATATGAGTCTGAGAGAATATTACAACACTGTAGCCTCACCAGTGAACTGACCATGGAACACATGGCCTTACACTCACAAAAACAATCATGCATAACTTTTCTATTATAGTTTTTATTGGATAATACACATTCAATATATGTTTATAGCATTCATTATTTTACAAAGGTAAATACTTTAAAGAGAAGGACTCCTCTTTTATTTTGTAACTTTTCCCTCTAATTGTTCATCTTTACAATTATCAGACATTCTCTTTACATAATTCATTTTGCAATGAGGACAGAAAACAGCTTCATCCTTTATTTTTTATTTTCTCCTACAATTAAGTCTCCTTTAGGGCTTGTATATTAATGTTGGCTTTACTGTTTGAAGAACTGAAAATTTGGAGTAAATATTTCCATGTTTCTGTGATAAAAATACTCTGATAAAAAGCAGTTTAGGGGAGGTAAGGCTTCATTTCAGCTCATATGTTACAGTCCATCATTGAAAGAAATCAGTGCCAGAACTCAGGCAGGCAACTTAAGCAGAAACAATGGCAGCATGCTGCTGGCTGCCTTTCTCACAGCTTAATGATTAGCTAGCTTTCTTATTGGGGGCAACCTGCAAGAGGAATGCTGATACTCTCAGGTCACCCGCACCCATTTCATTTAACAATCAAGGCTATCAGCAGAGATGTTCTTACAGATGTTCTCTCTGTCCCTCCCCTCCCGTTCAACCCATGCTCCCAATTTCCTCAGGAGATCTTATCTTTTTCTACTTCCCATGGAAATTAGATCTATGTATGTCTCTCTTAAGATCCTCATTTGTTGTCTAGGTTCTCTGGGATTGTGATTTAGATTGATTTTCTTTGCTTTATGTTTAAAAACCACTTATGAGTGAATACATGCACTAATTGTCTTTCTGGGTTTGGGTTACCTCACTCAAAATGATGTTTACTAGCTCCATCCATTTGCCTGCAAAATGTAAGATGTTGTTATTTTTTTCAATATCAAAAGGAAAAAAGAAAGCATAATTAACAAATGGTGATGGTTTACCTGGATATCAACATGTAGAAGAATAAAAATAGATCCGTATCTATCACCACCTACAAAACTCAAGTCCAAATGGATCAAAGACCTCAACCTAAAGCCAACCATACTTAACCTCATAGAAGAGAAAGTGAGAAGTACACTTGAATGCATTGGCACAGGAGACAAGATCCTAATTGTAATAATTGTAGCAAAGATACTGTGAGAAATAATTAATAAATGGGACCTCCTAAAACTGAAAAGCTTCTGTAAAAAGACACACTCAACAAGGCAAAATGACAGCCTACAAAATGGGAAAAGATCTTCACCAACCCCATATCAGACAGAAGTCTGATCTCCAAAATATACAAAGAACTCAAGAAATTGATAATCAAAAGAACAAATAATCCAATAAAAATATGGAATACAGACCTAAACAGAGAACTATCAGGAGAGGAATCTAAAATGGCTGAAAGGCACTTATGAAAATGCTCAACATCCTTAGTCATCAGAGAAATGCAAATCAAAACAACTCTGAGATTCCATCTTACACCTGTAAGAGTGGGAAAGATCAAAAACACTGATGATGACTTATGCTGGAGAGGTTATGGGGTAAAGGGAACACTCCTTTATTGCTGGTGGGACTGCAAGCTGGTACATCCCCTTTGGATGTTAGTGTGACGATTTCTCAGAAAATTAGCAAGCAACCTTCCTCAAGACCCAGTAATACCACTTTTGGATATATATCCAAAGGATGCTCAATTGTGCCTCAAGGACATGTGCTCAACTATGTTCATAATAGCATAGCAGAACCTGGAAACAACTTAAATGCCAATCGACCGAAGAATAAATAAGGAAAATGTAGTACATTTACACAATGGAGTATTACCCAGTAGAAAAAATAATGACATCTTGATATTTTTCTTTATGTTCTGATAACTTTCTGAGAAAATAGCAAAAATTAATATTTTAAAGATGATTTCTTATAAGTATGTGAAGTGTAGTATTTCCAATTTTTTAATATTAACTCTAGACAAGAATCAATTATCAAATAATCTGGCTAGTAGTTTCATTCTAACATTAATATGTTTGATTATGAACTTTGTATATGTAAGTTATATTATTAAAACATAAAATAGAAGTAAATATAATTATGTGTCAATACAAAAATTTATACAATAAAATCAGAAAATAATTTAGTATACCATAAAATTATACATAAAGGTATGTTTTTCAACATATATTTCAAAGGAAAACAAATTTCAAAGCCTAAGTTATTTTTTATCAATCAGTAGGTATTGTGATACCAATCAGTTTAGACTTGTTTGTCTAGTACAGAATCACACCAGATAGAATAAGTACAGCCTCCATAAATATTCCTAATTTATTAGATTTTTAATACATTTATTATTTTATGAGAGTGTCTCAGAGTCACAAATTGACCTACTGTAGTCGTGTTAGAGTTGAATTCATGTTTCATGGTCTATGAATTAACTTCATAGAAGAAATAAGGCTCATAAGATGAGGAATGAAAAATAGATGAAATTTGTGTTAGAATTCACAAACCAGTGCTGGGAGCGCTCACTGGGCTAAGCTGGAGCTTTAGAGACATTGAAAAAGTAACGGCTTCATAGAAAGAAACTTCTAGAAGATAAAAATGTAAGAGGTTTAGGAATCACAAGTGGCCAATCATGATGGAGGCCTGAACTCAGAAAAGAACAGAATTTTTCAAAGTACTTTTGTATTCAAATGCAAATGTCAACCCTGAGTGCTACCTTTGTTCTGACCACTTCTGCCATATACTTTATCTTCTGCCATTAAACATAGTGTATTGTGTGAGCCACTGGATTGTAGATTTTTTTTTTTGGCTTAGCTGATAAATAGCTACTGATTTATGTGTGTTTCATTCACATGTATGGAGGGCATTCTATACACATTGTTGTCTATAGTTGTGGCCTCAGTGTTTTATATTGTTAACAGAAAAGTGGTCAACTTTCCAAATACATGTCTATAAATTGAGTAGTAAATTAGAAGTCTTCAGATAATCCTCAAAATTTGATGGAGGAATGTGTCATGTGTTGGGGAGAAAGCTTCTGGATATTCATTGGCTAATATTAGGGGAAATTCTGACATCTTTACATCCCATTGAAATTCAGAAAATCAAAAACATATTTCCAGATCTCACACAGAAAATTGAAAGTATGTTTTTATAAATTACATTACCTTTCAGGGAAAGAAAATAGTTTTGTAGTCAGTCAAGAAATTTTTGCCCATATAGAACAGTGAATATTTAAGGATTATGCATAATCTTTCAATATTATGAGCTATATCACTTTTCATTAGGTAACTAAGAAAGATTCACATTTTATACTATGAGATTTAACAATAACTTATCAATTTCATGGCTCCGTAAATACTCAGAGAGTGTTTTATCTAAATGCTAACTTAGATTTGGAATACAAAGTTCCCACAGATGTGGATTAAAGGTGTCCCCATTTTCTTCTTCAGGGGAATCTTGAGGAGTTTCGCTCTTTTCATCTTCCAGTCACAACTTCCCTTCAGGGGAGGCTCTTCCTTGGTAAGTCTTACATGTTTCTCTTTGTGAGTTTAGTTTAGTATGATCTGAATGTCTATCTTAAAGTAGAAGAGAAATAGAGATGTCAAGATCATTCACCAATTGCAGCATTATGTTAAATGGGAGACCATAACTTTGCTACTATTTCAATAATTCTAAAGTTAAAAGTACTTTTAAAAGCTGTCATTGTAAACTTGAAATTATATGCTTGTTTAGATACTGGTGATTTTCTGAGTCTAGAATTATACTATCATTGCTGATCATTCTTGTTTAAATAGTATATTTTGAAATACCTCCGGTTATAAGCAACTGTGGAAAAGCCATCTTTGGAGAGATCTAAAATTAGAGTGGACATTCACTTTCTTCTTCAGGTGTCATGAGCATCACATTCAGGACATCATTGCTTAAATCATCAAATGACAGTTCCAAGCATGCTTTATTCTCAGATAATTTTGTTTTATTTTTCAAGACAGGATTTGGCAGTGTATTTCAGCCTGGCTTTGAACTTATAGTCTTCCTACCTCAGTCTCTGAATGCAGAACTAAAGGAATACACCACCATGCACTGCTTTCTATCAGCAAAAAACATTTGTTTTCATGTGCACTGGTGTTTTTGCCAGCAAGTATGTTCATATGAGCGTGTCATATCTTCTGGAATTGGAGTGCAGACAGTTGTGAGCTGCTATGTGGGTGCTGGAATTGAACCCAAGTCCTCTGGAAGAGCAGCCAGTGGTCATAAGCACTGAGTCATATCCCCAGAAACCCCTGATACCCTTTCTTAAAGTGGAATTTAAAGTTTAATCATGTGCATATGTGTGTATAGGTATGTGCATAGGATTCTGTGAATGACTAAGGAGTCTTAAAGTGGGCATCTCATTTCCAGGAGTTGTAGTTGCAGGCAGTTACACACTACCTAGCGTGAGGGCTGGGAACAAAGCAGGGATCTCTACAAAGCAGTTTGCTCTCTCAAACACTTAGCTGCCTCTTCTGCCTCAAGCACTAGAAACTTGGAAGAGATATGTCCACCCATGATAAATGCTAAGGCTGGAGACTAGAAAGTGACCTGGGTAATTGAAATGCTTGCTAAACAAGTATGGAAATCAGAGTTTGTATCCTCATCACTCACACAAATGTTGGATGGTATTGGTGGCCCTGCCCATAACTCCAGCTTCAGCAGGTAAAGAAGGGTTGTGTTCTTCTTCCTCAAGATTATTGGCTACCAATCTGAAAGGGTGGAGGTAACAGAAGCAGCAAACAAGATTCATATGGCTATAAATATGATGAAGATAGCCTTCCAGGAGATAACTTTAGGGAGAAAACTCAACTTTATTCCAGAGTATAAGAATTATATAAGATTGGAAAGCCTAAGGACAAACCCTAATGTGCATTAAGTGGCTGGCTCCTATCATATTGCTGCATTAGTGGAAGCACAGGCTTATCAAAATGCCTAGAATCATAACTCAATATATGGCACTAGGGAAATAGTGTGGGGAACTAAGTCAGGGGTCATCCTTGAGATAAGTTGGGCATCTGGGCATAGAGACCTTCTCCAAATAATAGCAGAACGAAAGCAGGAAGCCTCACTGGGGAGGGAGTCCTTAATGTTGCCTAGCTTGGATAAATCTGATAGGCCACAGTAAGCTGCAACCTCTAAACCATAGAGCCTCCCAATACCAGGTGATCTCCAGAAAATGTTGGTTAACAAGATTTGTCATCTGGGAAAGCTATACATTTGACTGAAAAACAAACCCTGCCCCAGTGAGCAAAGTGAGTGATTAAGAATTATTCCTGAAATCCAACTCAAATGTCCATGCATATAAACACACACTTATATTTACAAACCCACACATGTGCACCTATGCACATGCAAACTATGTACACACATATATAAAAACACCATACATGACAACAAGTTTTGAAAATTGAATTTAATTGATATTGATTAATTGATATTGATAGTGTCGTGGTAAGAAATATATTTTATAATTATATATGTGCATACATATATGACTACATATATATTATGTATATATACACTTATGAATATATACATACATATATATGGATACAATGTTGTGGATGAAAGTTTGAGAGACTTGAAGCAATACTTAGTAAGTATATTTTAATATATCACTTCTGGGAAGTTGAGGAAGTAGGAGAATTCACGAGTTGTTATTACGGGAAATCAAATTGCCAAGTGATTGAGAAAGAAACCTGATATCACAGGACTATCTCCACAGTATCTGTCTAAATCAATATCTAAGTTCCATACTATGGCTACTGCGTGGTAAGATTCCTTAGTGAGATTAGCTCAGCATTGTTGTTGGCTCTTTTTTTTTTTCAATTTTATTTTCAGTGGCAAACTTGCAGGTGTTACACTATAAAGAAAAGGCATTAATATCAGAAGAGTATAGTAAAAATTCCTTTAACCAGTGTCTTTCCACACATGAAACTGGTAGAAAATGAGCATCGGTTCTCATGCGGCAACAGATAATGTCTTCTGGACAGTGTCCTGGTTTCCCTAGTCTGAGCTTTTACAGCAGAACTAACAACTCATGTGTCAAACCCCTGACCAAGTCTACAAGAAGCAGTTTTTATATTAAATGATACTTTCAGGACACTCCAGTCTAGATACCATTACTCTGCAGTCTTACTGATTATCCATATGGCTTATCTGAGGTTTCCTTCAATTCAGGACTAAATGTTGCTAAAGTAATTTGAAATCTATTTAAATATTTTGTTAACCAGAATTAATTTTATAGTTCATCCCTTTAGAAACCCCACATTTCACTGAAATACAGATATACTTTCTCCATGATGTTGCTTTATCAAAGTTAACAATAAGCTTAACCCAGTAGAATCCTTGGAGTCCATAATCACTCATACTTCCAGTCTCCTCCACACAGCTGGATCATCTAACGTCTCCATTTAAGGAGTCACCTTCTGTGTTACCAAGTTAGAATGCATGTTCTCTAGCACATATTAGAAGTATTATCTTGAAGTGTATTTCTCTTCTGTATCATTAGAAATGACCTTTTATGACCTCCATCTAAATAGACTAACAGATTCATCAATTTTATTACTTCGTTTTGAAACACTTTCCTGTTCAGTACTCTCAGTAGTAAAACACTTAACAAAATTGTTTGAGCTTCTAATACTAACCACATGTATGAATGCTATCTCACATCAACTTAGTTTACCACCTACTAGAACATAATGGCTATTTAAACAGCATTGTTCAAGGTTTCTGATGAAGTAATCCACCTCAAACCAAATAGCACAGCCACAATAATCACTTATGAGCCTGGATAGATGGTTCAGCAGTTAAGAGCACTTGTGGCATCACTTAAGTCTTCAGTTAAGGGTGATAGTAATGGAATTCAGGTTGTCTACAACAACAACAAGTACACTAAGCCACTGATCCAGGTCTCTAGTTCCTATCAGGATTTTCTGAATATGAGGATATCTGTGGGGACCCCTCCTTTCTCTTACACACATACCCTTGAGATATTTGTGCCTGAGTACTTTTCCTGTCCAAGATACCCCTCTCAAGGGTCAGCGTTTGCTCTTATTACCCCTTAGTTATCTGTTTTTATCCCTTAATATCTTCACTGACACACTCATCTAGTCTTTTAGTGTGAGTGATTCATAACTCATGCAAATCATTTTATCCCCCTCACATCTCATTCCTGAGAACTCACAAAATTTATTTCTCACCGCATTCATTTCTCAACTTATGACAAATTATAATTTAACTCATATTTTCCCATGGAAACATCTTTGCCTTTCTATTCCTCTCGGCTTAGGGGTACACTTTCTTTAGAACAAACTCTTGGCATTCCCATTCCTCTGGGTTTAGGAGTACACTTTCTGATGAAGAAACTCTTGGCCTTCCCATTTCTCTGGGTTTATGGGTGCATCATCGGAAGAAGAAAATCTTTGTCTTCCCATTCCTCTGTGTTTAGGGGTACTCTGTCTGAAGAAGAAGCTTTCATATCCTTCAAACTCTCTTATATTTTACAATCTCTCGTGGTATCTTATTACTACCAATGTTGAATATATGGAAAATATTATAGGAAATGAAAAATGTAACTCAGTGTATTTTAAACCATATCCAATATGCTTCATTGAAAACTATCACTTGAATGGGGTAAAAAGAAAAATATTTTGTCTAGAAAAGGAAGGTAACGTACACCAAATAGAATATTGTATCAGTTTTGGTTTAAAATGCTGTCATAAGCCGGGCGGTGGTGGCGCATGCCTTTAATCCCAGCACTCGGGAGGCAGAGGCAGGCGGATCTCTGTGAGTTCGAGACCAGCCTGGACTACAAGAGCTAGTGCCTGGACAGGCTCCCAAACCACAGAGAAACCCTGTCTCGAAAAACCAAATGCAATAAAAATAAATAAATAAATAAATAAATAAATAAATAAAATGCTGTCATAAAACACCATGATAAAGAGAAACTTGTGGAGAAGGGTTTTATTTAAAATTACAATTCAACAACACAGTCCATATCAAAACAATTCAGGGAAGGAGCTCAAGGCAGGAACCTAGATACAGGGTTTAAATCAGAAGCCAAGGAGGATGCTGCTTTAGTGGCTTTATCTCAATAGCTTGCTCAGCCTGTTTTCTATTCACTTCAGGACCACATGTCTAGAAGTGGCATCTCCCATAGTGAGCTGAGACCTGCCACACCAGTCGTTAATCAAAAAAGGTCTCACAGGAGGGAAGATTTTATTAATGTGGTTACTTCTTCCCAGATGACTTGACCTTGTGCCACATTTACTGAACACTAACCAGATCAAAGGTCATGCTGGGATATTTCAGCATTTAACTTGTCTCAATTTATTGTAAGTTTCAATTGCATTAATATTTTCATTTAGGTGTTTTCTAGTAAATGTGATTTAACAGTCAGTATCCATGGACTGTACTGATTAAACTAATCATGGATTAAAATTTAGAAATACATACTTCTATACAGAACATATAAAATCTCTCTATTTGTGTCACTTTTCATTTTTGTCTAAATAATTCAGTATAATAATTTATGTAGCACCTTAACTGAAATCAGAATTAAAAGTGGTCCAGAGATTCTTCAGAGAATATAGGGTAATATGTGCAGACTCTGTGCATACTACACACAGTTTATTTTTATAAAGTATTTCAGCATTGATGGGTTGTGGCATCCACAAGAGATACTGATGCCTTACTAAGGAAACAGAGAACTATTTCATTGTATCCCATAGCTTGCAATATGTGGTAATATCAGTGAGAACAGTTCTAGAGCCATTGTATGCGTATGTATGTGTGCCTGCATGTGTGTTTATAATGTATAAGCATTATTTATATAATTATTCAATAAGTAAATAAAGCCATATGTTCTTATATTAATTTTAAAATATAATGACATATTTAGTCAGTGTATTTTGGCACATTTGTACACACATTTATCATGACCAAAATGTGACATAATGCTTCTCTCTGAAGTACTCATCTGTATTTATAAACTCAGGACTCATTTTTCAGTGTCACCAATAGAAAGCTGCAAACTGTACACCACTCATCACCTCTAGACTTAATACTTGCTTTCATATGAAACAACTGTTTTTAATTCATAGCAGAATTTCTTGACCATTTTCTCCAGATACTAATTAATTTACTTTTCTCCATATACATAATGAACTAAAACTTGTAATTGTATTTCATTGCATTGATGGTAATCTACAGGAGACTCGATCCCAACGTTCTTGTTACTTTCAGGAAACTGACTTTACAATTCCTATCAATGGTCTGAGGGAACTGAATTAATAGAAGGATTTACCCCCTTTTATTTATTCTACCAAGGCCAAGTCTCTAGAGGAGTGCTTCATATTGCAGACATTGCATTCTCTGGTTTTCTGGCTGGCTAAATGGGATGTTAACATCGATTGGCACTATTTCTCTGTCACCTGAGAACAGCTGTAGGCTTTGTGGTGGGCTACTGTTTCACTTCCTTCTCATGTCTTTTTTTAAAATTGGGCATCACTAAACCAAATGTCTTCCATGCTTATGGGACCGCAACTTCCTTTTATGAGGAATGAATTCTTGTAAATGTGTAGTGCACCCGGAATTCAAACCACACCACATTGGTTATGTCAAGCCTGTAACAAATAATATCAGATTCTCTGAAAGTGTGGGCAGCTCAGACATGTGCTGTTATGAAACTGTTGCCCTCTGGTGAATTCAGGACTATTACTAAGATTTTGTAAAGCTGAGCATAGACTGAGATAGTAAGTTCTTTTTGTACTACAGCCATTTTAAATTCACTCCATGAGAAACTGAAGTAGGATCCAGAACTTTCCTTATAATTTTTAAAAAATTAAAAATGGACATTATAATTTTCAATATTTAATATTTAAAACAATGTGAATTTTTGCTAAGGCTCTGATTATTCCTTACTGAGGCTTGTCTTCCCTGACTGTCCAAGTGGGCCAGATCCTGTAACAGACCACAAGTACCAAGTGGTATCACTGTGAACAATACTATCTTGTGTGTTAAGGTGCTTACTTTATTGTCATGGCCAGGATCTGTAGGTATTTAAAGCTAGTATCTCTCTTCAGTGGATTTTGGGTTTCTCCAGAAGCATCATCAATCTCTAAAGATTTGGCAGTGTCGGTCATTTAAGTGGTAAACCCTCAGGACACTCTGTTTAAACATTTCCTAACAAAACGCTTCTTGCCTCAACTGTACATTCTTTTTCCTAAAGTATTTTGTCTGCCTGACCCTCTTTGTATAAGGTTCTTTTCACCCTTTGCATTTATCCAAGAGTGATAATGAAAGCCACCCCAACTTTAACAAAGTTGTTTAATCTACCATCCCTTCTGATTCTACTCCACTCTCATATTGAGATGCATTCGTCATCCTTCAAATTCTTGAAGTCAGTGGAGGCCTTCTTCAGCACAATTCTCTCTCCAGGGCAGTCTTCAGACATAAAATTTCGTATTATCTCAAAGTAGGTGACAGATTTAAATGATAGTTACAGTTTACGTATCTCTTTGATCATTAAGGACGAACATTGAAAAGAATGAGAAATCTACCACTAAAGTTGGTAGAAATCTTATAAACCTACAATACATTTGGATGTGAAAAGGTTGCTATTATGTGCATTTCAAGTGCTTATAATTTAGTATAGATTATCCTCAGATAAAATTGCTTAATGAGAATAATTTAAAAATCCCTTGAAGGATTCAAAAAATGGAAAATTTGTAGGATTAGTGCTAAAACACATGGGGAAATTGAACTGTGGGGTCTGCTTACAACATGAAATAGAAGGTGGAGGTTTATCTTCCTTCAAATATTGCCTTATGAGAGTTCATTATATACTTACAATGAAAATTCTGGGAGATTGTCATCAAAAAAGTATATAGACTAGAAATTTTTTCCTCCTCAAGACAGTAGATACTCATATTAAACAGGAAACCATAATAACACATAGAAATGGTTGTCAGAGGAAAACAATCTTTTCAAAAGAAAGGAAATCTAAAAGACTTTATTATATAATAGTATGCAAATTTATTACGGGGAAATTAAAATGACAAATGATTATCATGATTTACACATTGTAAACAGTTATCTTGTATTAAACTCATTTTATGACATTCAAATAAGTAAATTGTACAGTCGTAGAACATTTGAAGTTGCTTATTTAAGTAGTGAAGATATATCACAATCACAAAATACAGGAAGTAACTATGATTGAAATACCTCATAAAATTCCAAATATAAATAGTAAGCAAATACCAATTAAAGTTTCCATTCGAAGAATGTATATTTTGAAACAGTTAACTAATGTATATTTTGAAACAGTTAACAGCTGTGTCATCTAGGAACCAAACTTGTAAGAACAGGTAAAGATATCATGAACAGACAAATGCCCCGCTTTATATTAAATATCATTTCTGATTTCAGGATGCATTTATGTTGAGCCTGAAGAATTTGGAATCATTTTTACTTTGGCTTAACTTGCAATGGAATGCAGTAACTGAGTTGTTGTGGTTGATGAGAAAGACAACAGAGAACTTAACAAAACTGAGGACGCTGATGTTTCATGATGCTCTCATGACTCTCACGCTTTATCCGAACAGAAGAAGTGCTAAGCTTGAGGTCTGGCAAAATGCATGTGTGTTTCTGTTCACCTGGAGAGACATGGGAAAGAACAAGAGCAGATACAAAAGAGCATGAGACGGCAAGTTAAAAAAGCACAGGCTTTTGAAGAAAATACAGTTTTCCTCCTTCGAATTTGTGAAAGAAGTTATAGCAAAGTTGACTTTGTTGTGACTAGGGATGGACAGGTGTTCTTACTTTTAAGACTACAGTGCCAATTAGGAAAACCACTTACCTGCAATATGGCCTTGAAGATTCTTTGATATCTCCTGTACTGGAAATATTTGTAAGAAACTGGACTAGAACAGAGACATGGCTTTGCTGTATGGAGACCGAGAAACTGCTTTGAAATGGGATGTGTGTATAGTGTTTACAGTACATAGTAACATTTCAAGTTATTTGTTTATTATTTTTGGCATAGGATTTCAGTGGATAGCTTCACTGTCCTGGGACTCACTGTGTAGACGAGGATGCCCTTGAAAAGATTCTTCTGTCTCTGTCTCTCAAATATGGAGATTAAAAGCAAGCACCATCATAAATAGTTATTTTTAAAGTTCTTATTGATAATAGTATTTGAAACACTGTGGTTTCAAGGAACTTTTAATAATATCTGTGATCTATTTACAGCAATTTTTCTAGTTTAATTTGTCATAATAGTGACACAGGAATTGACAGTCTGTGTATATTCAGTCATTTTCAAAAAATCTCTCTGATTTTGTGCTTTATAAATACTGATTAAATTATAAAATATCATTTTTATTTTAACTTTCAAACTTGAGAAGAATATAAATTTTAGTGCAATTTTATTCTCTAATATAGAATGCAATCTCATCCAAGGGCAGATTTATAGAAAACCAATGTAAAGGTTTTTGGAGGCATAAAAATACTGAGACATAAAGTATTTTAACAGAACAACCTAATTACATCTGTATAATTCAGTAAGCTCACAGCTTTTAGTGGTGAATTATTGAGAACATGAAAACAATTAGCAAAAGAAATCATTTTTAAATTGGACTGTAGGATTTTGGCTCCCATCTATAGCATTTTATTCTTTCCAGTAGTTAAAATAAAATTTGGCCAATGTAAATTGTTGAAATAAGAGCTGCGGGGCTGCGTCCCCAACACCCTGGCCACTTGGCTAGCTTATGCCCAAAATAACAACACACAAACTGTATTCATTTAAGAACTGCTTGGCCCATGAACTCTAGCCCTTACAGGCTAATTCTCGCACCTGGACTAGCCCATTTCTAATGATGTGTGTAAGCACCCCAAGGTGCGCTTACCGGGAAGAGTCTAGCCTCCGTCCATCCTGGTGTCTCTGCTCCAGAGAGCAGAGCTGTTGGGTCTCTCCGGGAGCAGAGCAGAGTCTGACCTCACTTCCTCTTCCGCCCAGAATTCTATTCTGTTTCCTCCTCCCATCTATGTTCTAAGCTATGAGGCCAAGCAGTTGGTTTATTATAATTAACCAATTACCTTCCTCCACCAGTAAATCTTAATCTACCCAATGTACATAAACTGCAGTACATTAGCTGAATGATTTTTCTCATAATTTATAATGAAATACCCCTCTGTAAAACTTGTGTTGGTAAGCTTTTAATTTGTGCCTCATTTCCTTTTGGGTAATTCCTCAGGCAGCAGCATTGTCGGGTCGTATCTGCATGGGAAGGATGGTGTTTCCCAATGGCTCAAATGCAGCAAGGGTTCATTTGTTGTTCACTAGGTGAACTGGTGAGCTAGCATGTTGACATTGGAATTTCTTTTGGGGAAAAAAGTTAGAGGCCAGATTAGCACCTCCAGTTTCATCATCAAACCGACTCCAGGTTTGGTTAATCCTAACACGAGGAAGGTGAGTGAGTCTCTTTCTTGTAGTTCTGTCGTCTCTAGATTTCTATACAAGGTGTCCTGCTCAGTCATGAGAGTGCTCCAAGTGACTGAAATATAGAACCTTTTCTGTGAATGCCTGTTTTTTTCATACCTCTTACCTTCTTTACACCAGATCTCAGGAGATGCTCTCAAATATTATCTGTCAGGTTTACAAAACAACATTAAGCAATTATCTTGGATTTCCACATTCTGTGGTGGGACAGGAAGATCTGAAACTACTAGAAACCAGTGTGTGCAGTAGGGACCCGAGATTGTCCTGTTGATGTCATGTCACCTTAAGGAATGAAGAAAGATTTCTTTATTGCATAGCTTACAACAAGAGCAAACTCGACTCTAAATTCAGCACTTCTCTCCCTGTATCATGATTTTGGTTATAGTTGTGGGCAAGGGACACAGAATATTACATAGTTAAAACTAAAGCTACACATTCCTCTTAGGTTGTAAAAGATGATTTCTTGGAAATTCAAGGCATAGTAATGTTGGTTATTCTGTTTTAATAAAGTCAGATGAAACTTAAAACTGGCTGAGTATACAATAGAATGGTACTTTGAGTATACAGTTTTCAGTGATACCAAGACATGTGTTGATTAGGGTATCAATTACAGTGAAACACCATGCTTAAGAATGGTGCCTGATGTGTGGTGGTTGACACATATCTTTAATTCTAGTACTCAGGAGGCAGAGACATGCAAATCTCTGTGAATTCCAGCCCAGCCTTGTCTACAGGGCAATTTCAAGAATATCCAAGCCTGTCTTGCAAAACCAAACCAAAACAAACAAACAAACAAAAAAAGATGGCCACAAAAGCAAGTTGGGTTTAAATAAATTTGGCTTGCATTTTCACATTGAGAAAACATGGACAAGAAGTCAAATAGGGCAGGAACCTGAAGGCAAGAGCTGATGCAGAGGCTATCGAGGGGTACTGTTTACTGTCTTGCTCAACATGGTTTGCTAAGTCTGCTTTCTTTTTATTTTATTTTATTTTATATTATTTATTTTATTAAAAATTTCTGCCTCCTCCCCGTCTTTCTTTTCCCTCCCCATCCTCCCACTCCCCACAATCCACTCTCCTCCCCCTCTCCAGTCCGAAGAGTGGTCAGGGCTCCCTGCCCTGTGGGCAGTCCAAGGTCCTACCCCCTCCATCCTGGTCTAGGAAAATGAGCATCCAAACAGGCTAGGCTCCCACAAGCCAGTACATGCAGTAGGATCAAAACCCAGGGCCATTGTCCTTGGCTTCTCAGCAGCCCTCATTGTCCACCATATTCAGAGAGTCCAGTTTTATCCCATGCTTTTTCGGTCCTAGTCCTGCTGGCCTTGGTCCCCAACTAGGTCCTTGAGTAGCTGAGGAGAGAGAGCCTGAAATGGCCCGATCCTATAGCCATACTATTGAATATCTTGCATATCACCATAGAACATTCATCTGGCGATGGATGGAGATAGAGACAGAGACCCACATTGGAGCAATGGACTGAGCTCCCAAGGTCCAAATGAGGAAGCGAAGGAGGGAGAACATGAGCAAGAAAGTCAAGACCATGAGGGGGGCATCCGCCCACTGAGACGGTGGGGCTGATCTATTGGGAGCTCACCAAGGCCAGCTGGACTGGGACTAAGTCTGCTTTCTTATAAAACTAGCCCAAAGATGACCCCACCCCCAATGGACTGGGCTTTCCCCATCAACCACTAAAATCACCCTACATTCTTATCTACAGTCTGATTTTATTGATCTTACAACATTTTCTCAATGGAGAGTCTTTTCTCTCAGATGGGCTTTAGCTTATGTCAAGATGACATACAACTTACCAGCACAAGCAATCTTATTAATTTGGATGCAAGGTCAGAGCAAAGTTCAATCTCTTTGATGACAAGAGGGATTTTTCAAAGAGAAGTATCACCACAGAGGTTGACAAAAACACTTACTATAAGAGGCAAAAGTGTCTGTGTCTGGTGAAGTTTGAAAAGAACCATTGTGTATCAGATCAACAATTCTTCACCAGATAAATACTTGGCATACGAGCATGAATGAGTAAGAGTTTTCACACAAACCAGCAGATTTCAAAGTGTAAAGAATGTTTTCTAAGTACACTGATATAAAGTGACCAATGTCTAAATCTTATAATTGTCTCGTACCTAAGAAATGAGAAAACAAGGACAACTGATGAGCATATCCTAAGGGGACCATGTGCCCACCACCCAAGGTTCATTTTACGAAGAGACCATTGGTTGAGTATGTTACTAGGTGGTGCAGCACCTGCCAAGGATGCTCTAGTTTTTAATTTTATGCCACAACCTAAAAAGTAACTGATGAAGCAGAAGGTAAAATACACAAATAAATCAGGAGCATTCTTTTTTAAAATTGAATTAAATTGGCTCACATTTCATAAAGAGATTCTTATGTTTCTAACATAAATACAGATTAATAGTCAATCTTTTCCAATGTCTTTCTTCTGAAATAAGTATGAGCTTAAAGTAATCCAAAACTTTCTTAAAATATTTTATATATTATAACCATTTTTTGAATAAAAATGAGCAGTTTCATAAGAATGGTGTGATATTTTATAATATAAAACATATTCAATTTCTAAACTGAGCATAAAGAAGCATTGAATTTCTTACTAATATCACAGCTGCTATTTGCTGTTATGGGTTCATTCTTCTCCTTTACACAGACCCTCCCCATAATCCTTACCTCCTCCTAATACATAGGAGTTACCAAGCACTGGCTTAACTACTTTGTGATGCATAATTTAAGTCCCACGTGGGGGCACATTGTAGAGTTAAAGCTTTGGCTGACTTTTCTAATTTCCATATAAAAAGCCAAACCTTACATTCTTATGACATCTCAGCTGACCAAGAACCTGTGACACAACAATTTTAAAGGTTTTTATAGGCTTTCCTTCAAAGAAGGACAATTAATTTGAATATTTTTATATGGACACAGTAACATATTTCTATGGGTGACATTGTTCTCTTGACATGATTTTCTTAACTATTTAAATATTTATCTAGTGTAATAGCAATAGTAATAAAATGTACCTCAGCAGCTGCTAGTGAACATGTTTTTGTTGCTGACAATTTCAATTAGAAGACTTGCTGGAGAATCCAATGAAAATGTGGATAATTCTGAAAAGGTCAGTTCTGAATTATTGTTAACCATAACCATTTCCCAAGCCATTAGGCAGATAAAATCCAATTGAAACTGAGAGACATAAAAGTAAATTATTTGAGAGCTTCCCAGATAGATGTGGAGAGTGTCATACATATGTGAAAGACACCTGTCTACAGAAATAACTTCAATTTGATTATCCATAATGGGACTCTCCAGTAAATGTAATTTGGCTATTATCATTTGCAAACCTCATGTCTCAAAGGCATTTTAGTTACTTAGACAGACCATACAATTCAATGAGGTGAAGTGCTAACTGAAGCGCAATTTAACGAACCCATAAAGGAGAATAAGGACAGCAATTCTACTGAATTACAAGAGGAAAAAGTTAAATATAGAAATAACTATGCACTTAGGCATAGCAAATGAATTTTATTGCAATGGAAGGAAGTTGAGGACAAAACTAATAGTGAAAATACATACCAAATAGTTTTTAAAGAGAATTAAAATATATTCATCCCAAATCAATATTTTCTCTTCTTGTCTTGCTGTATTGTTATTTCATGTCTCATTGTTGGTATGTGATGTCAACTTCCTCATTTCATTTTTCTCCTCCTCAAGATGTGCCTTTTTCTTCAATGAAAGACACTGAAACTGGGAATGACGTGAATAAAGATAACTTTGTAATTCTGTACTGAAACTCTGAGTGACAGGTGATTAAAATACAATTTTGTAATTCAACACATTATTCCTAAATAAATCAATTACCTTCATCATGCCTCCAAGATTTTCCAAAGCAGAAATCACAATATATCAATAATTTTGAAATAAACACCCACGTGGAATATTGTGTAGTTATTGGGCTGTGTGGTTGAAATTAGCACTCTGCATAATACAATATGAAAAGTGAATAGAGAACTGAGCATAGTGATTTAAATGTCAAAATGAAATTACAGTTGTGGGAATGTACTAATATTTCATGAATTCTAGTTTTCTCATCTGTATAGTGGGCATGTTTTTCTTGTTTTAAAGAATATTTCATATTGATGAAAGATTCAACATATTATATAAATGTAGCAATTATTAAATATATTCATTCAATGACAGAGCTCCCAAAATAAATTGAGGAATTATGACCAGAAGAAATCACATATAATTGAGGATGTTTCAATAAGTAAAGAAACAGTAAGTATACATGTTATGGAATAATAGACTGAATATAATCACTCTTACAAATAAACCTGATAGACTTTCTCACATATCAGAAAACAAACTCGATAGGAAAATATCTACAGAAAACCTCCATCAAATTGTGACAGAAGGGGAGAAGGTTAGGTTTTCTATATACACACCTCATCACTTAGTAGAAAATGGTGGTGGACACATATGTTGGACCATGACTTATTGAAATAAATTTTTTAATGAGGTGAAAAGAAATTAGTTTTTAAATAACTATAATTTGCAGAGGCACATTATTAATCCCTATATGAACAATACAAACAACAACAATAATACCAAATCATAGCTCGCCTTCTGGAAACATTTGGAAGGACCATGATCTGGAAACAAAGATTTGGTTTACCCTGAATTTTATGTTCTAATTTAGAAGCAGTTTCATGAAGTCTTATAGTTTTACAGTGTGAATCAAGGAAAGTTTAATATGATTGGTACAACAGAGAGTTGGTCACAGAAAAGTTCAAGAAGATTTTAAATAAATCTCAGCTACCTGATAACAGTCTTAACCTTTGGGTTGATGGAAGCCAGTTGTCAGCTAAGTTAATTGTTTCAAATGGTTATTATTTATTAGTCCCACACAGAGGGATTTAGACAGAGATGGTCACATAATGTATTTATGAGGCCCAAAGTCAGCTCAGATAAGACTACTAGCCTCATCAGACCACTGAAATCTGAATCAATAAATAAGTCTTTTCTCTCCCAGCTTCTATCCAAGAATTCTCACTGATGACAGATCATTCTTGGTCAGTCCAGAAGAATTTTTAGGCGCTTGACTTCTAAGAAGTGTTATCTAATTCAGTATCTAACTAAAGTAGAACCTTAAAGCATGCACAAGAAAATGTAAAAAAATGAGAATGGAAAGGTGAATAAAAGCCTTTTTAATGCATTTTTATATTTTTACTACAAATATCTCAGTTGTTAGACTTTAAACGTCGTTTTTGTTAATATTGTTGTATTGTTGGCTTATCAGATATTGATGATAAGTTACTAGGCAATTTTAAACAAAGAAATCATGTCTTATAATAAGACATTTTTGTAGTGGCCACTTAAAATGAATAACAGAAAAGATAACACGAAGATTCATTATCTTTAAGCTCTGTAGATAATAAATTAAATGGCACAAAATGAACTTTCCTTCCTTCTAGTTTCTCTCTTGCTCTCACTCTTCAGGATCTCCTCTTAAACAAAGCAATGCGAACTCTAACTTTTGGGAACTACACCCAAAAGAACAAATGAACTGTGTTTACTTGAGATAACCTTTCTTCTAGGAGGTAGGATAGGGCAGGAAAGCAGGTCACCAGAGGCCTCTAGTTCTTGCCAGGTCTGTCTACTTCCCGGTGACTTGCGTTCCTGCCATATCCTACCTGCTTCTAGCTCCATAGCATTTGCGTTAGTGTCACAAGTTGTATAACAAATAGTGGAAACACAAATCTGTGGCATATCTTTTAGGCACAAATCATAACAATGAAACAGTCTATGGCTGGAATCAGGGGTTTCATTATCAGTGCTAAGTGGTACTGATATCGGTACAGGAATGCTTGGCATTAAAGGAATATTTTCTGGAGAGAATACACTTTGTGAGATCATAGAAATAATAAAATATTAACCCTTCCCTCTCAAAATCTTAAAAATTATGTCTTTGGGAATTTTATATTTCAAATTTAAATTCTAAATTTGTTTAGTTGACATTTGTAGCTAGTGAGACAGATGGACATCTAATTTAGTCTTTAATATATGGTTATTCAATTTTCTAGCAGCATTTATTAAAAAGATATTTTCAGTATACACCTTTAGTAACTTCAACAAAATCAGTAGATTATTATTCATTTTCAATGTTAAGAGAGGTAAATAGAAGCCGTGGCGCACGCCTTTAATCCCAGCACTCGGGAGACAGAGGCAGGCGGATCTCTGTGAGTTTGAGACCAGTGTGGTCTACAAGAGCTAGTTCCATGATAGGCTCCAAAACCACAGCGAAACCCTGTCTCGAAAAACCAAAAAAAAAAAAAAAAAAGAAAGAAAGAACCATGTCATTAAATTATTCAAATGGGATAAGACTAACAGTTTGTCAGCAAATAAGAATAAGAAGTCCACTCATAACTTTCTTATTGTTACATGGCAATATTTATTTTGATTTTTTTAATTGATTTCTGTTGAGCTCTACATTTTTCTCTGCTCTCCTCCCTGTCTCTCCCTTCCCCTTCAACCCTCTCCCAAGGTCCCCATGCTCCCATTTTACTCAGGAGATCTTAACTTTTTCTATTACCCAGGTAGATTAGATATATATATGTTTATCTATTTTGAATATTAGAATTACCAGTCAGCAATGTAACAAATATAGAAGAAGAATCGATTCAACTGTGGTCTTTTGTTTTGTTTTGTTTCAGCCAGGGTTTCTCTGTAGCTTTAGAGCCTGTCATGGTACTAGCTCTTGTAGACCAGGCTGGCCTGGAACTCACAGAAATCTGCCTGCTTCTGCCTTCTGGTGCTGGGATTAAAGGTGTGCACCACCACTGCCCGGCTTCAACTGAGGTCTTACACAACACTTGGGAGCTATAAAGATAAGAATATCACTTGGGACAGAGAACCAAAAAATAAAATCACAAAATATGTCAGCAAAGGGTTCTGTAAGAAACACTGCTTATGTGGGTGCATAGAATTTACAAAGGGCACCAAATGTCAAAATGCAGGAAGCTACTCTCCTATGGCCAAAGATCAGGGTTTTGGTGTAGTTTGCCCCCCAAAGTCTTCACGTGTTTTAATCTCGGTCCTGGTAGTAGTACTACAATAGTAGGAACTATCAGAGATGAGACCGGAAGTGAGATTCTTAGATCCCTGGAAGAATGTCCGAAAAAAAAAAAATGTGCTTGTTTAAAAATGTTTCTGCTACCCAAATAACAACGATCTTCTTATGCTGTTCCTTGTCATACTACAAATAGCATCAAAGGGTGACCGCTCACCAGTTCTGTTGTCACTGGCTTCCATTTCTTATCTCACTTATTCAGTTTTGGGATTATTACCTCACATATTGCAGAAACATAGCACTTTTTTTCCCAAATGAGGAAAAACTTCAGCTTTGTGAGGTCAAGAATGTCTGAAGTCGTCATCTGTTAATGCTGGGCTTAGTCACTCCTAACAAGCCAATGGGTTTATTTCTAGACAGTACATCTGGTTTGAGGGCCCATTTGTTTATTTTTTTTAATGGGATTTTTCTACTTCTGGCAATAAAGGTTCAAATAATAGCACCTATCATAGAAGCCAAATTGCTTCAATTATAGAAATAAATATGGAATAAAACTCCATGTAGAGTGATAGTTTCTCTAATTTTCCTTATATTAGTTCCATTTTCTCTAGACTAAAATGTAAAAGAGCATTACTGAAAATGTAGCAACTACAGATGCATTTTAAATGTGCACATGGAATACAGACATTTCTGCATGGTGCTGGTTTTGTGCCCCTGGGTTAGGGTTAGGGTTAGTTGTTTTTTCCTGTGTAACATAAACCATCATTATGCCTTGACCCAACATTTGAGGTAGGCTGGCAGTCACTGGAGAGCCTGTCCTCATGTTTGGAACACTGGCAATATTTCTCTAAGAAAGTCATTGGACATTATTTTCTGTGGGAAGTGGATGGAGTGCAAAGTGAAAGTATATAGTTTATATGATAATAGCCAGGTTCAGGATGCCATCATCCTGCATGCCGCAGACCCGTAGCAAAGGCAAGGCCTTCCTCTGGTCCAAATACAGATGTTAACGGTGTGTTCAGAAAATACTGCCAGCAACTTCATCATCCTGGACGGCTGCAGCCTGACACTGCTCTCCTCCAGACACCATATCTCTTTTGTTATTACTTTATCCAGATTGGCTGCCCACCTCCTTGTTCCTATTGTATATAATAAACCTGCTGAATTTCCAGGTGATTCTGCTACATCTTCATCTGAGGAACTTACCCATCCAGTCCCACTTTCTCTGTATGTGCCTGTCATTTCTTCAAACCCTGTGACCAGAGTAAAGTCAAGTCCTAATTCATATAGGTTGTGGCAGTTTGGGGTTTTTCTTTATTTTTCTAGATTCTGAAGATCAGTTGTTCATTTCCCCCTTATTGAAAATACATGAAGCTTTTTCCTTTTCTGAGAATGCAACACTCTTGTATATTTGTAATTAAAACAAAAAGAAAAAAGAGAAATAAATCATTTTTGATTTAATAACATAACTTCTATGTTACGTAGAATAGTTTTAAGATTGTTCATATACTGAAGTCTGTTATTTATGGATATAGGGCATGGTCTCTTCTGTTATTTAACCACTCTGATGTTTCTGTAAATTTGCTCATTTACTCTGTGTGGTGTGGGTGTATGTATGTCTCTGTGTGGGATGGGGCATGTGTAGAGATCGGAGGACAACTGGGGAATGATTATCAATGCTAAGGATATGACTCAATCAGTAAAACATTTATTGTGCAAGCATGAGGACCTGAGTTCTAACCCCAGTATCCACATAAAAAGCCGATCATGGTAGCATTCGACGATAATCCTACGATTGCAAGGGGTAGAGACAAGAAAAGCTTCAGTGAAGGAGTCTGAGGGTAATAAGCATAACTTCATAAAATACAATTCCATAATTAGTTTATCACTGTGTTTAAGTATTTTAGCAGAATTAATCAATAGATGAATCTGTCTGTTTTCTAGCTACATTTAACATTTACGTTGGTACAATTTTTTACTTACTTTTCAGACTTTGTGCTAAGATACTATGACCAAGACAACTTATAGACGAAATACTTTATTGGGGGTTTATAGTTTCAGAATGTGAGTTCATAACTATCATGCCGGGAAGAACAGCAGCACAGAGGCAGGCATGGTGTCAGGGTAGTAGCTGAGAGCTTACATCAGATCCACTGTCAAACACTCAAAAGGAGACTTATGGTGGTCATTGCTTTCAAAACACCACAATAATCAGTAAGCTCAATTTACTTTGGAAGCAAGAGTTATAATATGTTTACCTATAAAACAGACCAACATATTAATTTTTAAATTCACAGACTACTATTGTAAAAGCAGAGGATAGTGTGAATGCCTTATTATTGGCATCTCTTAGAAGAAAACAGCAGTAAGGTTGCAATGAAGCTGTTGCTACTGCAGGTCTGTCAGCTTATTGTCACTGTCCAGCTTCCTCATGGGATTCATTACCTATGACAGTAAACAGTGTTTGTCCTCTGAAACAGGACAGATAACTTTTAACACGGCAGTTTTCATCCCCCTGTTTGCCATCTGTGTACTAAAGAAACAGCGTCCATGGATATCAAATTGATTTCATATGCAACTATACCATTAGCAAATGACATGAAAAGTAGATACCGCTCTAAAAGTGCTAATGCTCAGCATGACTGAAGCTGCGTAGCTAAGTGAATTAAGAAAATGTGTTTTATTAACAAAGTTATAGATGTAATTACTTATGATTGCATACTGTAATCAATTAAGTTATTCATTTGATGCTCATTTCCATATCTAGATCATGTGATTGAAGGTTTGTTTGGAATTTCCCTCTCTTTGTTCATTACTTTGTTAATATTTACTTTACACAGAAAAAGGGCTTTTGAATTATCTTCCTTTACAGTTTAATCTTTGTTTAGTTGTTGCTGCGAAGCTCACTCATGTAGTAGTTCTGTACATCTGATCAATTTTCCACATTTTCTCTATATTTTTCATCCTGAAGGCAGATTTCAATTTAATACTATTCTTGTTAAAACAATAAATCAAGATTGTAGTCTCGGGACTCTAGGGGACATTTTTATTACAGCCCAAACCATACAACATTAAATTTACCCTGCTATCACTTCTTAAGTATATAGTGCCAATACTGTGAACTATTTGTCTGCCACAGTAGAGTAAGGTTTAGTACTCTAGGGAATATTTAACATCAAAAACAACTGAGGATCATCCAGTACTAAAATTTTATCAGTAAATGTGATAACCTATGTGATGTGTTTTTACTTGCCATAAAATTTGTATTTTGAATTTTTTTTGTATTTAGTTCCTTAGTCTATACATTGGATGTGTGTGTGTGTGTGTGTGTGTGTGTGTGTGTGTGTGTGTGTGAACTTGTGTACATTTGTGTGTGGAGGCTTAGACTCATTTGCCATGGTGCGTGTATTGAAGTCAATGGACAATCTCAGATATGGGTCCTCAACTTCTGTTCTGTTCTGTCTGGGACAGGGTCTCTGTTTTTGGTTGGTTCTGCTGCCTTTACAGAGTAGCTAGCTTGCAAGCATCTGGTGCTTACCCTTTGTCTGCTTACAGTCTCTACATAGGAGCTCTGCGTAACAGTGGTAAACACTATCAGGTCAGGCTTTGTGTCAGTTCTGAAAAATCTGAGCTCAGGTCTCATGTGTGTTTACAACAGAAGCTTTAGCCATCCAGTCTCATTCTACACCACCTAGCTCTATATTATTATAAAATAACATGTATCAATAAGTAAATATATTCACATTTGTAGAGAAAGTAAAGTCGCTCACATATTAAGAGAGGTGAAGAGCCACTGCTATTCAGAGATTTTATTTTGATGTTTTTGTGCTTAATCCATGAATAACTATTACAATGATATTTTTATTATTGGAGCTTTTGCATTTGTGTCATGAATATTCTACTCTATGACTTTGGGACATGTGTGGTTCACCCTTATATTAATCACCTGTAACCGCTTTTGCCTGTTCTCTTTGTTAATGCTACATGATAGTACTTCAGACTAGCTGATCTTTACCTTTTCATGACTGCAGTTATTCTCTAGACATGGGATTTCTGGCCAAGAAGAATGACCCTGCATACCTCTAATTTATTTGAATTGAGTAAAGCCACCACATCGAATTCCATGCCAAGTTTCTCTCCTAGCAACATGAAAATAAACCTGTTTTCCTTGAGCCAGGCTAACACAAGATTTCTCTCATTCTTCATATTTATTTATTTATTACTAAGTATTATTAATAAATTAATAATCAGTTCCTATTCCCTCCCTGCCCTCCAACCCCTCCTATTCCCTTCTTATACGTTCTTTCAAATTAACAGCTACATTTTTCTGAGTATTTCTGTTTCACACATATATACATGTACAAATATATAAATACAACCTTCAGAGTCTGTTTAATGTTGCTTGCATGTATGTTTCTGTGACTGACCACTTCTATTAGATAATTTCATCGTTGGGGAAAACTTTCCTTTTTCAATGATTAGCAGTTGCTTGTAGTGCTTTATCTATTGTTGAAGCCCTATGAGATTTTCACCATCCATTTCGAAATGTCAGTTCTTACTGGCATTGCTGGGTCATGTTTAGGCAACCATGTTACTGAGATTTTATTTTTGCGTCTTCCCTGTCATAGCTGAAGGCACAGTCTCACAAGAGATTCTGTGGTCTTTTGGTTCTTACCTTCTTTCTGCCCCCTTCAGTAATAATCGATGAATCTTAGGGCTTGTGCTACAGATGTTCCAGTTGTAGGTTGGCACGTCATGCTGTTCTCTGCCATTTGATGAGTTGTGGCTTTATGTTATATTCTCCTGCTTCTGCCAAAAGATGCTTCTCTGATGAGGTGTGAGATCTGCACTTATCTGTGGGCATAAGGATAAGTATAAGGAGTAAAGTTTTAATCAGTGAAAAGTTTGGAATTAAGTTTCCTATAGCTATCTTTATTAAACTCTAAATGAAATTAATCAGTGTTACAGAGTAAAGTAAGTCTTTAATGTCTGCCAATTGCTAGTTCTGCTCTTCAGTGCTTACACATTATTTTCAAAATTACTGACCCCTCTTCAAGGTTTAGGAAGGGGAAAGGAAAATGAAGTCATACTATATAATACACAAAATATAACTTATGGATGTATTTATTTTGATAAAAAACTAAATGTTCTATTTAATGGCAAATATTCATGATTATCTTCTCATTTACATACCACTTTTATTATATTAATCATTAGATTAATAACTAATAAACATATCATATTTTAAAATATTTGTTCAGTAAAATAGCAGAAAAGCAGTATCTATAGCAGCCCCAGTCAAACTTCTCTGCAATGCCCCATGCTAGAAATGTAAATTTATCATAAATCAGTTATTTAGATTATGTGTGTCTTAAATGTTGACTCATCATTCCACCTACCCTCTCATCACTGATATCATAAAGGGGGATATCCTTCCTCCCACCTTTCTTCTGAACCCAGCTTCTGCTTGTGTTACAGTGAGATAGGGATTCCCACCAAGGTACTGTAGAACCAGTAGTTGATGAAAGCAAGGAAGTGGACCAGAGTATGCAGAAGTGTGAGCTGAGAGAGGGAGGCAAAGCACTGTCTCTGCTGTGCTGTCTCCACTTCATCAGAAGACTTGGTCTGTTATCCCTGTCATTCTTGTGGACATCCAGATGGTCTTTGGAGGGCTCCTCCTTGGATAGGCAGAGGTGCTCTTAGCAGCTATACTTCTGACATTTCATTTCCCCTATAGGCCTGTCCTCATCTTGGCTGATCAACTTCGCAGTCTCATACTGGCCTCATGCCCACTTATTATTATCCCAGAATCTGCTTCCTCGACATTTAAAGCATTGGTGTTAATCTAACATTTATTTTAAACCTAAAAGATGGCAGAGCATTTATCTTAAAAGGACTTCTTCTGTAATGTTACACTTCCCAAAGGAGGCTATAGAGACTAACTATATTGTTTCAGCAGCACAAGACTTAGAGTATCATCTATATTGAAGAATAAATGTCTAGGGAACTGTGATTTAGTTATCTTGCATCATGCTTTCCCTTATTAAATAACCAACTGGTCTTGAAAACAGGCTACCATATATAACAACCTCTGGTATGAGCTCAATGAAAACTTTTTATATTTTGATTTTATTTTACCTCTGTTCTATAAATGTTCTCTAATACTCATGGTTCTTTAAACTAAGAAACAAAATGAGTGTAAAATTTTACAATCTTTATCAATCATCATTCCAATTTCTCTTGCCTGTCTTTAGCTCTTTGTTTTATGCTGAGAGCTTTCATGGGAGTATACAGCAGGTGACAATTAGCATTTAACAAGTCGACCCACCAGACATATAATTCCCTGTTGGGAAGATCTACTTGGAAAAGTGGTGAGGTTAATGAATGTAAATGACTGGTTGTTTCTGTCCATAACTGTCTCAAGCGCCACTACTTTACCTCCCTAATAGAACAGCTTGGGGTCCTTTCATCACTCTATTGGTGATGTGTTTTACATTTATTGGGCATACATATAGTTTTGGATTGTCAGGAAGATGATTCAGGATTAATTTGGATAATTTTGATGAACAGAAATAATGCTAGAATATTTTACATTATTCAGAGTTACATAGGAAAGTAATAGTTTTCACAGTCATGAAGACAACTAATTTTAGATGTCAGAGCATATTCAAATCAATCTGCCCCTGAAGATAAACACACAAGGTTGTTATCCCAGGTGTTGTTTATTGCTGAGTCAATGTTAAACTAGAAACAACTTTAGTAGACATAACTTTCTCAGTAATTGACATTTTGCTCATTGTCTCAGCCTCGGTTTAGGCTCAAGGTTCATCCAACTGTTTATTTTCTGTCTGAGAATTCTCACAAACGTATAGCTATGTTCATGACCAAATGTCTGGTCAATGGGACATCCCTAGCTTAAGAGAAACTACGTGACTTATCATGTTTTATGAGAACGGGTCAGGCACTGAAACTGTAGCATATAATTGTCCAGAATTTGCCTGTGAGAGGAGCAGTATAGAGAGAGGCAGCTGTGTAGAGCTATGAAAGAGCTAAGCAGAGAGGAAGAGGAGGAGAGGAGAGGAGAGGAGAGGAGAGAGAGAGAGAGAGAGAGAGAGAGAGAGAGAGAGAGAGAGAGTTGAGTGAAGGATGCAGTTGAATGGGCAGAGAAAGAAATGTGAGAGATGAAGAAGCATGAGAGAAGTTTGAGAGAGTGAGTGAGTGATGTAGAAATATGTACACATGTGTGTGCCTATGCATGTGGGGGGGGGAGAGAGAAAGCTGTGTGAAAGAGGTGCTGTGCCTAGAAACTGTGTAAAGTGCTGTATGGTAATGTGGTGTTTAGGTGTGACTGTGTGGAGATTCGGAACTTGTGGGAAGCAAGGAAGATGAAGCAGTGCAGAAAAAAGATGCAGGAGAGAAATTTATGTAAAATAAAGATGTGGAGCCATGTGGAAAGAGTTGTTAACTGTGTATAGAGATGTATGGCCATGTAGGAGAGAGATGTATGTATGGAAAGAGAGATATGTGGCTGTATGTAAGGAATGTAGTTGTATGGAGCAGAGAGATTTTCAGAGAGCGTGTTTAAGATGAAGTAAGACAAAACTTCTATCAGAAAGCATGTGTTTTCTTTTTTTTTATTAAAATTAAAAAAAATTCCAGCTCCTCCCCGCCTCCCTTCCCCCCACTCCTCCCCTCCCCAAACCCCACTCCCCTCCCCCTCCCTCTCCAGTCCAAAGAACAGTCAGGGTTCCCTGCCCTCTGGGAAGTCCAAGGTCCTCCCCCCTCCATCCAGGTCTAGGAAGGTGAGCATCCAAACCGGCTAGGCTCCCACAAAGCCAGTACATGCAGTAGGGTCAAAACTCAGTGCCATTGTTCTTGGCTTTTCAGCAGCCCTCATTGTCCACCATATTCAGAGAGTCCAGTTTTATCCCATGCTTATTCAGTCCCAGTCCAGCTGGCCTTGGTGAGCTCTCAATAGATCAGCCCCACCATCTCAGTGGGTGGGTGCCCCCCTCGCCCCTCGCAGCTTGACTTCCTTGCTCATGTTCTCCCTCCTTATGCTCCTCATTTGGACCTTGGGAGCTCAGTCTGGTTCTCCAATGTGGGTCTCTGTCTTTCTTATTTCTCCCCTCAGATAGGAAAAGTCTAGCTGTCAGTAGATACTGACTTTTCCTAGGCCCTTGCCTCATTGATGGATTCTTTTGCATACCCTGGCTGTTGTCTGGAGGCAGTCCATTTCCCCCTAGTTAGTCATACTTTTATTTTGCTGTTTACCACCCTATTCCAGGTCTTTTTCATGTTAACAAAAGAATAGACCTTGCACATAAAGCCTTAGTCCTGTCTGTGAGTGGCAAGCTAAGAAATTGATGGAGTAAGCCTGGTTTTACTCTAATGAATAAATAAGTGAATCTCTTACTACATGTCTCATTGCCCTAAAGCCTGGAGTTATACCTCAGATCTCCTAATTTTCATTACAGATCTAAGCATATCATCTAATAAGGCTTGACAGTCAATAACAATAATTTTCATAATAAACTATTAGTGAGTTATATGTCCAATGGTGCCACAACAAATACTTTTTACTTAAACAGAATTAAACAAAGCTATATTAAAGGTAAATGTTCATGTTCTTCTTATGTTTTTCTTGTATTTGCNTACACATGCTTGGGGTTCATGTGAGTTTGCAAATCACATTTAAATAGCTTTGTGGACACAGGTATCACTGCAGATGCTATGCAGTATTTACCTATATTCATTGCCACTTACAATGAAAGAAGAAAAAATATTGAAAACATTGTCATCTTTTCAGCTTCAACTTTGCAGTTGTATTACTTATGATCTTTTCTCCATTTTCCCATTGCTTGGGATGACACTTTTTATTAAAAAGCATTTATTCTACACCTTATGGCTGCTTAGAAAAGGATTGGATTCCAAGAGTCCAGTCTGGAACTCTGGGAACTATAGGAGGTCCTTTTAGCAAGATTAAACCTCCATTTTGTTACAACTTTAGCCTAAAGGATGAAGCTGCCCTGATCATCCAAATTGATGATTTCATTTCCTATGTTTTGAATAAAAGTCTAGTCTATGTATTAGAATCATGCTTTAGTCGATCTTCTATTGCTATAAAGAGATGCCATAACCACATTTAATTAGGGCTTACTTACATTCAGAGGTTTAACCCATCACCATTACAGTCATGGAGGGAAGCATGGAGATACAGAGGCAGACATGGGCTGGAGGAGCAGCTGAGAGTTCTGCATCTGGAGTAATAGCAGGCAGAGAGAGGGAGAGACACTGGTCATGACTTGAGCATTTAAAATCCTAAAGCCGACCCTAGGGACACACTTATTCAACAAGGCTATATGTCATAATCCTTTCAAATGGAGCCACTGTCTATGAGCCTATCAGGAACATTGGATAGAGTATCTCTGATGGCAATTAGGGAAGTCACCAATTCAGTCACCAGTTCAGGCACCCTCTACAACACTGCTACGAGTCTTAGTTGCAGTCATCTTTTTGGGGTTTTAGAGGACATTTTATTTAAACCATAACAGGGTATGAAATAAAGCAATCAGCCATGCCCTATGGAAAATATCTCAAAATGAAAGCTTGAAAGTATTTTGTGTCTGGATCATTTAAAGCACTTATTACCAGAGAAAGGAATGTATCCAACTGTAGCACATCCAGCTAAATTGAGAGAATAATCTAGAACCCAAAAATGCTTGTTTGATACCAAAACTCAAGCAAAATCATACTTGGTAGAATAATGCTTCCAGCTACACCCAGACCAAGCATAATGTGGGGAGAAGCTAACCCAAAGCAGAAAATTATTATAAAAAGAACATTAGATCAAAACTCGAAAATTTGTTGTCCTGGATGCATGAAGACTCTCTCACCTCTGAGATCTTTCTTATAGGATCCCACAATAATGGGTTCTGAACAGATAAATCATAATTTCAGAAAGACTGAATATGGCATTTGGATATTTGTGTAAATTCCAGAAATGCACAAAGCTCTAAAGTAAAAGAAAAGCATAATTATTTTTTTTTAAAAATTAGTGTGGCATGTTCCCTAGCACACAACACTGTCAAAAAAGTCTGTTCTCTCCTTCTACTTTGTGAGTCCTAGGGAAGAAACTCAGATTTGTACATTTGACACATTTTTTACCCACTGAGCTATCTCATCCATCTCAGGAGCTTTCCTGAAACATTACTTTTATACAATTAAGATTAAGAAAAGAAAAATTATTCATTTGTGTTGTATTCAAATAAATACGGGTATAAACCTTTCCAATTAATTGTCAAAAAAATTGCTACATCCATTCATATAACAAGTTGTGGATTGCAAAATGCTTATTTTAGATTACAGACAACATGTTGCAAAGTGATAATATGAAAGTATTTTGGAATATGTGCATCTATTTGCAGAACAAGATTACTATGACAACTGGCAGCTGCGTGCATCAAAAAGCCTTGTTAGGTTTAGGAAGCCAGAGCATTTATGGCACAGCTTAGCACTTTGGCAACGCTCTCTCAATTACAGGATTCACAGAGATCTGCTTCACCATACGTTTGGATTAAGAAGTTCTTTGGCAAGGGTAGGTCGTCTGATTCATAGAATCACATACTTGAAGCATGTGAAGCAAAACAATCCATTTTAAGGGCATTGTATCATAATAAAAGAGATGTGAATTAAATAATAAACCTTGTAATTTGTGTAAGGATCATCAGGCTTTACAAAAATGAAGCCAGTTAAAAATGGTAACATCACGAGGACTTCATTTTTATTTACCTTTATTTGAGAATGTCTCATCTATCTTCCCCATTTTAAATTAATTTAATGTACACGTGTTGATATTTAGAATATAGTTGTGTTATGAATGATGGCATATACCTATAACCCCAGTGCTCAGGATTGTGAAACAGTACTATTAAAAGTTTAAAATCAGCTTGGAATACATAGCAAAACTGTAAAGTCAGGAGTGAAGAAAGGGAGGAAGTAAGGAAGCAAGGAAAGAAAGAAGGAAAGAAATAAGAAATCTTGGCTGCAATATTCTGCAATTTTGACATTTGTTTGTTGCTGTTTGCTTTGTCATTCTGACTGGAGTAAGATGAAATATTACAGTCATTTGAACTTGCATATTCCTAATTGGTAAGGATATTGAACACATTTTGAAAATTTCTTAGCCATTTTTATTTCTTCTTTTGAGAATTTCCTGTTCAGATCCAGAGCTCATCTTTTTTAATTGGATTATTTCATTTACTCTGATCCTTTGGTTCTTTATATACTCTGGATGTGAATCTCCTGGTAGATGCAGAGCTGCCACAGATTATCTCCTATTCTACATTATTTTTAACTCAGATCATTGTTTTCTTAGAAAGCTTCTTATTTTATGAGGTCCCACTTGCCAATAGTTGGCCTTAACTCTGGAGCAAATGGAGTGGTATTCAGAAAGTCAGGATACTGGCTATGTTTACATTTGTTGGTTTGCTAGAAGTTTCAGCTCTTCAGACTGTAATTTGAGGCCTTTGATACACTTCCATAGTTTTGTTGAAGGCAAAGATATAGATATATGATTTTATTCTTCTGCATGTAGACATCCAGTTTTCCCAGAACCACTATTGAAGATCCCATCTCTTCTCCAGTATTCATTTTTTTCACTTCTTTGTCAAATAAATATCAGATGGCTGTTGTATGTGTACATGTTTGGATCTTCTAATTTTTCCCATTTTGCTTATAGATCTGCTTTTATTTGGGAGGAGGGAGTTTTACTTCATTTTATAGTTCCACATCATGTTTTACTAAGTGAAGTCAGAATAGAAACTAAAACAGGACAGGAAACTAGAGGCAGGATCTAAAACAGAGGCCAGAGATGAGTGTTACATACTGGCTTGCTCCACATAGCATGCTCTGTCTGCTTTCTTATATCACCCAGGACCACCATCCAGGCATGACACCACACTCAAAGGACTAGGCTCAATCATATCAATTGCTAAGTAAGAAATTGTCCTAAAGTCTCATCTTACTGGAGTATTTTCTTAATTGAGGTTCCATCCTCTTAGATGGCTTAGCTAGAGTTGAGTTTACATAAAAACTAGCTGACAATTTGACTTACGGGGTTTATCAACTGTAGAAGTTTTCTGGTAGAGTATTTGGAGTCACTTGAGTTTACTATCATATCATCTGCAAACAATGATACTTTGACCTCTTTCTTTCCAATTTGTATCCCCTTGATTTCCTTTAGTTGTCTAGCTAAAACTGCAAATACTATATTGAATATGTATGGAGAAAATAGACAACCTTGACTTTCCTGATTTTAATGGAATTGATTGAGTTTCTCACCATTTAATTTGATGTTGGCCATCAGCTTGCTGTATATTGCTTTTATTATATTTAGATATGGCCCCTGTATCCTTGTTCTTTCCAAGTTTTTAATCATGAAGGACTATTGGATTTTGTCAAGGGAGATTTCAGCATCTAATAAATGATCATGTTTTTTTTTCTTTCAGTTTATGGTGGATTACATTGACAGATTTTTATATATTAAGCCATCCATGCATCTCTGGGATGATGCCTACTTGGCCATGGTGGATATCTTTTTTATATATTCTTAGATTTGGTTTCCCAGTGTTTTATTGAGTATTTTTGCATCAATGCTCTAGAGTGAAATTGCTCTGTAATTTTCTTTATTGAGTCTTTGTGTGGATTGGGTTCAAAATAAGAAAAATTTTCACCAATCCCAAATTTGACAGAAGGCTGAGTTTCCAAAATATATAAAGGACTCAAGAAAGTAGATATTCATCAACCAAATACTCCAATTAAAAATATGGGCTTCAGATCGAAACAGAGAAATCTCAACATAAGAATTTCAAATGATTGAGAAATGCTTAACATTCTTAGCCATCAGGGACATGCAAATCAAAATGACTTTGAGAGTCCATCTTACACCTGTCAGAATGGCTAAGATTAAAAACAGAAGCAACAGTTAATACTGGAGAATGCATGGAGCAAAGGAAACACTCTTCCATTGCTGGTGGGTGTGCAAATGTATACAGCCACTTTGGAAGTTTGTGTAGCTGTATTTCAGAAAAATGAGAATAAAATTACCACGAGACCCAGCAATAGTGCTGTTGGAAATATACCTAAAGAATGCTCGTTTATACCACAAGGACACTTGTTCATCTATATTCATAGCAGTTTTATCTGTAATAACTAGCACCTGGACAAAATTTAGATATCCCCCAACCAAGGAATAGATAAAGAAAATATGGTACATTGACACAATGCAGTATTACTCAAAAGTTAAAAACAAGGACACCAGAAAATTTGAAGGTAAATGGACAGAACTAGAAAAAAAACATCCTCAGTGTGGTAACCAGGAATGAGAAAGTCAAATATGGTATGTACTCACTGATAAGTGGATACTTGTTGTAAAATGAAAGATAACCACACCACAATCAACAACCTCATAGAAGCAAGGTGACAAGCAGTGTTCATGGGGACATGGCTCAGATTTACTTATAAAAGTAAATAGAAGAAATTTTGTGAGTGTATCAAGGCCAAGTAGGGATGGGAACAGAGTGATCAGGTTGGGGGGCAGACAGGAAGAATACTGAAAGCGACTATTCGGAAGGCGGACTATTTCAGTGTCAGGTAAAAAAGTGACAAGGGAATCTCTCAGTTATCTACAGTGATGGCCTCAGTATAACATGAATTCTAATGGTATTAGCAATAAAAGCTCAGAATCAGCTACCCGTGGGTGGAAGCTGAAGAACTAGGGAAGCAGAGTGGCCAGCTACTAGAGTTCTTACCTCTATAAAGGCTCAGACCAAAGGGCGATCATGTCATCAGACTGCCTCCTCAGATTGCTGCCTCAGCCAGCACTGAGCTCCTGTCCTCGCCCACCTTATATTCCTTTCTCCACCTAGTCTTATCACTCCTATCTTCAAGTCCGTAGTGCTAGGATTAAAGGCATGTGATTCCACGTGCGATGATCACCTTTGTGTGAGTTCTGTTTCTGTATTAGACTGGATCAATTTTGTGTGGCCTTGAACTAACAGATCTGCTGCCTCTCTCTTCCAAGCCCTGGAATTAAAAGTGTGTGCCACCTTTTGGGCTGACGAGGGAGGGGGAGGGAAAGGCGGTGGGGAAGAGACAGAAATCTTTAATAAATAAATAAATAAAAACAATACAAAGAAAAAAAAAAGACTGACAAAAAAAATTGTGTGCCACCATTACCTGGCCTCTAGTGACTTTGCTTTGCACTCTGATTTTCAAGCAAGCTTTATTTGTTCTTTGTTTTTGTTTGTTTGTTTGTTTGTTTTTGTTGTTGTTGTTTGATTTGGTTTGGGGCTTTTTCAGACAGGGTTGTGGCTTTGGAGCCAGTCCTGGAACTAACTCTTGTAGACCAGGCTGACCTCGAACTCACAGTGATATGCCTGCTTCTGCCACCTGAGTGCTGGAATTAAAGGTGTGCGCTATCACTATCCAGCTTGCAAGATTTATTTGCTAAAACAGAAACAAAATATCACTACACGCCAATTTAGAGTCATGGCTGTAAGAGATATGTAACCTGATCTGACCATCTCCTATTATCAGATTGGTACCTAGCTCAATTGTCACCTGAGAGGCTTTATCTAGCAACTGATGGAAACACATGCAGATCCACAGCCAAGCATTAGGCAGAGTTCAGGGAATCTTGCAGAAGAGAGGGATGAAGAATTGTAGGAGCCAGAGGGGTCAAGGACAAGACAAAAAAACTCACCGAATTGATTAGCTTGCACTCACAGGGACTCACCAACAATCAGAGAGCATGCATGAAACTGCCTAGGCATTCTGCACATATGTTATAGTTGTGTAGCTTGCTCTCCTTGTAAGACTCCTAAAAGTGGGAACAAGGGCTGTCTCTGACTCTTTTATAAGCCTTTGAGAACCTACACCTCATACTGAGTCACTATGAGTGGCCTTATTACATGGGTAGGAGCTTGATCTTACTGCAATTTGATACAACATGTTTTGTTAATACTCATGGGAAACCTACTGTTTACCCTAAACAGAAACTGAGGAGGAATGGTTTAGGGGTAGGGTAAAAAAAATGGGGCAAGAAAGATTGGAAGAAAAGGAGGAAGGAAAATTGTGACAAGAAATTAAATAAAAATAAATAAATAAATAAATAAATAAATAATGCATATTTTTTAAAAGAACTACCTTGCGCAGTAGTTTAAGGCTACATTCAGTAAGTCACACTCAAGCAATAGATCTGAGCTTCACCTAAGGATCAAAGTGCATGCAGAAGGCCTGAGGATGATAGGATGATTTACCGTGCAAGGCTACACCACAGAGAATGTGTGACTGACTAGATCTGACGGCTGGATAAAGACTATGTGATAAGATCTGGCAGATAGGGTGGGCTGGCAAGCCAAAGGTTGTGCTTTTTGGCAAAAGCCTAAAGATTGTGAATGACCCGCAAGGTTTCTTAAGTTGGACTAGAACACTGAATGTCAAACCCAGGTTCTTTTTTTTTTTTTTTTACATTTTTTCCTTTTCTTTATTATTATTTTTTAGTTGTTGAAAAAAAATTCCGCTTCCTCCCCCTCCTCCC